>NC_043701.1:50059136-50123854 GCF_006229205.1 Suricata suricatta | reverse complement strand
CCAGGGGGAGCGGAGGAGGGAGAGAGAGTTGGGGAGAGAGAGGGATGCAAAACTTGAGAGACTATTGAATGCTGAGAATGAACTGAGGGTTGAGGGGGAAGGGGGAGGGGGAAAAGAGGTGGTGGTGATGGTGGAGGGCACTTAAGGGGAAGAGCACTGGGTGTTGTATGGAAAACAATTTGACAATAAAATATTATGGGAAAAAATTTAAAAAAAAAAGAAATTGATGTGTTTGATCTTTCTGTTTCCAGTGGGTATGATTTTGGTAAACTGTTTACTCCTAAAAATCTATCAGTTCCATCTAGGTTTCCATTTTCTTTCTAAAGAGGTTTGTAAAATCATATTTTGTATTTTTAAAAAAATGTCTTCCATTTCAATGTCATTTTCTCTCTTATTTCATATTTTGCATATCATTTTCTATTCTTTCCTTCCTCTCTCTTTTTTTTGATGAAGCTGGCTAATGCTTTGTCCATTTTATTCATTTTTTAAGAAATAAACATTTTGTTGTAGTGATGAATCTACTGCTTTTCTATTGGCCTCATTAATTTGTGCTTTGAGCTTTGTATTTCCCCACTTTGTCTCTGAATTAGTGAAACTTACTGTTCTTCTAAGTTTTGGAGTTGAAAATTTAATAAATTCATTTTTGTTCTTTTTTTTCCATATTTGTGTTTAAGGTAATGAATTTTCTTTGATAACTGATTGTGGGGTGTTTTCATGGTCATTAATTTTGAGAGATGGTGTACTTGCTGTTCACATTTCCCCTTTCACCCAATAGTTGACTGATCATGTTGCCTTGAGATCAGACAGTGCTATAATAGTTCCATCTAACAGACCTGGATAGTGTTTTCTTTATAACCCAATGTATGATTATTTTGGTCAATGTTGTATGTTGCAAGGTTTACTCTCTAGTATAAGGATATAAACAATGACATGCAAACAATGACATGTATTGATTCATTTAGATCTTGTGTGTCCTCATTTATTTTTTCTCCACTTGGTCTTCCTTTTATTAAAGTCTACTGTTTGGGGGCACTCAGGTGGCTCAGTTGGTTGAACATCAGACTTTTGATTTCAGCTCAGGTCATAATCTCAGGGTCTTGGGTCTGAGTCCCACATTGAGCTCCATGTTGAATGTGGAATGTTGGGATTCTCTCTCTCTCTCTCTCTCTCTCTCTCTCTCTCTCTCAATCTCTCTCTCTCCTCTCTCTCTCTCTCTCTCAAATAAAATTAGAAAAAAACTTTTTAAAGAACAAGAATTGGGTTCTCCCATATTAGAATGTTCCTGTTGCCTTGGACCTCCTATAGTTTCCACTGTATACAGGTGTCTGCTATGTTCCTTGGCCTGTAGATGTTGTGAACAGTGGTGTTCTTCTTAGTCAAGTTTCATGCTTTTGGACTTGAATTATACTTTGCTGACATCATGATTGTAATCTTGGCACTCTTGTTTCCTGGTAGGAAAAAAAGATCCCTTTATTTTTAGTCTTTCTGAGTCACTCCCTGTTTTGGTGATAAAGGAGGGGTTCTTGTGTACCAGACTTGTATCTTGTTTTGTGAGCCAAGGTTAAAATATTTTTTAATGAGTCAATTAAGCCCATTCACATGTATTAATAGGACAATTATGTTTGGTCTCAACTCTGTCATATTATTTTGGTTATAATTGCATCGCATATTATGCTTGTTGTTTCTTTGTATGATATTTTGTCTTTATACCTTTTTTTGGACACAGTTTTACGACTTAAGGTTTGTATTGTGCTTAAACTTTTATTAATTGGCTTATTCCGTTTTTAATCCCCTCATTTGATCCCAGTTATTAAACAATCAATGAGATTATTATACTCTCCTCTTTCCTTTTCCTTTCTCAGCCCCTCTGATTTAGGTTTAGATTTACAATTAAAATGTGTTAAATGCGGGGTGCCTGGGTGGCTCAGTCCATTAAGTGTCTGATTTTGGTTCCCATCATGATCTCAGGGTTCGTGGGTTCAAGCCCCGTGTGGGGCTCTGTGCTGACAGCTCAGAGCCTGGAGCCTGCTTCCAAATCTGTGTCTCCCTCTCTCTCTGACCCTGTCCCACTCACTCATGCTTTCTCTCTCTCTCTCCCAAAAGTAAAGAAAATTAAAAAAAAATTTTTTTTTACTGTTTTAAATGCTCACCTCCTGACAGCTTACAAAGCCTGCCTGGGTTATCTCTTGGTTGAATGAAGTTTACCTGCTAAGAGGTCAGCCAAGAAGACTTTATGGAAATAGTGTTCGCTGATCTTTGCATGCTTCAACCCTTTTCTACAATCCTGCTATTTGTGGAATAGCTTGGGTGAATATAAAATACAGGGTTTGCATGTTCTTCCTTGACTTCTTAAAAATACAGCTCCATTATTGCTTTTATTGGATTTTCCCTTTAAGCTGCATGCTACTCCTCTAATTCTATTGTCCTTGAAGTTATTTGGTCTCTTGTCCCAGAGGCTTGGCTTTCGTTTTTATGTTTTAATAAATGATTTCATTAGCATATGTGTCAGAGCTGATGGTCTGGGTTCAATTTTTCAAGTACCTGTTGGGTCTTTTTAGCGTGAAAATTCAGGTTTTCCTTCATTTCTCAAAAGTTTTATGGGTTATAGATTTAAATAATAACTCTTTCCCATTATTTACCTTTCCCTCTTGGGGACTTAAATTGCATATGTAAGTGCATGTTCTTTACATCTTTCATTTCAATGGTTCTCTGACCCCCTTCCCACCTTCTTTGTCTTATTCTCTTCATCTTTGCTATCTTCCTGTTTTTCTTCCTTGTCCTTATGTAATTTTTATTTGAATCTCTCCTTCCTTAGGTACTTAAACTTAGTCTCTATTACCTATATTACCTTTTTCTTCTGTTCTTTTCCCAAAACTCTCAGAGCACCCCAGTCAGTTAAGCATCCAACTTCGCCTCAGGTCATGATCTCCCGGTTTGTGAGTTCGAGCCCTGAGTCGGGCTCCGTGCTGACAGCTCAGAGCCTGGAACCTGCTTTGAATTCTGTGTTTCCCTCTTTCTCTTTCCCTCCCCTGCTCTCTCTCTCTCTCTCTCTCTCTCTCTCTCTCTCTCAAAAATAAACATTATAAATTTTTTTAAACAATAAAAAATAATTCTCATGTTGTTTCCAATGTTCTGTGCATTGCATTCTTAGTTTTTAAATTTCTGATTCCAGATGAGCATCTCTGCGTATCTCCAACACTTCTCTGGGGATACATAATTCAGTTTGCAGGGTTGAAACACATTTTCTTTTGTGTTGGGGTTCATTGGGGGGAGTCAGAGGAGTGTATTTTCATAAATGTAAGTAATTCTCCTGTTGCATTTTCTTCTGATGTGACATTGTAGCAACGAGGAGGGCTTGCACCTCTGTGTTGAGGAGACAGGGCTGGTGGTTTAGGACGTTTTTGACATTCCTAACTGAAGGTGTTTTCAAGGTATGGTTTTTTTCTGGAAAACAATGATGGAATTTTGTTACATATCCGTGGACTTTTTTGGTGTTCTTTGTTTTGGTCTGGTTTGTTTTGGTTATGGGTTGGGTTTTGTTGTTGTTGTTGTTTGTTTGTTTTACTTTGCTTTTTTTTTTTTTTTGTCTTGTAAGATCTAAACTTTCTGCCTATTGCTTGTTTTGTCCTTCAAAATTCAATTTTCTTTTTTTTTTATTTTTCTTAATGTTTTATTTCTTTTTGATACAGAGAGAGACAGAGCATGAGAGGGAGAGGGGCAGAAAGAAAAAGAGACACAGAACCAGAAGCAGGCTCCAGACTGAGTTAGCTGTCAGCACAGAGCCTGACACGGGGTTTGAACCCACGAACGTGAGATCTGACCTGAGAAGTCAGAGGCTTAACTGACTGAGCCACCCAGGTGCCCCCAAAATTCAGTTTTCAAAGGTAGCCTCTCCCTTTCCTTGTCCTTCCCTTATCTCTAGGAAGTGTTGCCTTTCCAAGATGTCTCTTTAGGTCTCAAATGTCCCCCTAAGTCCTTTTCCTGAGGCCAGTGCCCTGAAATCATCACGTTCTCTTTCAGGTTTGGGGAGGGTTCTCTTTCTTTCTGTATTTCTTTCTGTGTTTCTTTAATGTTCATTTATTTTTGAGAGAGAGAGAGAAACAGAGACAGAGACAGAGGGAGACACAGAATCAGAGTGGACTCAAGCCTCAGCATGGAGCCCGACACGGGGCTTGAACTCATGAACTGTGAGATCATGACCTGAGCTGAAGTCGGATGCATAACCCACTAGCCATGCAGGCATCCCTGGGGAGGGTTTTATTTCTTAATTTTGGCTCTTTGAGGGTAGCTCTACTGTAGCCCTGCCTTCTCTCTTCTTTCTGTTGGGCAGCTTTTCAGGACCTTGTCTTGGTCTCTGCAAAGTCTTGGTTTGCAAGCTAAGAAAATAGCTCCACCAGAAACTGGTGGTTATGTTTCTACTCAGGAAGGATGAAGTTGTGGTGCCTTCTGTTTTCTGTGTGTGCCGATAGAAGTGCAGAAGGTGTGAGATGTGTGGTGTTACCTGTCTGTTGTTGAGTTCTACTGTTTTGGGATGTGTGGCGACATTTGAATTTAGGCAGCCTTTTTTGCCTTGGCTTCCCCAAATGTCCTGGCTACATAATTGAAAGATGTGACCAGTGAATGTTCCTGCCCCTGAGTGCTCTAGACAGGAGACAGGGTCTCATCATCCCATCTTTCTGTATTTCTTGAGGTAATGGGACATGCTCTCTGAGGCCACCAATGTTGTGATTATTATTTTTTGAAGTTATTTATTTATTTTGAGAAAGAGGAGAGTCCAAGTGAGTGGGGAGGGGCAAAGAGAGAGAGAGAGAGAGAGAGAGAGAGAGAGAGAGAGAGAGAAAATCCCAAGCAGGTTCCACACTGTCAGTACAGAGCCCAATGTGGGGCTCAAACCCATGAACCATGAGATCATGACCTGAGCCAAAATCAAGAGTCAGACGCTTAACCAACTGAGCCAATCAGGTGCCCCCAATGTTGTGATTACTCATCTCCAGAGCAGACAAGAAATAAATCCAATTTTTTAGGGACCTATGTGCTAGCTGAACTATACTAGCATTGTTCAGGGTGCCTGAGTGGCTCAGTTGGTTAAGCGTCTGACTTTGGCTTAGGTCATGATCTCACAGTTTGTGAGTTCAAGCCCCAAGTCTGTGCTGACAGCTTAGAGCCTAGAGCCTGCTTCAGATTCTGTGTCTACCTCTCTCTCTGCTCCTCCCCTGCTCCTGCTCTCTCTCTCTCTCTCTCTCTCTCTCTCTCTCTCTCTCTCAAAAGTAAATAAACATTTAAAAAATTATACTAGTATTGTTCTTTCTTTCTTATTAGAAACTCTTCTCGTTCTCAGAAAAACAGGAGAAGGCAAGGTAAGCTCACTACTTTTATTTTACACATTCCTGTGACTTCGTCCTTCCAAAAACTACCTACCTCAGAAGTTCCACCTTTGGACTAATTTTGAACTAGACTGGTCCAATCCCTTAACATTTCTATTATGAAAATGTTTTATGTCAATAAATGAAGCAAATGTTCCCTTGACTTACAAAATGATAAACCTTTTCCCACCGTGGGTTCCAGAATGTTAAAAACATTTATTTTGCTACAGTCTATGATAGGTAAATTAGTCAAGGTTTCGGATTCATCTTAGAAGAGCCCTGTGTCATTCAACTGGTGAACATCTGGGTGATGCGTCATCTCTTATCCCAGCCAGAGTATGAACCTTCCGTATTGTTCCTGTCCAGCGTTCTGAATCCGGATGACCTTGACCCCCAGAGTAAGCTCTGAACAGCTGGTTCAGGCATTCCATGTTCTGCACCCCTTGAACCCCAGGGAAATCCCCAAGGCTTTTCCTAGCCTACCATAACCCAACACCACACACAAAATCCATTGTTTCTTTAAAGCATTGACATTGGATGATTTTATGCAAATATTTTTATACTTTGGCAAAAAATTTACTCGGGTCTCTTCCATCCTACTCATCCTTTTCTGCAGTTTGCAGAGTAAATGTTCTGTGTTTGGAACTTCAGATCAACAGACAGATTATCCTTTCGGAAAGTTGGCATTCACATAACCAGATCCCTAAAGGGGGGTGGGGAATCCCTTTAAGTCAGTCATGCTCAATTCCTTCTCTTGTAATTTCACTATCCTATCTGGGCCATTACAGACTTCACTGCTGGACTTTAAAAGCCAGTACTGATGGATAAAGCCCAGGAATGATGAATATTCCTTGCCACAACAAACTAGGAATCTAGGCAGGAAGGATCCTGTTCTACAAGAACCACCTGTCATATGGGCCGGGCCAAGGATTTGATTTTCTGTCTAAGGAAATGCTCTGTTTCTTAGAATTGCTCTTTTTCTCTCTGTCTCTCTGCCTCTCTGTGTTTTTTCTTTGTCTCTCTGTCTCTCTCCTAGCCTCACCCTCTGTGTATTTTAATACATACCATTGGAACATGGGCCAAATGATCTAATAAAATGGTGTGAAGCAGGGGATTTTTACAAGGTTGTAAAGCATGTTTCATACATTAACTGGTGAATCTAACTTCCTGATGAGCTTTCTCTGCAATAAAACCAAACGCAAAGAGAGGGAGGCATTCTTAGAATGACAAGTGACCTCGTCACAACATCAATACGAATTCAATCTCAGCAATCTTATTTTCTGTGGCAGCATCTAGGAAAACAATCTTATTTGCTTGATCTAATCACTCTGGAGTTCCAAAAAGCATTCAGGTGGAGTCATGTTTTCTGTTAAATAAATTTACCTTTATTGTAAAAGGCAGAATCACAAAGGAAATGCAGATGTCCACAATAAATGTTTAGCCAGGCTTGATGTTGTAAAACATAATTTAAAAAGTAATAAACTAGGATCTGTTTGTCATTGACAAATGCTGATACTGTTGCCAACAGATGAAGAAACGGGCCTCTCACCAATGGTTCCTGGTGAAGCTGATGTCCCTGGACCCCCCTGGTGGGTGACTGGCAATACGTATCCAATAGCCTTTTATGTTTTACATGACTGCACCAAGCAATTCCGTTTCTAGGATCTCATTTTATTTTTTTATTTTTTTAATGTTTATTTATTTGGTCAGGGAGAGAGAGCGAGGGAGCATGAGCAGAAGAGGGGCAGAGAGAGAGAAAGAGAGAATCCCAAACAGTCTCCACACTGTCAGCACAGAGCCCAAGGCAGGGCTCAAACTCAGGAAACATGAGATATGACCTGAACTGCAATCAAGAGTCAGATGCTTAACCGAAAGAATCACCCAGACACCCCATCCAGACTCTTATTTTAAGGAAATAATCACTGGGGCACCTGGGAGGCTCAGTAGGTTAAGCATCTGACTTCAGTTCAGGTCATGATCTCACCACTCATGGGTTAGAGCCCCGCATCGGGCTCTGGGCTGACAGCTTGGAACCCGGAGCCTGCTTTAGATTCTGTGTCTCCCTCTCTCTGCCCCTTCCATGGTCTCTCTTTCTCTCTCTCTCTCAAAAAAATAAAGGAACCAAAAAAACCCCACATTAAATAATCATGAATATGAACAAAGATTAGGTACTAGGATATTAATTGCTTAGTGTTGTCGATAGCAAGAAATGACGAAAGTGAGTAAATAAGAACCATCTTAACCCCCCACCACTTCCAGAAGGGAAAACCAATATTCATTCATACTGGGTGTTGTTGGTTTAGTCTCCTCCCCCACAAAACCCCCACCCCAGTACATTGCCTGCTCCGTTCCTCCAAGGACCTGGGCGGTCTCCCTCCATCACTGCACCCCACACCTGCACCACAGCTTAGAGATTTCCACCTGCCTGCGACCCCACCACTGATGTCCCTGCATTCACACCCACTGTCTCAGGAGAGGTGGCCTCTGCTTCAGCAGCAGGGAAGGGAACGAGGGGATAGCACCCTTCTTCCTTCCCCATCTCCTCCACCCACCCACCCCGACCCCAACCTCCTCCATGGACTGCCTCTAGACTCATCTGTCCTACATGAAACTGCTGCTGATCAACTGTTGTTGTTGTTGTTGTTGTTTTCTATTACCCAGAAAAACAGCAATTTCATTAGGTACTACCTGGCAGAAAAGTCTCCATCATTCCGTCCCCACGTCCAGCCAGACATTCTTTGTTGAGCTGTCAGTGAGTCTGGTTGACACTCACATTTGTCTTCGCGGTGAGGTGTTCCCTCTGCTGATCTCACTCCTCAGCTCCCAGCGAGAGACAGAAAAAGAGTGGGGACAGACTCTGGCTCCGGGATTTATAGGAAGCGATCTCCAGAACCACCAGGAGCACAGACAGAGGGCTGGGAAGATTAGCATGCATCCCTGGGCAGCCAGGGAAGGGGGTCTCTGAGGACCATGCGCCCCAGGGCCCCAGGTCAGTGATGATGGAGAGACGCTTGGGCATGCTAAGGTCAGGAACTTGGACTTGGTAGATTTCCCTTGTGGGGAAAGGTGCTTCATTACATGTTGGTGCAAAATTAACGAGAGCAGGGTAGACACCAGTTAGCAGACGTGAGAGAGCCATGGTGTTGGGGTTCCAGGCTCTGCATGAGGCTGGAGAGTAGCGCTGGAGAAAAAGGGAGACACAAGTGATAATTCTCAGCACAATCCATAGGAATTGTTGGCTATTTGAAAAGTATAATTGAAGGGGCACCTGGGTGGCTCAGTCAGTTAAGCGTCCAAGTTCGGGTCAGGTCATGAACTCGCGGTTTTTTAGTGCGAGCCCCGCATCGGGTTCTATGCTGACAACTTGGAGCCTGGAGCCTGCTTCGGATTCTGTGTCTCCTTCTATCTCTGCTTTTTGTCCACTCGCACTTTGTCTCTCTCTCTCTCAAAAATAAATACTTAAAAGAAAAAAATTTTTAAGTATAATTGAGGAACCAGGAAAAGAAAAAGGCAAAACAAAACTATAAAACCAGAATTCTGGTGGTGCCACTGACGTCAATGGGTGGCTTGATTGGGGCAGGAATGTTAGTTTTATAGGATTGCAGGAACTTTCTTGCTAAACTCAGTATCATGGTCAGTTTTCAATTGGTCTACTTCTACGTGGAATCAAAAAGGAAAACAACAGGGCACCTGGTAGCTCAATCAGTTAAGGGTCTGACTCTTGGTTTCAGCTGAGGTCATGATCTCATGATTTGTGAGTTCGAGACCCGTATGGGGCTCTGTGCTGACAGTATGAAGCTTGTTTGGGGTTCTCTGCCTTCCCCTCTGTCCCTCCCCTGTTTGCACACAAACACACTCTCTCTCTCAAAATAAATCAATAAACACTAAAAAAAAAAAAAAGATAAACATCCCAACAGATGCAGACTCATAAAAACAGAGAACAAACTGGTGGTTACCAGAGAGGAGGGGTTGGGGGGATGGGAGAAGTAGGTTGAGGGGAACAAGACTTACACACTTCCAGTCATTCCAGAAATAAGTCGCGGGGCTGTCACATGCAGCAGAGGAAATGTGGTCGGTAGTGTTGTAGCAGCTTGGCATGGAGACAGAGGCCTTTCCAGTGGGGCTCTTTTGCCAATGCAGAAAGGATGCAGTCATTGTGACGGACCCAAAATGGATATGATATTGTATGTCAATGATCCTCGGAAAAAGATGGCTTCCTATCAATGTCTATTTGCACCTGTTTATATCTATTTATCTTTATCTCTATTATCTATCTACCTATCAATCATGTTCCTATAGTTTATCTAAATGTATATATGTATCTGCCATCTCTCTCTATCTACCTATATATCTGTGAAGTCATTCATATGTCATCTATCCATCCCCATCATCACTCTGTGTATTTATTCATCCATCTCTATCAACTGTGTATCTGTCTTTGTATCTATATCACTCGCCCTTGTATCTCTATATCACTTTGTATTCATCCGTGTATCTATATATCTATGTATCTATTTATACCATTTATCTTTGTATATACCTACCTATCTGTCTGTATCTATCTGTGTATCTTTTTTTGTATCTATATCACTTATCTTTGTATCTACTATGCATCTATCCATGTATCTATCTTTATCGCTATATCTATCTATGTATCTATGTATCTATCTTTGTATCTACCTATGTATCTTTCCTTGTATCTATCTATATTATTTATAGTTATAAATTTATAATAATTTATATATTATTGTATATTATATAATTATATATTATTGTCCATCTTTATGTCTATCTATATATCTACGTATCTATCTTTATATTTATGTATCTATCAATCATCTATCTATCTATCTCTCTGTCTATCTATAATCTATCCAACCAGTTTTCTTTCTCCAATAGGACCCTGATGGACATAACAAGTTCAGTTAACAAGTCCCCTTTCCCTTTCACAGAGGGGACATGGTTCAGCTCTGCCTCCACCAGGTTCACGGGTGGTGGTTGTGGTTCTCCGTGTGACAGTCAGTGAAACCCCTTCCCACGCTCACCCCATTCTAACGGAAGAGCATGTGCTCCCTCATGTGACAAGACTCTCTGAAGAAGGAGGAGATGCCGTGTCTGGGCAGTGGGAGCTCCCACACTCCCACACTTGCCTTCTGCTCCCTGTCACTGAGGCTTGCACTCGGTGCATCACCGCACCTGGCCTAGACCTTCCTGACGGATTGTCCGCCATGCCTTGCTGAGGAGCGTTCCATCCATTTTCGGCAGCACCCAAGTGACATTGCATTTTGTCTCCATTCCCCTGCTATCAACCCAGGAAGGCTCGGAAGAATAACATTTTAATGGCTTGGAAACTGTTCCCAACAGAATGATCTGAGAGAGGATTTTTCAAGGGTTACATCACTCAATGACCAAACAAAGACACAGTGTCTGGCTCCCGCCCACATGACTCCACTGTGAGCCATGTTTTCATAATGATGTAGAAGGATTCAGACATACCTCTTTTATAAGTGGTAAAAAGAATATTAGCATAGAAATGAAAGCCTGGACCTCAGAACTAGGAAGCCAGCAGAGAATCTTAAAAAACAAAGTGAGCCTTACTTAACAAGAATCATTGAAACGTATTGGGACATCAGGCATGCAGCACAATCACCTCACATGACCCTCACAGGATCCCTACGGATGAGTCCCCTATTGTCCTCATTTTACACAAGGGGACACTGGTGGCTCAGAGAGGCTGGTTTATCTGACCAGCTACCAAAGGGAGGCATGGGGACAAGGCCCAGGCACATGGGGCTCCAAAACCTCCTTCCTTCTGCTGCTGGTCCTGATTAAGCATGATTGAATTAAAGGCTAAAAAATAGAAAAAGTCATCTATCGTGAAGTCCTCTTGCATTTCTCCATGGATAGGATGTTTATCAGAGATTCTTAAAGTACAGTCTTGAAGTTTTCAAAACGCACTGTTGAGTAGATAAAGAGGATCTATTTGAATTAAACCTAATTCGGTTGTCTTTAAGGTTATTTACAAGGGCTTTTGTTTCTTTAATGGGTTATGTACTCTGCACCAAGGCTGTCTCCAGCCAGCTGGACTTAGTAATTAATTCCCTTTTTTTGTTTAAAGGACCACAGTGAGTTTATATAAAGTCACCGGTCCTTGACCCTATCTGGTTCTCTATGGGATATCACGCTTTCCACCCATGCCATTCCTCACCACACAGTACCCTTCCTGCCCATCCTCACAGAGATGTGAATCAATTAACACCAGGGTGCTAGTGGGGGCTCACAACCCATCCGCCGGGTGCTGGGATGGATTGAAACATTGGAGAACAGACTTGGCAAATACTTCAAACACTCCTAGGAACTGGCAGTTACAACTCCAGGGACATTTGAAAGCATGATCCCTTTGGGAATAATCTGAGGCTCCTTCCAATGTCTTCACTCGGCCCAATTTTGCATCTCCTGTTGGAAGGCCCTGTCAGACTCACCCTTTCTCCCCACATACTGTAGACTCCAGTTGGTTACACCAAAGTTACATTCCTGGAAGTCCTATCACTATTCACACCCATGGGCCTTTGCTATCCCCACCCCTACACCCCCCACTTCACCTCTTGTTCCTTCTCGGGTGCTGGGAAAATGGTAGATCCAGTCGATTCTGGCAATAATTTTCTGTCCGCTTATGGGGAGTGGCAGAGAGGTCCTAAGTGGCCACAGTGACTCCATAACATATTTATTGTTGAGTTCTAAATTATGTGGGTCCATCAGGCAAGGTGGGGTATTTTTTTCCCCACATCGGAGAAGGCAGTGATTTTAGACCCACGCCAGCCTCTCTATCCCCAGATGTGTGTCACCTCTCAATTGTGCAACCTCTATACTGAACTTTACTGGTTTCTTCTAAATAAGGGAACAAGCAGGGAAGTTCAAGAAACCATAATGTGGGGTTTAAAGTATTTCTGAAAGCATTGTAATCAAGGTAATGAGCTTTTTTTCCCCTTGTTATACAATGCAATTGATGTTTGGGGGAATGATAAAAATTGAAAAGGAACAAAAAAGGCATCTGGGTGGCTTGGTTGGTTGAGAATCCAACTTCGGTTCAAGTCATGATCTCACGGCTCATGAGTTTGAGCCCTGCATTGGGCTCTGTGCTGACAGCTCAGAGCCGGGAGCCTGCTTCGGAATCTGTATCTCCCTCTCTCTCTCTGTCCTTCCCCCACTCTTTCTCTATCTCTCTCAACAAAGAATAAACATTTAAAAAATTAAAAACTAAAATAAAAAGGAACAAAAACTTGGTGGGTTGGGGGTGCTTAAGCCAGAATCTTCCCTCCACCACATTTGCTGAGACTGAATATGCAAGTAGACAGTGGACAGAACATGTATAGAAACAGAACCCTGACCCCCACCTGCAGGAACCAGCCCAGGGGCCACAACAAAACCCCCTGTGACAACAAGCCTGCAGTGGCCAGGCCTTGTTCATGCCTGACAACGTGTCTAATGTTTGCTTCACTCCAACTGAGGCCCAATCAGATAAAGTCAAGTATCCCAAAGATGGCTCCCTGGGTGTGGCCTGGAGCACAGCCTTACCATCTGCTGTCACAGGAAGTCAATAGAAGCGACGTCTGTTCCAGGCTCCTCAGAACACGGGCACCCGTACTGGTCCCAGAACAGTCTGCTACCAAGCTGCAGAGAGAAATACCTAGAGGGGGGCCTGGATGGCTCAGTCAGTTAAGCGTCTAACTTAATTTCAGCTCAGGTTGTGATCTCACGGTTGGTGAGTTCCAGCCCTGCGTCAGGCTCTGCACTGATGGTGTGGGGCCTGCTTGGGATTATTTCTCTCCTTTCTCTCTGTCCCTCCCCTGTGCTCGCTCGCTCTCTCTCTCTCTCTCTCTCTCTCTCTCTCTGCCTCTTCCCTGCTCACTTTCTCTCTCTCTTTCAAAATAAATAAGTAAACTCAAAAAAAAATAGAGCTGAGAGTGGTCAGGAACATTTAGAGAAGTTCTGTTCTGTTTGTTCTAAAGACAGCTATTGAAATGTAATTTTATGTCTGTTGCATCTAGTAACAAGTCAGGGTATATTGTTTGTTTGTCTTTTTTTATTTATTCAGGAATTCATTTCTATTATACTTTTAATTTTTAATTTTTATTTAATTTTATATTAAAGAGTATGAGCAGGGAAGGGGCAGAGAGAGAGGGAGACACAGAATCTGAAGCAGGCTCCAGGCTCTGAGCTGTCGGCACAGAGCCTGATGCAGGGCTCAAACTCAGACTTTGAGGTCATGAACTTTACCAAAATCATACACTTAACTGACTGAGCTACCCAGGCTCCTCCATATTATGCTTTTTTTTAATTTAATAATATGTTTTATTTAATCCAATATACCAAAACTTCCCATTTTAAAATGTACTCAATAGAAAAATAATTTTATTTTATTTTATTTTTTATTTTTATATATAGTTTATTGTCAAGTTAGTTTCCATATAACACCCAGTGCTCTTCCCCACAAGTGCCCTCCTCCATGTCCATCACCCCCTTCCCTTTTCCCCCTCCCCCTTCAGCCCTCAGTTCATTTTCCGTATTCAAGAGTCTCTCATGATTTGCCTCCCTCCCTCTCCCTAACTCTTTTTCCCCCCTTCATGCTTTTTTAAAATACTGGTCTGCAGTGGATCAAAATTATAATGAACCCTTCCCTACAGAGAATTGAGAATCACTGCCCTATTTCCCTTCAGCAATGAGTAGTGGCAAAGATAGTGAGCCATGGGGGGTTGTCGATAAATGCAATAAATATTCCTTGAATAAACAAGTAAAAGAAACATGAATTGAGTGAGAAATACATCATTATTTATTCAGTACACACGAGGTCAGCGTGATCTTGGGAGGGTAAGATTCCAGTTGTACATTTCCCAGCAGGGACACAAACCCTTTGTATTACAAGTTTTCTCTGCCGTAAGAGCTGTGTTCTTAAGAGCTTGAAACAAACGCAGTCACCGTAAAACCTAAACAAAAAGCAATTTGGCCAGCATAGAATATCAATAAATTGTAGTAACTCATTTACTGAACAAGTAAGATTTGAATTTTGTTTCCCAACATAAAATAATAACAGGAATGCAGAGGAATCAAAAGTATTAATATTTTGTTGGCATGTTACGCCGTTTGTAATTTAAAGCAACTGTTCTAAAGGGTGGCTGCTAGCTGTCAGGGTCTAGAATCCACCGGGACCACTCCCGGAGGATCTCAGACGCATGTCCTCAGGATACATCTTACTCGAAGGGCTGATCTGGCAAGTAAACACGGACGGAAAGTCCCACGTGGGCACCTGTTGAAGTGCACAGCGCTGATGCCAATCTCTTAATCAATTTCAGAATTCTCTTCCTTGTTTATCTTGGAGCCAACAAAACACTGACAAGAATAGTGACACTTTACATGACGCAAGAAATGCCCTGCTGAAGAGCAACAGTGTCCAAGTGGCCTGCTCTGCATGAAGATGATAGGCACTGATTTCTGTGGCTCTCTACCATGTCAGTTCACAGCCATCTCAGTTATGAAGAACATGGCAGTCATGGTCCCTAAACCAATGGTTCTCAGCCTTTCACCCCCATGGCAATGTGACTGATGGCATCTGCTTATGGGACATGCTCGCTCCCCTGAGCGAGACAAGCTTCCAGAAGCAGCAACTATAATTCAAGAGAGAACAATGAGATGTGGGTCAACAATAGGATCAACAGAAGGGTGAACTGTAAAGCCATGCTTGTTTTTAGTTAATCATCTGCAAACTTCGGTACTTGAGGAATAACACGCTTTCACACACTTGCCAGATGAGTACAACCCATCGGCATGGAACAAGTCTGGGGTTAAAGGCTGTCTCTCCCTACCTCATCTAGAACCACAGTGACCCGTTTCTCTGGGCTCTGGAGCCATGATCGTTCAAGCATTCGATTCACAAGCATGTATTCCAGTTGTAATGAGTGGTGGGCTCTGAACGAGCCCTTAGGAACAAGCCATTTGTTCTTATCACCTCTGTCCTCAAAAAGCTCTCAGCCAGTGGGAGAGCTGGCTAAGGAAGCCATCAATACATGTCAGCATAGGAGTGATAATGGATGGTGATGAAGGGCGCGGGGGTCTCGGCAGCCCACAAGCCCAGCTGTGATATTTGGCACTCACGAGCAGCATGTGATTAAAACGTCTAGCCACAGGATGGTTTTCTTAGTTTCATTGTAATTACGCGTGTGCTCTTCTGTCTCTAAAGGGCAGAGAATCTAATTAAGGTATTTTAGGGATATCTGGGGTTTGTTTTAATCAGGTATGGTAAGATGGGCAGACATGGAAATGCCCTTCAGTAAGGAAGACCTTTATATTCACAATTTCCTGGAAGCAGGAAGCATGGTATGTTGGGTCACAGGAGGAATCACAGGATCAGGCAGGAGGCAGAGGAAGCCCAGGAAAACGTAGACAAGAACCTCTAATGTGGCTTCCATGGGTAGGAACGGGTAAGGCGGTGTGGGCAGGCTCAGAATTGGCTAGTCTGAAGAATTTCAGTGGGCCCTGGGGCACAGGGGCTGTCCTGTTGTTTGGCACATAGATCCGGGGTGATTACAGCGGTAGTGGGGGTGCATCATGGCCCAGAGGGTAAGAGCCTGATAAAAGTGGCTGGAGGGGGTATTCTGATGGGTGGCTCAGTCAGTTAAGCCTCCAACTTCGGCTCAGATCATGATCTCCTGATTCATGTATCCCTCATCCTGCCGAACTGATTCATGAGTTCGAGACCTGTACCAAGTCCTGTGCTGACAGCTCAGACCATGGAGCCTGCATCGGATTCTGTGTCTCCCTCTCTCTGCCCCTTCCCTGCTTGTTCTCTCTCTCTTTCTCAAAAATAATAAAAATTAAAAATAAAAAGTTTACAAATAAAAAGAAGAAGGTGGCTGGAGGGGTGCTCAGTCAGTTAAGTGCCCAACTCTTGACTTCAGGTCAGGTCATGATCTCGTGATTCATGAGATCAAGCCCCGAATGGGACCCTGCACTGATGGCACAGAGCCTTCTTGGGATCCCCTCTCTCTCCTCATCTCTCTCTGTGCCCCACCCCCTGTCTTAAAATAAATTAAATCTGAAAAAGAAAGAAGGTGGCTGGAGATATTCTCCATAGGGAAGGTGTGTTCACAGACGAATCTTTTGCTACCTCTAGGAATTGGCCAGCCCTGGGAGCGGCAGTGTGCCTCCAGGGTCAGCAAGGCCTCGGATGCCAAAGGAAACCTGTGAATCACAAAACTTTTTGTCATCTTTGCCCATCTCGGAGGGTGCATGTGTGCACAATGTTGTGAATACCTGATAATACTTGCAGGACCTAAATAGGAGACCATATTTCTTCAGCTCAGCTTTGCAGGAACTAGAGAGTAAATTTGGAAGTGCAAAGCCCCTGACCATAAATTTCAAAAATTTCCAAGGGATTCAGGAGGGATCTTCATTTCCTTGTACTTGATTTTGCAAAAACTTCATGCCCAGCTCATTTGCCCTCCCCACTAACCAAATTGCACTACCGTCTTTGTGAAACTCTACATATACCTCCACACCACTGGGAAGACACTTGGTCTGCTCTGGTGTTTCATCTTCACCGCCCCTCCTCAGGGAGAGATTATTACATTATTCACATGAGGACATTAGGGTAAAAGGGTTATATCACTTCCCCCAAGGGTCACACAGCTGGCAGTCTGTGGGTCTACGATCTGTCCCACAATGTCCAGCTCTAAACTTCATCCCGGCCAGCCACTCACTGTGACCCTGCTCCAGAGGCTGAGGTGCCATCCCCCAAACCTTTTTCCAATGGCTTCTTGTGATGCCTCGTGGCCCAGTGGCAGAGGAGAACTGAAATCTTTTCCACTGGGAACCCGGTCAGCTCAACCAACTACAGGGCTCATGCACCGGAATGTTCTGTGTTCATCTTCACGATGATGCTGGGAGGCAGACACCATCCGGTTGAACGTGTGAGGATTCACACAGTTTCTGGTCACACTCCACCTACGATTGATGATTGCCCCTTGACATTTCAGCCCCATGCCTGCTTGAGAAGGGACATTAACATTTATTAAGTTATTTAGGTGTACCAGGGTCTCTACACACTTCATCTCCTGGATGCTTAGGTCAGCTCTGTGAAGGCTATCCAGAGAAGAGTAGTGGCTAGGAAGCTTAATGGGGTCACAGGAATCATAAGAGTCAGATTCTGGATCCCCCACCCAGGAGGGCCAGAAGAGAAAGGCACTTCTTTCCGTGGACCAGAACATTCATTGGCTTTGAAGGAAGGAAACCTTGGTTGCCTGAGCTGATGGCCCCACAACTTGTCCTGGAGTTTTGGCTTCCAGCTGCCCCTTGTGGGTCCCAGACAGGCTTCTGGAAAGACTATCCTCTCCACAGTGGCCTTGAGGTGATGCCATTTCCCACAAGCAGCCCTGCCTCCTGCATTGTTAAGGGAGGGTTATATCAACTTCCAGACAAGGACAGTCTTGGTGTCACCGAAGTTTGGGTTGGAGACAGTATCCTAGAAGTCTGGGTGAGGACAAGGGAGAGAAAAGTGGCCAAGATATATGGAAAGAAGCCAATAATATGGTGTCCCATTTACTCCTGAAGTATTAGTCCAATATGGAAGAGAAGAAAAGTGGATTTTGCATCACTGCACAGAACACTCAACTCCTACGCATCTTCTCTCCCCAAGCTGGCATGTCCCATTTGCCATTTTATAGGGTCATGGTCTGGTCCCCAAGAAATCTAATGCATATGATTAGAGATGGCCAGCCTGTGAGGCAGGAGTGAGGCTGGCTGGGGTGGGAGGCCGTGGGGGCAAGAGGATAGATATTCCTAAACTGGCCATGACTCCATATCAAGGGCAAATGCTCCCTCAGTCTCCAGACTATCTTCAGTGAGGCTCTAAGTATCACTGTGTCTCAGGAAAGTCCATCTGGGGAGAGGAAGGGAGACACATTTGCCTGTCAGCTCCCATTCTCTGGGTCAAAGGCTATCATCATAGGAGTGGCTATTCCACACACAGTCCTCCCTGCCCCATGGTGGGGCAGCAGTTCTGGTAAATTACCCCCCAATCCTGGAAAATTACCCCATATGGGCCATAAGTTCTGGCTTTTCTTGCGAGTCTACTGGACCCCAAAGTGGCCAGATGATGGTTGCTCCCTCCAGTCCCAGGGACTCCTCACTGTGTCTCTTTTCCTTGCGGGAGCATGGCCACACTTGGAAGCTGGATCTCTAACGCAACAAGAGCTTCAGTTTACAGGGGCAGGAAGCACAGACTTCAAGAGAGTAGCCCCAGAAGAGATGGTGAAGGGGTCTGTACCACCTCTGCCTCTCACTTTCCTGATGCACGGGTTTTTACTATCACAAACATAGCCCCATATACTGGCCATTGATCAGCACAGGGATCAGTCTTGGAGAAAAGTGAACCATTCACACAGGGCTTTGTCCTTTGGCTGGATTTTTCACAGGTCATCTCTCTGTGCCATCAGGCAGTTGCTTCTGGGGAGAAGGTATATCAATGGATCAATGGATCCTGTGGCCATGTGCTTCTTGTTGCACTTATTTTGCTATTAAATGGGTTCCTTGGTATGTTCTTTTCTTAGAACTCCTATAACAAAGTAAACCAGATGGTTTAAAATAATAGAAATTTTCCCTCATAGTCCAAAATCCAGAGGTCAACTGGGTTGGCTCCTTTTGGGGGTTCTGAGGGAGAATCTGTTCTAAGCCTCTCTCCCAGCCAACAATGGTTGCTTGTCAACAGTTCCTGGTGTTCCTTAGCACAGAGACACCTCATTCCAGTTTCTGCCTTTGTCTTCGCATGGACTGACACCCATATGTGTGTATGGACATCTTCTCTCCTCATAAGGACAGCTGCCATATTAGATTAAGGCTCACCCTAGTCAAGTATGAGCTCCTCTTTTTTTTAAGTGTATTTATTTATTTTGAGAGAGAGAGACATGGGAAGGGCAAGAGAGAGGGAGAAAGAGAGAGAATACCAAGCAGGCTTCAAACTGTCAGCACAGAGCCCCATGTAGGGCTCAGACTCACAAACCATGATATCATGATCTGAGCCAAAACCAAGAATTGGATCCTTAACCAACTCAGCCACCCAGGTGCCCCAAGTATGAGCTTCTCTTAACTTGATTAGCAAAGACCCGATTTCCAAATAAGGTCACATTCAGATAGTGGGGATTAACAACATATCTTTCAGGGGCCACAATTCAACCCATAGCCCTTGGTACAGGATATCATATCATACAATTAGAAACTCTCTAAGTCTTCAGTTAGTGATGCTGATGGAGACACTAGAGGAAGGCAGACTCACATCCATTGTAATGAGGATCCTACTGGAGACAAGTTGATTTCCTCTCCAAGGTAGACAGTGTCCATGCCGTTGACTGTTCACTACCTGACAACCTCATGTCCTCAAGGAACAGCATCTTTGAATGCCAGCACTAACTATTGCCACTGGCAATGTGGGCTTTGTGCTTGAGCTGTTGTTGGTTAAGACTTTGTGAGATTTTGGGAGAGAGCTCATGCTTTTGAGCTCATTCAGAGCTTCTAACTCTATTCTCATGGCCACTCCATTCACGGGGAGCCACAGCACAGCAAGGGATGGTCAAGGACAGAGCCTGGCTGACAAGCCCAGTGTGAACCATCCTGTGCAGCTGTGGTTGGGCGCTTCCCTGGGACACATGATCTCTGGTGGGTGTCAGCGGGAGTTATGAAGATATGCATGCACTGTGGGAGCTCTGCCCAGCTTTCCTTGCTCTTAGTATTCCAGTCTTGCTCTTTCCCAGGCCCTGGCCAACTAGCTAAACCCATTTACCAAGGTGTTGGTATCTGTGTACATCTGTACACCATAGGATCCAGACCTTGTATCTCACCCTATGTAGTGAATAGCCATGTTCTGCCCACAGCTCTGCCCTTGAGGAAAATGTTCCTTCTCCCTGATCTTAGCTCCAGCCCAGGTAGGGCTGAAGGGTGGCAGTAGTCTATTTTCATCTACCAGCAGCATATGGCACCAAATCACCCCCAAAATGAGCCAGCTTAAGATGGCGCCAAAGGGAGGAAGCTGGGGAAAAATGTCTGACTCCATGCTCCTTCCCCCTCTGATTTTGGGCAGGTGTGAGCCAGGCAGGAATCCTGGTGCAAGAAGGTGTACTGATGTGGCCCAGCCTCTGCATGTCCAGGGCACAGAGCGGTGTGGAGGAGAGGAGAGTAAATCTGGAGGAGCAGATGGAAGAAATCCAATATGAAGAGTAAACATGCCTGCTTCCCCAGAAATGGACATTTCCAGAAGGGGAGTATCCAATTCTTGGTCCACACATAACAGCTTGTTGTCTCTTCCAGAGCTGATGAGTCCAAACACACATAGCTGGTCATGGCCCCCAGAGCCTCTCCTGAGGGACACACCAGACACCCCAGGCGCCCAAGGTGACAAGTGTCAGGACTCCAACAAAGATTGCTGGCAGATGTGAAGAACGTACATTCTGCCACATTAATCCCAAGACTGAGGCTCATTCCATGATCACCTCACACACTCACACATCTTGGCCACACTGTGGGCACAGAGATGGAAGGGGTTCTGACCTGACGCCTAAGGGAAATGGATTCTGAAAACGTGAAATGAGTCACCACCCCTAACAAAAACTCTATCCTTAAAAAAATTTTTTTAATGTTTATTTGTTATTAAGCGACAGAGATAGTGTGCCAATGGGGGAGGGGCAGAGAAAGAGGGAGACACAGAACCTGAAGCAGTCTCCAGGCTCCAAACTTTCAGCAGAGAGCCCAATGCGGGGCTTGAACTCACAAACCGTGAGATCATGACCTAAGCCAAAGATGGACGCTTAACTGACTAGGGGCCACCAATTTTTTTAATGTTTATTTATATTTGAGAGACAGAGTGTAAGCAGGGGAGGAGCAGAGAGAGACAGAGGCAGAATCAGAAGCCGGCTCTATCCCTACCTCCAAGTCCTCACAGCGCCTGTGTGATGTGGGGTCCCCCTCAGACATCCAGTGACTCAGTTCTCTGACTTGTCTGAAATGAGCCGTTTGTCTGTCTGCCCCAGGGCCTTTGTGCCCCTGGGCCACTCCATCGGCTGGGTGAGGGATACGCGCAGGCCTTGGGTAACCGCCCCACAGTCTGGAGCTCCTGGGCTCAGGCTGGGACACGAGCACCCCCCACCCCCAGTCCTCTTTCCCCACATATGAAGTCAGGCCTCTGGGATGGTGGATGGAGAAGGTGATGTGCCTTGTCTGCATCTGACCCCAGACTCTGACAAATGTCCTAGCACCATGAATGCCCTTCCTTCCTCTCTATCACGTCCCCGCAGGCATACGCACAGTCAGACCCACCTCTGTCACCCAGCACGGGCTGGGGCATCTTCTCCACGGTTTCCTCCAACCTCTCTTTCTCCTTTCACATATTTTGCAACAGCTGCACACCAGCAATGGCTTCCTGAGGATGCAAGCTGATTGGTCTGGTTAACCATCTGGAAGGAGGGCGGACAGTAATAGACAAACATGAGTGGGCACAGAGTGAGTGCAAGGCAACACGGCGTGGCACCCTTAGCGGCAAAGATGCGTGATGGGGAGCAGTTGCAGGGGGAGGAGGGGAAGTGAACACAGCCTCTCCAGCCCTACCCAGACCTCTGCTTTAGCATCTCTGAAGGAGGGAGGAGGAAGTCGCAGTCGTTCAAATCTGGAAGGACACGCCATCAGGTACAAGGACTGGACTAGGCATTGCAGCTGACCAAGGACAGGGAGTCAGAAGGAGAAACGGTCCCTCAGCTCACAGGGGAAGATGTAAGCCTGTGCGGGCCAGGGATGCAGGGTTGTTCCGGGCATTATGGAAACACAGCATTTGTTACTGGGATTAGTCCCAACTGGGATACGCAGAAATGTGGGGACATGTAGGCTTGAAAGGGCCTTAGGCACAGGCATGGGGACACAGGGGGAGCCTGTAGGGAAATCCAAGAGGCCATTACCACCCCCAGCCCACAAGGCAAGGGGCACAAGGGGCTGCTGGTGAAGGTGCAGGGAACACGTGCCCATGGGAACCCCAGCCCCCTGACTGCACAGATTTCCGCTGCCGAGCCTGGGCCACCCTGGGCCAGCAGGGCCAGTGGGCAGGGAGGAGGGCTGGGCGCCGACCTCACAGATGGGGCCCCAGGATGTCTCTGCACTTGCCTGACCCCACGACCAAACAGGATGATCTTCTCAGAGGAACGGCGGCTGCTTCACTCCTGCCCTTCCAATCCCTCACAAGTTTCCCTCTTGGCCAAATCTAACCCAATACTATCTGGAAAGAGATTCCAGGACACACCATCCTGGTGTGACCCAGCACCCAGGGTCACTGCAGGTCACAGCAGAGGAGCTGGACTATTAGTGGAAGAATTGGATTTAGAAGCCAGGGTCTGCAAGTCTGAGTCTCTGGCTCCCATGATGGGTCAGATCCATGCACCAAGAGTGCTAAGTGGGCCACCTGAAGACATGTTCCAAGTTCAGTGTCCAGACTTGTTCTGACACCTGTACACACACACCCCGGGACTCCTTCCCTTGCCTTCCTGCTGTTGGATCACTGCTGCCTTGCCCTCCTAACGTGGGAGGCCGGCTTCTTTGTGTTCTGTCTTCAGGGCTCAGGAATGCCACCAACAATTCTGTATCCATGTGCCACCCAGAAAACTACCATCACAAGCTTAAATATCACCTCTTCTGCAGGGCTTTCCCGACCCCCGATAGCTGCGTGATCACTGGCTAGGTGACAACTCTGACATTCATTAGCCACACCTCCATATATCAGAGGTACAGGCATAATTTACAAGCTCAGCACATACCGCTGGCCACCCTTTCTCTGTCTATAAGGAGAGACCTCACTCTCCTTGTCTTTGTGCACTCAGTGCCCAGGACAGAGATGGTTATGTTGCTTAATGCCCAGAGATGAATATCAAGGTCATGCACAGCTTTGTTGCTTAATTTCAACGGCAAATAGTTGGAGTGGTCAAAACTCAGCCTGTGAAGGAGGCATTGGGGGAGATGTTTGGGGCGGTATTCAGACTTTCCCCATGCCTCCTACTCTCCAGGTTGGGGGGTTGTGGAATAGAAGTGGATAGACCCACACAGGTCATGACCTGAGCCCACACCAAGATGCAAACCCATGATCAAATTCTGCTTCTGCTTTGCTCCCATCATCCACCCCCACTCACTCCCCTTCCCTTAAAGGAGCATCTGTGTGACATCAAAAGACACCCCACCATTCACTGGGGGGACATGCAGGAGCCGCCATGAGCCTTCCGACCTCCATGAGCACGTGCCTCCTGGCAGAACAGGTGATCCGGTCTGCAGCTCGACAGAGCTGAGGCCAGATCTGAAGGGTAAAATGAAATGGGTGAAACAAAATGGAAAGGAATCCTTGTGAGCTTGCAACAGACCAGACTCAGGAATCTGAGAGCTGGTATGTAAGCTTTTCTATAAAATAACCTCAAGATAGCCTACGCTTGAGGAAGCCACAGACCAGAAACATTAAATCACTTTCTTTGCATCAGTTAGCAAGGACTCTTCCTCTGATACACTGCTCCCTGTTCCTTCCCCCAAAGAGTTATAGACCAAAAGACACCCTCGCATGGTGTAGGATGGCAGTGTGAGTTCTCCTTTGGCACAGAATTGGCTTTGGCTTGCTTGACAAACAAGAAGTTGTTGACGTGATTCTGAGGGTCAAAATTCTTACGTGGCATCTTCTTGGCTTCTGTCCTTTGCACCCCAGGGATGGCCTGGGGTGGATCACTGGACCACTGCAGTAGGCAGAGGCCACAGAGAAGGAGAGGGGCCACTGGAGAGGCTGGTGAGTGTGACGTTGTGGAGGCCATGGAAGAAAGCTCTCCTGGCAGAAGGGTGGGCTCCTCAAGGCTGTGGAGGACCACGTCAGGTAGGACCTGAGGTGGGGCCATGTGGACTTGGGGAAGTGGAGGCACATGTGACCTTGTGGGGGAGGGGCGTGGAAGCTCATCTGCAGTGATTAGGAGGCAGAGACCACATGTGCTGGCACCTGCTTCCAGCAGAGTAGCCGGCAAGTGAGTAGGTGGTAGAGGGAAGTGGAGGATTGAAAGAGGAATTGTTTAAAGGTTGTTTAGGATCCATTACCAAGGGATGTGTCCATGATTCATGCTCAAGAAGCAAATATTGAAGAAGGCAAGTCCCTGAGAATCTGGGAGAGGATGGAGTAAGTGGTTAGGAGGCTGGGGACGCCCCAGCCACTCATGGTCACTGAGGGGCCAGGCATGGGGGTCAAGTCAGGGGGAAGCAACCTCATTGCCTCTGTTTCTTCAAAGTAGTATGAGCAGGGTCACGAGGTGTGAGGTGGGGGAGGCCCGCCAGAGGGGCACTGAGGGGAAAGAACATTCCCGCTGGATGGCTCGGAGTTTGTGGCTCCCAATTTATTTTTTAGGTTTTTAAAAATGTTTTCCTTATTTTGGGAGCGAGAAAGAGAGAACATGCACATGTTGGAGGGGCAGAGAGACAGAGAAAATCCCAAGCAAACGCCCCTCTGTCAGTGCAGAACCAGGGCTCGGACTCACAAACTGTGAGGTCATGACCTGAGCCCAAACCAAGAGTGGGGCGCCCAGGTGCTTCAGTCCATTGGGCGCCCCTACTGCTATTTCTAAGGTTCATCAAGGAACGCACTGGGTGGCAGGAGTGAGGAGCGGCTGGTGGGGCTCGGACGCTCATGCGCCAGGCAGAGTGAGGGCCCTGGCTTCCCCTCGGCATGGGAGGGGCACAGTTGGAGTGTCTTAGTTTTAAGGCAGGTCCTGAAAGACCAGGTGTGATTGCTCACAGGTGCAGTGGGTCAAATGGTGCCCCTCCCCCCAAAATAAGTCCACATCCTGATCCCTGGAATTTGTGAATGTGACTTCATTTTCTTTAATGTTTATTTTTGAGAGAAAGAGAGGGGGGCAGAGAGAGAGGGAGACACAGGATCCAAAGCAGACTCCAGGCTGTGAGCTGTCAGCACAGAGCCCGATGTGGGGCTCGAACTCATGAACTCAAAGCAAGAGTTGGACACTTAACCAACTGAGCCACCCAGGTGCCCCTGATTATAACTTCATTTTTAAAAGGATCTTTGCAGATGTGATTAAGGATGAGCTCATCTTGAATCCTGGGTCCTCCTGAGTCACAAAGAGGAGGAACATAGGGAGAAAGAAGAGGGGGCCATGTGAAGACACGGGTACAGACTGGAGTGATGTGGCCACACGCCAAGGAACGCCAGGAGCCACCAGAAACCAGGAAAAGCAAGAAGGATTCTCCCTAGAGCCTCCAGAGGGAGTGTGGCCTTGTTCACACATTGATTTCTGATTTCTGGCTTTTAAAATGGTGAAGGGATACGTTTCTGTTGTTTTAAGCCACCAGAGTTGTGCTAGTTCCTTGCAGCGGCCCCTGGAAACTAACAGAGCAGGGTCTGAGAGATGTCACAGTAAAAATAATCGTGAATTTATTTATATGCTCCCGAGGTGCTAGACACATCCCTGAGTGGTGCCTGTATATTAATTAGTTACATCTTCCTAACATCTACATGAGGAAGGTGCCAGCATTATCTCTTCCTGAGGCTCTTGCCCAAGGTCTCCCAGCCAGCTTATGGGAGAACCAGGATTCGAACCCGGGCCACCTGTGGCCGTGACCCCCTTCACACGCACACTGCAGGAACAATTATGATAATCAGCTAGTCACTTACCATGACCATCGGGGGTGAGTGTAGAAAACCGAAGTTAGAGAAGATACATTAGTTTGGTTTTGAGCTTGAGCACAGAAATCAACTAGACGCTACGATTCTATGAATTCTGGACTCTCGTGGAGGTGTCTGGGCTGGAGGGGTTTGGGCTGGGGCTGTTGGGGTGGATTGTATGTAAAATGAAGTCCCTGTGTGCTCCCGAAAGCATCCAGGAAGACAGAGAAGGACGCAGAGGATGGAGCCAGGCGCGGTGGGGACAAGGGTTCGGGTGTGCTAGCTGCTGAGGCTGGCTTGTGTTTCTGGAGGTGGCCAGGCCAGCAGGGACAAGGGGACATTCTAGAATTGATCCTGATCATCCCTTCTGGAAAGGAGGGGATGGAAATAAGCACGATTCTGGAAGGTATGGGGCCCCGGGTGGCTGTGCTTTCCTGCAGGTCCCTGTGCTAAGATGCTCAGGGCTTCCTTCCAAGGGAAGATGTCCTACAAGGAAAGCTCTCAGGCTAAGGTGTTGTCTGGGCGGTGGCTTTGAGCATCAGGAGGTACTAACCAGGTGCCCAGTGTCACAGGCACAGGGAACAATGTGTAAAGACACAATCCTGAAATGCCGAGGGTGCAGGGGACCACAATCACCAGATGTCACACGAGAGCATTATGTTGAGAGGCAGGTCCAGGGTGCTACCTTGGGCAGTGGTCACCTAATAAAATAGAGTTCGGAGAGCCCCTGACACAGGCAGGGACAACATGAGTGCACCATACACTGGCTTCTCTCCCCTCTGTTTCCTCTTTGTGGTATACCTCAG
This sequence comes from Suricata suricatta, assembly GCF_006229205.1. NCBI lineage: Eukaryota > Metazoa > Chordata > Mammalia > Carnivora > Herpestidae > Suricata > Suricata suricatta. Next base: position 50,096,969 of record NC_043701.1, on the reverse strand, counting down.
GTCTGAGACCAGGAGGGGACATTGCTCGACCTTGACCTGCACTTGACAAGGGGCTTGGAGAGGATCAAAGCACATAGCAATGTTGCCTCTGTGTCCCCCTGAAGCTTGTAACCCCCAGCATGTTGTATCTGGAGGTGGTGACTTTGGGAGGTAATTAGGGTTAAGTGAGGTCGTGAGGGTAGAACCCATGATGGTATTCGTGCCCTTATCAGAGTCTGCAAACTTGCTTCCTCTCTCCTCTCTCTGCCAAGTGAGGACACAGTCAGAAGGCTGCCATCAGGAAGCGGGCCCCCATCAGACGTCAGCCAGCACCCTGATCTTGGACTTCCCGGCCTCTGGGACTGCAAGGAGTAAATGTTTGGTTGCATATGCTGCTCAGTGTGCGGTGTTTCAATGGCCGAAAGATCAAGTGTGAATGCATTTTGTACACTAGGAAACGCTGAGCCCATTGTGCATGAGTCATGCCTGGGTGTTTGGGTCCGTTCCAGCTTGTAAATCGTGTCCTATAAACATGCCTGTGCAGATGGATTTCGGGTCATTTTTGAGGTCTGTTCCCTGCAGCACAGATCGCCAGGACAGGCTGTGTGAGCTGGTTTATGGTTTTTGTGTTCGCTCCTACTTTACGGCCCAGTTCCCTGCGTTATCTCAGGCCATGTCAAGTGGAAGTTCTGCAAACTGGTTTGTCTTGTTTTCTTTATAAAAGTTGTCAGGGGGAAAGAGGAAAAGTTGTCTTTCTTGCTTTTTTCTTTCTTCCTCCCTCTGTCTCTCCTTCCTTCCTCCCTCTCTCCCTTCCTCTTTCTTTCTTTCTTTCCTTTCTTCTTTCTTTCTTTCCTTCTTTCTTGCTTTCTTTCTTTCCTTCTTTCTCCCTGTCTGCCTGCCTTTTCCCTCCCTCCCTTCCTTCCTTCTTTCCTTCCTTTTTCTTTCTTCCTTTTTCTTTCTTTCCCTTTCTTTCTTTCTTCCTTCCTTCCTTCCTTCCTTCCTTTCTTTCTTTCTTTCTTTCTTTCTTTCTTTCTTTCTTTCTTTCTGTCTTTCGGTCTTTCGGTCTTTCAGTCTTTCTTTCTCTCCCTATAACAGACACTCATAGAATGAGAGCTCTGACTCAGACAAGCTCCCTCTCACAGCACGATGTACAAATACCGGAGTAATTATAAGAGACGCTTACAAGGTCCCAGTGCTCCTGTGGAGTAGCGTGGCCCCCGCTATGTCACGGGGAGTGCAGGACTCGGCCTCCCACTCTGGGAAATGGAAGGAAACGCCTACTTCTCACCATTGGTGCTTCGATGAGCTCTTAAGTGGGATCTTCCATAAAGTTCTTAGCCTGCTATTTGGCCCACAGCAAGGCTACCATGAGTATTTATTGAGCTTTTAGACTGAAGTCTGTTGAATCAGCATTCTCTAGAGCTGCCGTCAAAAAGCAACAAATGGCTAGGCTTGTTATTAGTCTCATAATCGCATCATCGCCGCCCTCACTCACACTCCATCTTGCCTTTTTTTGGCTAGGGGTTTCTTTGGGTCCCTGTGAGGCCTCTCTGAGGATCCTGGGACAGTGCATTGGACATGGTCAATCTCCCAGTCCTGACACCCCATGGGATGCCTTCCCACCACCTTCTGAGCCCTGGTGTTCCTGGGAATGAGCTGTCCCATCTAGCGCGTAAGGGCCCCAACAGAGCAATACTGGAGCTGCTGGGGGCTAAGCCAAAGGTTGGGTAACTCTGCGCCCACCTCCTTCTCTGCTAACGTGGCTTCCGGTTAGATGTGGCGGAAGGCGTGCAGTGACAGTGTGGGACCCTGCATACCCCCATCCGTTGACAGCCGACCAGTGACGCCCATCCAGGAAGGGAAGCAGATTGAGCGGGAGGAGCAGAGAGCAACACAGCTCAAGGATGCATTGCTGGAAACCTCTCTGTAAGCAGAAATGTGCAAAAATTTTCATCAGTTCCTTGGACGGGGAAATCGAAAGCACCCTTAAATGACAGAATTAAGCTCAGGCATTTAAACACTGACAACTTGATGGGGCACCTGGGTGGGCACTGAGCGTCCAACTTTGGCTCAGGTCATGATCTCATAGTCTGTGGGTTCAAGCCCCGTATCCAGCTCTGTGCTGACAGCTCAGAGCCTGGAGTCTGCTTCAGATTCTGTGTCTCCCTCTCTCTGCCCCTCCTCTGCTCACGCTCTGTCTCTCTCTTTCTTAAACATTAAAAAATAAATTTTTTAAAAATTGAAAACTTTGAGAGTAAATACACCGAAATAAATCAAGATTGTGGAATTATTTTATGGTCAGTTACTTACTTTCCCCTCAAATTTAAAAAATGGTGTTTAATTTAAATTTAAATTTTTATTTTATATTAAAGCTTATTTAATTTATTTTGAGAGAGAAAAAGAGAGAGAGAATCCCAAGCAGACTCTGTGCTGTCAGCCCAGAGCCCAACATGGGGCTCAATCCTATGACTGTTGAGATCATGACCTGAACCGAAATTAAGACTCAGGACTTTAATTTACTGAACCATGCAGGCACCCCCCAAATGTAATATTTTAAAAGCAAAATAATGGGGGCACCTGGGTGGCTCAGTCAGTTGAGCGTCTGACTTCAGCTCAGGTCATGATCTCATGGTTTATAGGGTTCAAGCCCTGCATTGGGCTCTGTGCTGACAGCTCAGAGCCGGGAGCCTGCTTTGGATTCTATGTGTGTGTGTGTGTGTGTGTGTGTGTGTGTGTGTGTGTGTGTGTGTGTGTGTCTCCCTTTCTTTCTCTCTGCCCTTCCTCTACTCACACTGTTTTTCTCTCTCTAAAAAATAAAAATAAACATTAAAAAATATTTTTAAAAACTTTAAAATAACGGAGGCCACATAAAAACAAGAAGCACATTTCCACCATGGGGGAAATGATGCAGGAAACCAGCAGGCCCACCTGGGGCTCCAGCCCACCTTCACACACCTCAGGCTCCTGTCCTCCATCCCAGGCTCTGCTTCTGTGGTGACCATGCACGTCCCTGCTCAGAAGACCCTGCACCTGAGCCGGCCCCTGGCCCCCTCCCCCGGGACCAGCCCTGGCCCCACTCGTAAGCTTGCCCTGTGTCAGACACTGTCAGAGACACCCATGCTGCACCCCTCCCAGCTGACAAGCCTGCAGGCTGTCTCTCCTCGTCACCTGACGGCAGCAGGAGCCTTTCACTTCCCCTGGGGAGCCACTTGTCCCTGGGCTGGTGGGCTCGCCCTGCTCCATGAAGTGTAGCCTACCCATCCATATCTCTGTCCTGTCAACCTGTCTCTTTGCCCAAACCTGGGTGTGCAGGTGCCGGCTGCATCAATCCCAAGGTTATGGTTCACAAAGATTCACTCTTACGCCCCCCTCCTGCCCTGATCCAGCCAGCCAGCCAGTACTGAAGGTTATGGCCCCACACATATTTCTCAAATGTGCACCCCCCATAGGGAAGGAGGGAGGAAGGAGCATCCCAGAGCTTGACCTTGTTCACTCACAGACCTGCATTTCCCCCCGACTGAACAGCCCACACCCATCGGCACTCCTTGGACCTGACCTCTACTGCTGCACCTCAGAAACCTGGCACTGTTGGGTTTATACCAATGGTAGAAAGTCCCTTCCTGCTTTCCTCCTAGGTCCCTGTCCCCACTTGGAGGGGGTCTTCAGTTCCTCTCCCCACATCCCTTACCCCCCATATTCTCAGTCCTCACTGCCTTTGCTTCCCGCCATCCTGTCATCTCCCACAGATTGGAGCCTCAACATCCTCCCTCCCCTGAATCCTGAACTCCTTGGACCACACCCAACCCCCGCTGTGTACCCACATCTAGACAAGGGTACCATCTGTGTCCCCCCGCTGTCCCCACTCCCGGCCCCAAGCACCAGAACCTGGCATATGCATGACCCACAGACTGCACTCTGTGGGCCTTGGCCCCTGTTCCCAATGGCTCTTCTGTCAGAGCCCTGATCCCATTTCTTGTCTCTGTTGGGGACCAGCGCCCTCCCCTTTCTCCACAGCAGCCACTACCGGACTTGGCCATGTATTCCAAGCCTACCAACCTCCACTGTCCCCATCATCATCTGGAAAGCTCCTCACCTGCCTTTTTTAAACAGAAGATTTTTTTAAATTTGAGAGAAAGTGGGGGAGGGGCAGAGAAGGAGAGAGAGGATCCCAAGCAAGCTTGGCACTGTCAGCACCGAGCCCAAGATGGGTTCAATCCCACAAACCACAAGTTCATGACTTGAGCTAAAATCAAGAGTCGGGTGTTTAACCAACTGAGCCACCCAGGTGTCCCTCCACTGCCACTGGACAAGATAATAAAGGCCATCACATGGGAAGGCCGACTCTGGGCTCTCCCGCTGTCTACCCCTGTTCCCAATCTGGATAACAGGCAGGCCTCCGCTGCTCAGCCGGGACCCCTGCCTTCCCAGGGACACTCTTCTCTCTCTCTCTCTCTCTCTCTCATTAGCCTTAATATCTAAGTTACTCTTGCCTACTGTCTTTTCTTCTTTTTTAAAAAAATTTTTATGTTTATTTATTTTTTTGAGAGAGACAAAATGCGAGTGGGGGAGGGGCAGAGAGAGAGGGAGACACAGACTCTGAAGCAGGCTCCAGACTCTGAGCTAGCTGTCAGCACAGAGCCAGACATGGGGCTCAAACTCATGAACCGTGAAATCATGACCTGAGCCAAACTCGGCGGCTCCACCGACTGAGCCACCCAGGCGCCCCTACTGTCTTGTCTTTATCTGACTAGAAATGCTCTGACGTCTCTTCTGTTCATTAACAAGCAACCAGAGCCATCCTCTGGCACCTGCCCGTGTCTCTCTTTCCCCTCCTCCACCAAGTCTCCAGGAGGATGGGCTTCTGGACCGTACACACCTCCTCTTGTGCCCATGGCGCCCATGCCTCTCTAGAACCACTGGATCAGAAGCCCCTGGGGGCTCTCCTCACACATGCAGCTTGGAGCGTGTTTTGCTCAGATCCACACTCTGGATTTTAACTGAGGCTATATGTGGGTCTCATCCGCCAGCCTATCTGGGGGGCCTCTCACAGGACAGAGAAGCAGAGGTGCTGACAAGGCTGTTGAGTGGCCGGGACAGGGATAAAAAGGAATGTGCCCTGACCTCTTTCTTGAACTTGACTCACTGCCCTCACCCCCCCGCCACCTTGGTTTCCCTAAAGTCCTTTTCTTGTGGATTTTCTCTGCTCGTTCCTTCTCAGGCTCCCTGTCAGGATCCTGCCGAGTGCTCGCCATTCATGGCCTCCTCCCCCTCAGTGGAGGGAACAGCCGGGCACGGCGGTCCCGACGGGCACCTTACAGTCAGAGCTCCAACCTCAGAGCCACTCTAAGACTGCTCCCTCCTCAGGAAAATGGAGATAATAATAACTATTGCACCAGACTGTGGTAACAAAATGAAGTAATGGTAAAAAGGGCTTAGTGCAGATTGTGGTGTCTCAGGAAATAGTGGTGATGGTAACAGTGACCCTAAAGTCCCTAAATGATCTCATGCACCCTCAGCAGTGCAGCTACCACCCGTGGGCTGATGGCTCCCAAGTGTATATCTTTAGGACAGGCATCTCCTCTGCACCCCAGGCCGGTAGGAAAGTTATAAAACAGAGCTCCTCACTTTCCTCCTCACAAGTGTTCTTTATCTCACCCTGCCATTCACAGTGAATTGCACCAAAGTCGACCCAGTTCATGGCCAGGTGGTAGTAAGAGAAAAAAAGAAAAAGAAAAAAACCCAAAACAACAACCTAGAAAGCAGAATTTAGTTCACTTACTGAAGAACTGATCGAAATAGCCATGAAAGACATTTTAGAGGCAATTGGGAAATTTTCTGGTGGACTAGTTGCTAGATTATATGTAAGAATTTTTGTCAGTTTTCTTGTGTATGCCTGTGGTAGTTAGACTGGTCACACAGGAAGGTGTCCTTGTCCCTCAAAGACGGACGCCTCAGTGCCTCAGCCGGTTACGTGCCCGACACTTGACCTTGGCTCACGTCATGTTCTCACAGTCGATAGGATCGAGCCCTATATCAGGCTCTGTGCTGACAGTGTGGGGTCTGCCTGGGATTCTCTCCCTCTCTCCCTGCCCCTCCTCCACTCATGCTCCCTCTTATTCTCAAAATAAATAAATGAACTTAAAAAAAAAGATGCAGGCTAAAGTGTTTGGGAATAAAATATTTGGATGTCTGCAAACCTACGTTCAAATGGGTCAGAAAAAAATGCGCACACACACATATGTATTCTCACACACATACAGAAATGCAAAAAGCAAATGGGCCACATTGTTATAAACCATGGAATTGAGTGGCAAATGCATGGGCATTCATTATCGTGAACTTCATCTTTTGTTGGGCGCTTGAACTTTTCCATAATAAAAGTTCGGATAAAAGCAGAAGAAAGCTGTCTGAAGTGAACGCCTGTGCTGGGGTTAGAATAGGTCCCCCGGGACAGGACTTTGCTTCCTCATTCTAGATGCTATAATTTTCATCTAGCCGCTAAAGAGCAGATTTGCATTTATGTCTTGGTGACCTGCTCTGATCTAAACCCTCATTGTCTTTCTCGCCCCTTGTGCTGTTCTGTAACTCTGCCCGTCCCTATCTACACAGGGGCGAAGGGCTTGGGTTTCAACCCACTAAAAAGATTTCACTCTGTGTGGCTTGAACACCCTGCCTGGCTTTGTGTTACAGGCAGTTTTTGATAATTTTAACTTACTTGGCTTTATCCAAATCATTGGGAGAAAAGATGAGAAGAAGGTCAGGTTTGGGGATAAATTTCCTGCCATAGTCCAGAATTATCCTGAGAAGCTGATAAAAAATCTGTGAACTGTATTACTGCCCATTGCCTCTCTCTAGCTGGCTCTCTCTCTCCCTCCCTCTCTCCCTCCTCCCTTTGCTGTCTATCTGTCTTTCCCCTTCTCCCTTCAGAATTACAAGAATATAGATTATTTTCAGCCTTGGAGCACCAATAAGGTGTCCTAGAATTCCTTCAAGATCCCCCACAGAAGTTCATGGTTGTCATTCACAAGGTCCTCTGGCTCCTGGATGTGGGTGAGGACGCATGCACTGACCTGGTGCCGTTCTGTCAGGGATCACAGACTCAAAGGTCCCAGAGGCCAAGCAGAGCGGTGGGAGAGAGGGAGCCTGAGGAGTGGAGATGCCAGCTGAAGTCAGCGGCCTGCTCAGAACCTGTCATCCAAAAGCCAGGTCCTCTGTCACCAGGTTTTCTAATATTGCAAGACACACTGACAGCAGCGAGCCTGACGTAGGGCTCGAACACACAGACCATGAGATCATGACCTAAGCTGAAGTCGGACATTCGAATGACTGAGCTACCCAGGCATCCCTGGGGCCCACTTTTAATTGGAGTCTCCATGCAGGTCAAACATAACCCATCGATATTCCTGATGGCAGCGTCGGGAGAGGCGGGTACCCCCGACCCTTTCTCACTCCCACCTAGCTTCATGCAGGTGCTAGTATGTCCACCTGGAAATGGGTCCTAAGAGTTCTTTCATTGGTGTCAGCCTTCAGTCTCTCTGCCTTTCCTTGTCACCTTGTCATCGTAACAGTGTCCCCAGGCCCCGGGCTCCAGGCCCACTCCCTCCTCATTCTTCTGCCTGAGCTCTTTTGTTGCCTCTCAGAATCTCCCAGACGCTATTCTTCTAGAAACTCACACTTCTCTCTTATTCCCGGTGGAACATGATGCCATTTTCCTATCTTTTATTCATGTGCTATTTAAATCTGAGCTCACTCAAATTCCTTGGGCTGCCTTGCCATTTTCTTTACTTTCGAGCCCTATCCCTGACCTTTTAAGTGATTCTTCTTTTTTTTTTAACCGTGCTAAGAACACTTAATGTATGACATCTCTTCATCTTGCGTAACTGAAACTTCCAACAGCATCTCCCCGTTGCCCTCCCCCAGCCCCTGGCAGCCACCTTTCTACTCTCTGTTTCTGGCAGTTTGACTATTTTATTTATTTATTTATTTTAATGTTTACTTAGTTTTGAGAGAGAGAGGGAGAGACAGAGCATGAGCAGTGGAGGCACAGAGAGAGAGAGGAAGACACAGAATCCAAAGCTGTGCTGACAGCTCAGAGCCTGACACGGCACTTGAACTCACAAACCGTGAGATCGTGACCTGAGCTGAAGTTGGACGCTCAACTGACTGAGCCATCCTGGCACCCCATCTAGGAGTTTGACTATTCCAGATTCCTCATATAAGTAGGCTTATGTGACATTTCTCCTTCTGTGACAGGCTTTTTTCACTCAAGTATAATGTCCTTCAGATTCGTCCATGTCATTGAGTGAGCGTTGCTCACGCCCCAGCCAGCAAAAAGCCCCGAGGACTAGACATTGCAGGCAAAACATCAGGACCGCCTAGCCCACCCATGTCCTTTCTGTTCCTAACCGGGTCTCTCTGTGCCTCTCTTTCCACATAGGCTCTAGAGGTTTTTGTTGTTGATTCTTCCAGATTTTCTTTGATCATGTCACCTAGGAACAAAAACAGTTTTGTTTTCTTTCCCAATCTGTGTGCCCTTTATTTCATTTTCTTGTCTTACTGCAGTAACTAGGATTGCCAGTATAATGTTGAAAAGGAGTGGGGAGAAAGAGAATCCTTGGTTTGTACCTCATCTTAGTGAGAAAGCATTGAGTTTCTTACTTTGGAACATGAAGCTGTAGGTCTTTTTGTAAATATTCTTCACCAGGTTGAGGAAGTTCCCCTCTATGACTAGCTTCCTGAGACTTTTTACCTGAAAGGTAGAGTCTGATTTTTAACACGTACTCATTCTATAAATATGGATTATCTATGACATACCAGGTTCTGAGCTGACAGTAGAAACTGCGGTCAAAAGAGAAACTCACGGGGCACCTGGGTGGCTCAGTCAGGTAGGTGTCTGACTTTGGCTCAGGTCATGATCTCACAGTTCATGAGTTCAAGCCCCACGTCCAGCTCTGTGCTGACAGCTCAGAGCCTGGAACCTACTTCAGATTCTGTGTCTCCGTCTCTCTCTGCCCCTTCCCCACTCAAACTCTGTCTCTCTCTCTCTCAAAATAAATAAAAATTTTTTTTAATTAAAAAAAAATAGAAACTCATCCCTCATCTTCATGGAGCTTTCTTCCTTTATGCACTGGTTAAGTCACTGTGAAATCTCCTTTACACACATCACATACATATGCCACACATCCTCCAGCAGAGGCACTACCTGTTTTAATGCTGTTCCATTGTATTCTTACCAATTAGCTCCATGTTCATGGTTCTTTTCAATGATGTCCAAGAACATTTTTTCCAGCAGCGAGGTTATGGCTTTTCTTTCTGGGTCTTGCTCCTGCAACATCACCATTTGTCATTTTGCAAGTTTCCTTTTCCATAAATGTGTATTCAGGGATCTCTCGACAGACCTTATATCCCTTCCATTTTTCCCAACTCTGGCTCACGAGTATACATGGAATTGTTAGTTTCCTGATGTCTTATTTATATAGTGGTCACCACCATCATTTCCCAGTAGATGACTTATATTACTCTTGCCTGGAGACCACTTCTTGCTGTAAGAGAGACAATTTAACACGAGTGTCAGACTCAGATAACCTTTGTAAGCTTAACCTTAATTAGCTGGGCTGCAATTAATTTTTTTAATGTTTACTTATTTTTGAAAAAGAGAGACACACACACAGAGTGAGGAGGGGAGGGGCAGAAGGAGAGAGAGAGGGAGAGACAGAATCAGAAGCAGGCTCCAGGCTCTGAGCTGTCAGCACAAAGCCCAACATGGAGCTCAAACTCACAAACTGTGAAATCATGACCTGAGTCGAAATTGGACACTTAACTGACTGAGCCACCAGGGCACCCCAGCTCAGCTGCAATTAGATTGAAAGCCTTTCCTAAGCTTACATTTAGATTGAGGGCCTGGACTAGGGCAGGGCAGGTCTGACGGCTTCTTCCCTCTTGGGACATGGGTCCACTGACTAATTCTAATATTTCGGTTGCTGACTGTGTGCCAGGAATTCTGGGGTTATAGCAATAAAAATGGATTAAAAGGTCAAAAAAATCCCTACTCCCAAGGAACTTATTTTCATGGTGGAAGAATTACAAAAACAAAAAGAAAAAGATACAGAAATACAACACAGGGAATATTGGCTGGTGGTAAGTGCTGCAGTGAAAAATAAAACAGGAAATGGAGTCAGGGGAGGTTATGGAGAAGATGACATTTGAGTAAAGGCCCAGAGGCAGTAAGGGAATAAGTGTGCTGTTATTTACTGAGGGGGGCTGGGGGGGAGGTAGCTGTAGCTGGCGATGCAATGGGACCACTCCACTGTTTTTTTTTATAGAGAACACACGACAGGTAAGCATGTGTGGAAATGAAGGAGGACTCCTTCCTACCCAATCTGTCATCTCCATCCTCCATGTTTTCTGCGACATGAATCTTGGGCACAGTACCCGCTCTGGAGTCTCCAGTCAGCCCCATGGAGGGTTCAAGGCCAAGTCTCTTTTCTTTCTCTGAGCTAGTACCTCCTCATACTTTGCAGTCCCTGAACAAAGCTGTTAGCCTTGTTTAGAGCACTACAGAAGTCTCCTTGGATGGGACATGGGGAAGGACAGACAGAATATCAACCTTACACCAGCTTCGGCAAGTGTAGGCACTTGACATTTGTGAATGATTACTGAATTGAATCCTCCCAACAACTTACAAAATACAGGGTGGCTGGAGAACCGATGTAGACCTTGATGAGCAAATCACCTCCCCTTTACTTTCTCCCCTCTTGGGGTCTCACCGATCTGAGAAGGGTAGAAAATTATCAATGTAATTATGAAAAGTATGGGGCTCCCTTGAGAGGTAGATTAGGGGACGAGATGGGGCTTCTCAGTCTCCAGGTGAGACATCAGGGCTGACAAACCCAGGATTGCCCATTTGGTCACAGGCTAAATTAAGCCCTTCCTCAGGGAGCCAACCACAAGGTGTAGGTGGAGCCGCCTATAAGCAGAAACTCTAAGCCATTAAATATGTGCTGTAAAGGCTGTTGGGATCTCACCACTATTATTCTCCTACTTAGCAGGAATGAGCAAAGGCAAAGAGGAGGAGCTTGACTTTCCTCTTGCTGGTTACTCAGGGCCAGATGGGAATTAGAGATGCATGGGAGTGAGGTCGTTGGAGGGACATGTCTGTGTGACGTTTAACGCCCACTCTGCCTAGGAGACCCCACCCCTTCTCTTTGAGAGGCCCAAATTTTCATGTGAATATGCAGAGGAGAAGAGGAGTTCTACCATTCACACCCCACCCCTGCCGTAGGCCTTAACTGCAGGTCAGGACAACATGGATCTCAGGTGCTGACTGGTTGCCAGAGGTCATGAAATCCAAGGGCAGGCAGGTGCATTCTTCCAGTGACGGGACACTGCCAGAGACCTTGGGTCTAGAGTCTCAACTCCCAGATGGGGGAGAATAACTAGGGTTGTGATGACGTGGACATGCTGAATGAGCTCTGGGACATTAAACATCAGGCTTTCCACGAGGGTCTGAGGTCACTGCTGCGGGGGAGGCTACATTGTGTCCCACTCCCCTGCAAATTCATGCTAACCCCCAGCACCTCAGAATGTGACTGTCTTTCAAAGTAGGATCTTTAAAGAGGTCGTTAAAATGAGGCCATTAGGTGAGCTCTATCTACTCCAATCTGACTGGCATCCTTACAGGAAGAGATCAGAACACAGACATGAACAGTGGGAGGGACATGAGAGGACACGGGGAGAAGACAGCTGTCTACATGCCCAGGAGAGAGGCCTTGCGAGGAACTACCTGTGCTACCCACTGGCTCTCAGACGTCTAGCTTCCAGAATGTGAGACGAGATGTTGTTTAAGCCGCCTAGTCTGTGGAACTTTGTTATGGCCGCCTCAGCACACTGACACAGCCCCGTGACAATGATACTGGGTAATTTTTTTTTAATATATTTATTTATTTTGAGAGAGAGTGTGTGTGTGTGAGCACATGAGCAGGGAAAGCAAAGAAAAGAGACAGAGAATCCCAAGCAGGCTCTGTGCTGCCACAGCAGAGCCCAAATGGGGCTCAAATTCACGTGAGCTCATGACCTGAGCTGAAATCAAGAGTCAGATGCTTCACTGACGGAGAAGCCACCCAGGCACCCCTGGGCAATTTGGGTTTCCGAGCAGCCTGAGGCCTCTCAAGCCCCAGAAGAGATGAACCCTCACATCAACATGCCTCAGAAATAGGGCAGTGTTTGTGCACAGGGTGGTGAATATCCTTGCTGCAAGTCTGATCTTGCAGGCATACTATCTCCAGCTGAATTCCATCAGTCCGGAACCTGATCCCCCTGCATGGCCATGTCCCTCCTCCTTCCGCCATCCAGATGCTTCCTAGACTCCCTTCAGCCCCTCAGCATCCTACACCCAGCACCCCATGTTACGCCTTCTCTGCAGCCTGCAGACCCACCTAACGTGATAAAAAGCCTCATCCTCGTTCCGGGACTTCAGCAGAGTCTCTTCAGCTGAGATTTCTTCTTACTGATCCTCACTACTCAGGTCTGGATCCCCTTGGATCTGGTAGATGTTTGTTACTGTTTGTGCACATGGGGTGATGTGGCAGAGGGACAGGGGTCCTGCCGCTCCTGCATTCTGTCCCCATGGCAGACATTCCTGATTGGTCTGTCCTCCCCTGGCCATGGAGCAGAGCAGTTGAGGAAAACGAACAGTTAGTTCTCCATCTTGCACGGTTCATACGTGAGGAGAGAGTCAGGACCCACGAATCCTCGGTGCAGGGTGACACGTGTCCACACTGATGAGCCTGGTCTCCAACAGGAAGAAAAGCATCTTTGCTGCTTGCTGCCACTGGACGTGTCCACTTGACCTTACTCATGTCTCCATTATGTCTGGACTGCCATGTGAAATTCTACCCCTCTCTGCCTCCCTTTGGAAATTCCCTAATTGCTGTAGTTAAACCTCCATTCCCTCCTCTGCTGGGCCAGCCCTCAGCCTGGAGATTTCCTAATGGAAACCACTCACTTCTGTTGGAATCCCAGGGGTAATTAGCAGTCTGGGACTTGCCTTAGTGGGAAGGCAAAGCCATTGCCAAAAATGTTGTTGATGTCAACTCATGTCTTTCTTGAAGACAGCATATGAAGGGGCTGTTTCATGTTGATGGTCTCTTGTATATTTTTTGCTTTCCACATTTGTAATTTTAGGCCACAGATGCCTAGCATGTTTAATCTTACAGCGAAGCTCACATCTAATGAGAAAAGTGTCAAGAATATTGTTACCCACCATAAAAACTGTGAAACAGATTGCCATCTGCAATGTGCCTTGAGCTGCTGCCTCTATGAATATAGCCGGTAACAATCTGAAATTCACAGGAGGGCAAACATTTAAGATTGGAAACTTGATGAGCTTCTGCCTACCTTTAGAAAACCATGACAAAGTATATCATCATATACTCAACATCATGTCCCCATACCTCACCTGGGTTACTACAACAGCCTGCTCCTGGATCTCTTTTCCTTCCATGTCTTCCAAATACATCGTCAACAGTGCTGCCAGAATTATTTTCTAAATCATAGGCCTGGTTATACCAGCTGTTATTTAAACACCTGACGTGGCATTTTCTCTCTTCATCACTGCCAGCAGGTAGGCTCTGTGACTCAGCCCCCTGCTCCAGCACCCACCCCCATGCCCTCATTCTAACCAGGCTAGGTCACTGGTTACTGACGCAACTCACCATACATCTCCCCATTCCATGTTGTCTCTGAAGGCCATGGTTTGCTCTCTGACTCTGTGTGGCCGCTCTCATGCATCTTATAATATTGACCCCAATGTCATCTCCTCTGTGATGCCTGCCTATAGAATCAATTGGTCCTTTGTCTGTGTTCACGAAGCGCTATTTGTTACCTCCGCAGGAGGGCTCCTTATGTGGAATCCTAATGCTTTGTTATCAGCACCTTTCATGCAACTCTGAGCCCCTCTGTCGCAAGGACAGTGTTGTATCATGGCTGCCCCTCAGCCCCGCCCATCCCAGCCGCCATGCTATGGCGCAGTGGCTGTCCTTCCTGTTGACTTGGATGATAAAACTCGCTGTGAAAGAAGAAGGAGTGAACGAGGTTTCTTACCCGAGAGCTTGCTCTTTGACTTTGGCGACACAGAACCTCGCCATCAGGCAAGCTGTGTTTATTTCTAGGTTTGCTCTCTGTACTTTAGCTATTTCTCTTACTGAAAAAAAATAACAGCCCTGTCAGTCAGCGAGCAATTGATAGTGATAGAAGTTCCCCTTTTAGACAGTGAGTTCACTTGTTCTTAAGTCATTCTTTGCCACAAACTGCAGGCTCATTATATGAGGGAACTGTGGCATGTCTGAGAAGCCACATGCTTAGAAGTTTATAATTTGCCTCAACTGATGACGAAGGTCCAGGAGTTTTCACTGCTTATTTGAGCACGGCTGGGGTGGGGACGTGACAGTAAACAAAGCTTCATCTTACTCACTGGAACTGATGTGGAAACCATAGAGCAATACCTGTGCTCTAGACAGGCGCCCACCACTTGCTTAGGGTGTTGGAGGGAAAAAGAGCAATTTTCCCCAGTGAAATGGGCTCCCGCCCCCTTGAGTAGGTGCCCACTGCTTGGGACACCTCACCCACTGACATCAGCACTTCCAGTTGCAAAAGATAAACTCCCCATCTATGACTTTTGCTAAGAAAAATGGAACATTTGATAGACTATTGGTTATATTGGCAAAGCCAAAGAAAGACACCTAGGCAGGCTTCAGGGAGAGCTGGAAGTAGGAGATGGCCAGCAGGAAATGGAATACGGGTGGCTTTTCTCTCCCCTTGCTCCCTTTAGCACCCCCTTTGGCCAAATAAGACCATCCCTGAGGTCATTAATTCACAGATCTCCATTCAGAGACTGACTAGACTCTTCATCCTATTTCTGATGCCCAAACACACACTTGTTCTGTCAGTTCCTCTCAGGAATCTACTTTGGTCCAAAAGACAGGTGCATGTGAGGTGCATGTGATATACAGAGACCCTATCCCCTCCGTAGGGGAAAAAGATGTGGGCTGCACAGACACCCCAAACGATGGCTATCCCCTCCTATCCTTGCCTTTCACCAAACCTTCTGGAGCAAAAAATGGGCAGGGTCAATAGAGGAGAGCAATGCTTATTCCCACCTGCTCTCCATATTCAGCCATGGTTGTCTGGAATGGGGTGAATTGTGTCCCCCTTAAAGATGTTGGAGGGGTACCTGGGTAGCTCAGTCAGTTAAGCATCTGACTTTGGCCCAGGTCATGATCTTACAGTTTGTGAGTTCAAACCCCAACTCAGCCTTTGTGCTGACAGCTCGGAGCCTGGAGCCTGCTTCTGATTCTCTGTATCCCTCCCTCTCTCTCTCCATCTCCCCCAGTTGTGCTCTGTCTGTCTCTCAAAAATAAATAAACATTAAAAAGATTAAAAAAAAAGATGTTGGAAACCTAAGCCCCAGTATCTCATTTGAAAATGTGGTATCTGCAGATGTAGCCAAGCTGATAGAAGGTCCTCAGGTTGGGACTTAATCCAATATGACTTGCATCCTTAAAAAAATGGGGAAACATGGAGGTAGAGCAACCAGCACATGGAGACTACCTTGTGCTAAGGAAGGCGGGCAGCTAAGGAATGCCAAGGTTGTCAGAACACCACAAGAAACCAAGTGTGAGGCATGGAACACCTTCTTCCTCAGAAGGAACCAACCCTACCAGCACCTTGATACCAGACTCTGGGACTACGCGACAGTAACTGTCTGCAGCTTAAGCCCACACAGCCTGTGGCTTTTTTTTTTTTTGTGGTGGTCCTAGCAAACTAACACACTGCCCTTCCAGAAGAAGGAGCTAGGCAAGCTTTACCACAGAAGGAGAGAGAATGACTCGGCCACCCCCACTGAGGCCATAACTTATATTTAACACAGATGGTCCCTGAATTGGAGGGAGAATTTTTTCCCTGCTGGTGGGATAAGATAGTTACATTTAAAGAGTTTTGATATATAGACTGAATGTTTGTGTTATCCTAAAATTCATATCTTGAAATCCTAACCTCCTATGTGATGGTATTTGGAGATGGGGACTCTGGAAAGTGATTAGGTCATGTGGGTAGAGCTCTCGTGGTGGGATCAGTGCCCTTACAGGAGGGACCCTCAGAGCGAGCACTCTCCTTCCGCCATGTGAGGATGCAGAGGAAGATGGCCGCCTGTGAATCAGGAAACAGGTTCTCAACAGAAAACAAGTCTGCAGGAGATTTGATCTTGATATTCCAACCTCCAGAACTGTAATAAATACGGGTTTTTTATTCATGCCCACACAGCCAGTGTATGGTATTTTTTTATAGCAGACCCAACATTATAATGTTATGTTACTTGAATTTATATTATGTAAATAAATATTATATGCACAATATGAACATATTATAATAAAATATGAATAAAAATACATATATATTCACTATAGAAGTCACTTAGCAATAGAGAACTTCAAGGTCTTCAAAGAAAGCTTTTTGTTTTGTGCAGATACTTTTCATTGGACCATTTTCATTGTGGTTCTTTTTACCCACTTTTTCTCTCAGGCTCAGTGTTGCTTTTTCATTGCTTTTTCTTCTGGCAACACTATCAATTGGAACCTTTTGTGGAATTCCTCCTTTGTCCTCCAAACAACTGAAAAGCCCAGGGTCAAAACTTCCTGTCTACTGAGCATGTTTCAGTTCAGGCTGAAACAGAAAGGAGTCTGTCTGTAATGCCCTAGAGCTGTAATGTTCAGTAGGGTAGCCAATGGCCACAGGTGGCTATCTAAATTCCAATTCTAAAATTATATATTGATTCCTTAGGCACACAGGTCAAACCCTCATTAGCTACATGTGGTGAGAGGCCACAGTATTGCAGAGCTCAAATACCGAACATCGTCATGGGTGCTGGGAGTTCTACTACGCAGTACAACTCAAGAGAAGCAAATGATGAAGCAGAAAGATATGAAATTAGAATCATGACCAGGTTTCCAATTCAGTCTCTCCAATTTCCTGCCCATTCACCTTAGGCAAGACTATCTTATCTTTTTTGTTTCCTCCTCCTCCCTACTAAAAGAGGAGAAAACCAGTTTCCTTATGTAATAAACTTGATTTAGAAACCAAAAAAGATGTAGACAATCAGTTTACTACAATGAATATGAACCAGGCATTACAAGTCTGTAGTCCAAAGATGTACTTAACACATCCTCTTAGCTTCATGGAGCTTGCAGTCTAGTAGAGAGAGCTAAGGTTTCAAAGAATTATATTGCAGGCAATAACAAACATATGTAAGTAGTAAAGTAGGATGCAATGATGACACAAAGATGGAATGAGGAAATTGAGGGCAGTGCAGGCATTTTCCGGAAGGCTCTGTGTATAAAGCATTTCTAAATGAGAAAGAGTTGAGGATGAATTGGAATTTGACATGCAGGTAAGGTACACCTGAATTTCCTGGCACAATATTTGTATAATAAAATTAAGGTCTCTTCTCTCAGCCCATTCCCTTCCTGCAATCACTGATTTAAATAAGAGGTGTTAAAACTTTGTTTTCCAGAACAAACCATTCAAACAAAATCTTAAGTGAGATTATAATATAAAAATATATAAAGAGCAATGCTGGGGGTTCCACTTCTGGTCAACATGGAGTAACAGATACGATATTTATCCTCCTGGTAAAAAATTAAAGAAAAAAACCCAATAACAATAATAATAAAATTTAAGAAATAATAGTTTTCAAGATGCCAGATAACACTTAACAAAGGACAGTGATCACCAGGAGACAGGAAACAAGTCAGATGAACCCTAAAACTGCAGCACAAGGGGGAGGGACCCAGGTGTCAGAAGACTCCCTTGCTTGAGGAGACAGAGCTGCGAGGCAAAGAGTTCACTTGACAGAGTGCAGGAGGGAAAGAGAGGAGGAGAGGGAGGGAGAACTCACAAGCCCTGGTGAGTGAATGGACGGAAGAGATCACCAGAGGCCGGGGTAAGAACCCTTAAACACTGACAGGGAGGAACACTAGCCAGACCTCACTCGGAAAAGAACAGTTCTCGCTTCCCACCTCCCCACTCCCAGCCGGATTGGAAACCTCAAGACTCATGGAGCATTAGGCAAGCAAAGCATTCAGAAGGATCTTCCCTCAATAGTAGGAAAAAAATGAGCTCCCAATTAAAGACGGCCCTAGTCCTATCTAAGAAAAAAATCTTAAGAACAAGAACTAAAAGAATGAAATGTCTTTAATAATTTCAGTTTTCAGTAGCTTAATTTCTTCCCGGGATAAAGTTGAACAATAGTTACGACAATACAAGAATATCCAGTCCTCCACAAGGTAAAATTCACAGTGTCTATGTTCTAAGCAAGATGCCCAGGTATGTAAAGATATCAGGAAATACAACTCATAATGAGGAGAAAATTCAACCAATAGCAACTAAACACTCGCTCATGTAGGAATCAGCAGACCAAGGTATTAAAAGTTGTTACAATTGTACGCCATATATTCAAAATTTGAATAGAGACACAGGAGAGATTTTTAAAGTCCCAATGGAACTATAATATCTGAGATAAATGATATACTGATGGGTTAATGGCAAATTAGGCATTAATGAAGAAAATATTAGTGAATAGGAAATTTCCAAAATAAAACACATAGAGAAACAAGAATATTAATAATAATAAAAATGGCTGAAATATCAGCACACAGTGAGACAATTACAAGCCGCCAACATAGGCACCCTTGAGGTCTTCCAAAGAGAGGGCACATAGTGGCTAAAGATTTCCAAATTTGATGTATCCATCCTTAAAGCCATAGAAGCTCAATGAATTTCAAGTATAAGAAACATGAAAAATAACTAAGCCAATGTACATGATATTGAGATTGCTCAAAAACAATGATACAAAAAATATCTTAGGGGTGCTTGGTGGCTCAGTCAGTTAAGCATCTAACTCTTGATTTTGGCTCAGATCATGATCAAATGGTTTCTGAGATCAAGCTCCATGTTAGGTTCCGTGCTGACAGCACAGAGCCTGCTTAGGATTCTCTGTACTTCTCTATCTGTCTCTCTCTCTCTCTGTCTCTCTGTCTCTCTGTCTCTCAAAATAAATAAATAAATATCTTTTTAAAATCTTAAAGTCTGACAAGGGAGAAAAGAACATTACACAAAGAGGAACAAAGATAAGGATGACAGCAGAATTTTTGTCAGAAAAATCTAACTGGCTAGACAATGGAGTGACATTTTCAAATTATGGGGAAGAATAACCCTGCCAATCTAGATTTCTATCCCACAAAAAGACAATTACTAAAGAGAAACAAAGTAAAGAATTTTTCAGTTATAAAGACCTGAAAAAGAAAAATGATACTAAGTGGAAATATATATCTTCACATAATAATAATAAACATCACCAGAAATAATAAGTTGTGGATAAATTTTTTAAAATGGCATTTTTCTTAGTTTTTAAATATCTCTAAAAGATATCTGGCTACATATGCTAAAATAATAATGCAGTGTGTGGGGTTATCACATATGTAGAAGTAATTTGTACGGCAAGGACAGTGTGAACAGCTAATAACAGTAATGGTAATATCAGAAAAATAGAATTAAAGACAAAAATTATCACTAGAGACAAAGGTTGTTACTAGCGACAAAAAGGATATGTTATATCAAAAGACTTGTGCATCAAGAAGATGTAACATATAGGGGCACTTGGGTAGCTCAATCAGTTAAGCATCTGACCATCTCAGGTCATGATCTCACAGTTCATGGGTTCGAGCCCCACGTCGGGGTCTGTGCTAACAGCTCAGAGCCTGGAGCCTGCTTTGGATTCTGTGTTTCCCTCTCTCTCTGCCCCTCCCCTGCTTGCATTCTGTGTGTGTGTGTATCTCTCTCTCTCTCAAAAATAAAGAAACATTTGTTTTATAACAAATATAAACATGCTTATAAGCCTAACAAAAAAAGCCCTATGAAACAAAGATGGAAATAAAGGAAGAAATGACAACTCAATAATAATTGGGGATGTTACTACCCCACTTTCACTAATAGATCAAACACCTGACAGAAGATCAACAAGAAAATGGAAAACTCTAGAGCAACCAGACCTAATAGCCATTTGCCTGCTGAGTGCCCCACCCAACGACCACAGCATTCACATTCCATACAAGTGCCCATCAAACATTCTCCAGGGCAGACCATGTATTAGGCCATAAAATAAATCCAAGTGTAATTTAGAGGATTGAAATCATGTGGAGTGTGTCCTCTGACCAAAATAGAAGGCAATTAGAAATGAATAACGGATGGAAATTTGAGAAATTCACAAATCTGTGGAAAATAAGCAACACATCCCTAAATAATTAATGGGTCAAAGAAGAAATAACAAAAGAAATTAGGAAATTCTTTGAGAGGAAAGAAAATGGAAATGCATCAAAATGATGTGAGGCAGCAAAGGAAGTGCTTAGAAGGAGGGAAGCAAATCTTTCACCTTAGTACACGGAAAAATGAAGAACAATGTAAACCCAAAGCAAGTGGAAGAAAGAAAAGAATGAAGAATGGAGCAGAAATAATTGAAAGAAGAGAGGAAAGCAATCAAGAAATCAATAAAACCAAAATTTTCTTCTTTGAAAAGATCAACAAAATTGACAAACTTCTAGCTAGACTGACCAAGGAAAAGAAAGCAGACTAGAATTTCTACAACTGGGAATGAAAAAGGAACACGGCTATTGACCTTGAGAACTAAAAACAGTTTTAAGAAAATTCTGTGAATAATTGTATGCCAACAAATTAGACATTCTAGATGAAATGGACAAATGCCTAGGAAGACACAAATTATTAAGGCTGACTCCAAAAGTAGAATATCCAATAAGTCTATAACAAACAAACAGATTAAATTAATAGTTGGAAAACTTCCCACAAAGCAAAGTCCAGATGGCTTCACTGGCGAATCCTACTAAACATTAAAAGAAGATGGGTGCCTGCTGGCTCAGTCAGTTAAGCATCTGACCCTTGATTTCAGCTCAGGTCATGATCTCGTAGTTTTCTCAGTTTGAGGTCCTGTAGGACTCCGTGCTGACAGTGTAGAGCCTGCTTGGGATTCTCCCTTTCTCTCTGCTTCCCTCCTTCTCTCTCTCTCTCTAAAAATAAATAAACTTAAAAAATTAATACTAATATTTCATATATATAAAAATATAGAAGAGGGAACACTTCCCAAGCCATTCCATGAGACAAATATTACCCTGAAACCAAAACTAGAGAAAGACATCTCAGAATATACAAAGAACTCTTAAAAACAACAGCAAAGCCAATTTAAAAATGGGAAAAGGAGAGGTGCCTGGGTGGCCTAGTCAGTTAAGTATCCAATTTGATCTCAGCTCAGGTCTTGATTTCAGAATTGTGAATTCAAGCACTGAATTGGACACCACACTGGGCATGAAGCCTCCTTAAAATAAATCAATGAATAAATAAAATAAAATGAAGTAAAATGAAACAAAACAAAAATGGGAAAAGGACATGAACAGACATTTCTCCAAAGAAGCTACTCACTCAAATGGCCAATAAGCACATGAAAAGATGCTCAATATTATTCCATTATAATGCTCATTGCATTAGGGAAATGCAAGTCAAAACCTACTTCATACCCCTAGGATGACCTTCATCAAAAAAATGGAAAACAACCAGTGTTGGCAAGGATGTGGAGAAATTGGAACCATCATACATTGCTTATGGGAATGCAAAATGGTACAACTGCCTTGCACAACAGTTTGACTATTCCTCAAAAATGTAAATATAGAGGTTTGAAATGATTCAGTAATTCCACTCCTAAGTATAAACCCAAGAGAAATGAAAACACATATTCACACAAAAGCCCGCGCACAAATGTTCATAGCAGCATTATTCGCAATGGCCAAAATGTGGTGGGAAAATGTCCATTGACTTATGAGCAGATCAATAACCTGTGGTATGCCTATACAATTGAATATGATTTGCCCACGAGAGGAATGAAGTATTGATGCATGCTGCAATATAGATGAACCTTGAAAACATCATGTTAGATGAAAGAAGCCAGGCACAAAAGGCCACGCACTGTGTGCTTCTATTTATATGAAAGTTCCAGAATGGGTAAAAGCACAGAGATAGAAAGTAGATAAGTAGCATCCATGAAGAGGGATATGGGGAGTGATTGTTAATGGCTACAGGTTTTTTTGGGTGTTGAAAATGTTATGAAATTAGACAGCGGTAAGGATTGCACATCTTTGTAAGGATATAAAAAAAAAACCCACTGAGTTACATGTTCTAAAGTTGTGGATTTTATGGTCTGTGAATTCTATCTTGATAAAACTAAATTAAAAAAAGAAAAGAATAGCATAAAAGCCAGAAAGAGAAAAATGGGAGTATGCTGTTGCAAGATTCTTAAATGAAGTGTGTATTCTGTTATTGTTTCTTTGTTGTCATCAATGCTATTCATCAATTGCTTCCAGAATTTCTCACTTCCAAGACAATGCTAGGATTGTACCTCTCTGTCCCCCTGAAATTAGAAGTGGCCATAGGACTTGCTTTGGTGAATGAATTGGGAGCAGAGATGGCATGTGTCACTTTCTTCTGGAAGCTTTAAAACCCTGCACATGATTGGCCATAGCCTTTTCACAGCTATAGGCACAGGAAGCATGTGTGGAGATGAAGACTAGACCTGCCTGGGCCCCTGGATATCTAAGCCCCCTGCCATGTTAGGCATGTGATATAAGCAAGAAGTTAATTTTCAGTGTGCTAAGCCACCAAGATTAGGAATTGTTTGTTACTGAATAATAACTTAACCTTTCCTGACTAATGGAGATTTCATAACAAAAATGTTTTATCTTCCTTGAGTGGCTTCATATTTAGTATGTTTAAAAAAAAATCACAAAACGGGCAGTGTGTGGGTCAGTCAGTTGAGCGTCCAACTTCATTTTGTCTCAGGTCATGATCTTCTGGTTCTGCATCAGGCTCTATATTGACAGTGTGGAGCCTTTGGGGTCTCTCTCTCTCTCAAAATAAATAAACATTTTTTAAAATTCACGTAATAGTTCCAGAGTTAAAATTACACCATTTTTTTTTACAAGATGCTTTTGTGGAACATTTGGATTGTTTCCCACCTTTCTCTATTAAACAATCACCTGGCAATAAGCACTTTGATGCTTACAGCTTTCTCTGTATGCTTTGTGTTATTCCTTGGGTTAGATCCCCAAGTGATATTACTGGACCAAAACATCCATAATGTTATGGATGTTGATTTGTATAGCCTTTCATCCCATTAACTGCAATACATCTTTACAAGCATTAGACAATATTGTTTTTAAATTATTAAAGGGATGAATGGCACTTAAATTCATGCAAAGATTCATTGAAAATCTTTCTCCTTTTAAACAAACCTGATACACAAAATATATATTTGCATAAAGAGTAAATCAAAGGCAATTACTAGAAACTTTCTTCTCTAGTGCATTTATTTATTTAGTTTTTAAATGTTTATTTTTAAGAGAGAGAGACAGAGAGACAGAACACAAGTGGGGGAAGGGCAGAGACAGAGAAGGAGACACAGAATCTGAAGTAGGCTCCATACTTTGAGCTGTCAGCCCACAACCCAGCATGGGGCTCAAACCCATGAACCATGAGATCATGACATGAGCTGAAGTCAGATATTTAACTGACTGAGCCACCAGGTTCCCCTTCTCTAGGACATTTAAAGTTTGATTTGACTCCATAAGCACAAAGATTATGTCCAGGGGAAATAGAATTGCATTTTGACATCAATCAAAGCAAATGGGCTATAAATTCTATGAGCTGAAGAAACTACTTCATATAAATCCAATATGTGACTAGCTTAAAACACAGAGGGAGTGTCCTGGCTTGCGTAGAGGGGGACATTTAAAAGAGTATAAGGCAGAACAGAAGACTCACGTCGTGCAGACTGGTGCTCTGTCTCTCAAGGTCACTTCTCCCTCCCACTGAATTAGCTTCTTCTGCAGCAAGTTCTCCCAAGAGGTAGGAAGATGGTCACCAGCAGACTCCCACTGTAGCAATACAGGGAAAGAGACAAGTGTTGTCCCCGCATCAATGCAGGAATTTAAAAAGAGACCCCGCTGACCTTGGGCCACACACTCCTGCCCTGTGACTTCCCTTCCTGAGGCCCACAGGAGGCAGGATGCTGACTGACGTGTCAGGGAAGCAAGGAATGTGGGAGCCCATTCCTCAATGGAAGAGGGGTCTTGGGCAAGCCAAGACAGTAAAAGTCCTTCATGTCATGTACTCTCCTAGCAATCCTACACAGTTAATAACTGACATCGGGGAAAAGTCAAGATTACCCTGGAGCATCTTATAGTACCAAAAGTAGACATGATTGAAAAAGAAAAGAAGGATGGAAACATGTTAAAAGAACATGGGAGCCATCGTGAAAGAGTGCCCCATTGCCAAAGCTGGAACAATCTATGAATCTGTACTGATAAATGATTCAAAAAGCAAATCAATAGGGAAGAACAGACAAGTCTTCCTTATGGAACACCAGATGATAGAAGGTAATATCGATGTAGGGTATTCCCTACATGGCATTCATTCTCTTCCCCTTGAGTGTGGGTGGGCTCAGTGACGCACCTGCTGTGATAGATCACAGTAAGGGAAACACAGTAATTCTACAGGGGACACACTTAGCAGACACCACCTTAATTCCAGGGTTGAGGTCAACCCCAGCAGTGACAAGTCATGTTGATGTCACAGACTCCCAGACAGGGCACAATGAGGACAGTTCACCTCAGTGGGATTTGTTCCAAACAGACAGAGCCCCACCTAATCATGAGAAGCAGAAGACACAGTCCATGTGATGGACATCATACAAAATTCCTGACACACACCCCTCAGAGTCTGTCTCATGGTCCCGCATGGTCTGCCTTGAACCATAAAAGGTGCTGGGGATGCCATGTGGAGTGGCTGCCAGGCAAGAGGCAATCAAACAGCCCTTAAAGATATGTTCCCCGTGGGGACTAAAAATGATAAGACCCAGATTAAGGAAGGAGATGGCAATGGCTGAGTGAGACATGAGAGATCCTTGCAGCCTTCCCACTCCCAGGGCTCCTTGGACAAGAGCTTCTTGGGATGAAGTAACATGTTTTTTCATTTTTCTACATCTCTACCAGACTGTAGAGAGGGTTCAGTGCATACTTTAGTTACTAGTCACTCTGATGCAGACTCTATTCTTTCTGCACACCATAGTAAATGACTGGTGAAAGCTTGTTCATGGATTGCAATTGAAAAGGCAGAGGAAGGGCACCTGGGTGGCTCAGTCAGATAAGTGTCCAACTTCAGCTCAGGTCATAATCTCACGGTCCGTGGGTTCGAGCCCCGCATCGGGCTCTGTGCTGACAGCGCAGAGCCTGGAGCCTGCTTCAGATTCTTTGTCTCCCTCTCTCCCTCTTTCTGCCCCTCTCCAGCTCATTCTCTCTCTCTCAAAATAAATACATTAAAAAAAATAAATAAAAATTAACAGAAGAAAGAAAAGGCAGTGGAGAACCAAATCCTAGGATGCAGGGCCCTTGCTACTTCTCTGCCATGTGCCACTAGGACCCTCTGCTCTTTTTCTCTTTCCTTCTTTCTTTTTTCTTCTTTCTTCTTCTTCTTTTTTCTTTCTTTCTCCCTCTCACTTTCTTTCTTTCTCTTTCTTTCTTTCTTTCTTTCTTTCTTTCTTTCTTTCTTTCTTTCTTTCTTTCTTTTCCTCCCTTCCTTCCCCTCCAACTTTGCAAGAGTTCTTCTATTGCATATATAAAAATGCAATTATCTTATGTCTCCAAAGGCAGCAGTTGTCAGGAATACATGGGCTCATCTCACCTCTTGCTTGGCATGAGAAAATCTTGATTCTTCTTCCTTGGGATCAGTGATAACAGAGGCCAATACACAGTCGTCTGGGCTATGTTTCCAATGAAAGAATCAAGGATTCCATCCCAGTGGAAATTGGGCTGCCCGGTGAGTTCCACAGAGGTAAACAGGTGTTCCCATCAGACTTGAATATCTGTCTTCCTTCACTAGGGATTTTTAAAAAGCTACTCACATGATGGAGAGATTTACAGAAGTTCCAGGGAAACTATGCCTTTGGAATTTATGCAGCAAAGCACATATTGACTTTGTGTCACTGAGAATACCAAGATTTATGTTCCTGAAGATAAGTAATAACCTTGACTTTGACTCGGTCAATATTTATCTCCCAAGTCAATAAATGTCCTGCAATAAATTTCCACAAAGGCCAACAGCTTCTGATCCTGGACTGCACTCTGCAGAGGCCCCTAAACATCCCTGCTATTTTCCTGAGCAAACCGGTAGTCAAACTCAGGGGCGCCTCAGTCCGCTAACAACAGCAGAACGCATCCAGATAACTTCATGAGGGTGGAAATTGTAGAGTCTGAATCTTCTTGTCTTCTTTTCAAGAGTTTTGATTGAAGAATCTTCTCCATCCAGCTGTTCCTAAAGCTGGCCCCAAATGCTGACATCAGACACCAGCCCCGGCAGACTGGAGGATGAGCTTGCCTGCAGGTAAAGGCAATAGACGACACCGGTCACTTGTGTGCCTATCATGAAAGGCATTACCTTAGCTCTTGTTTCTAATTTTTAACTTCCCAAAAGCTCAAAATCTTTTGCATGTGTGTGTGTGTTTATTGGACAAATGGTTTGTCACCATTTCCTACTACAGTGTGCCCTGTGAGCAACCCAAGAGTTTTTGTGCCCTACCTGGAAGTGACATGATGGCAGTGTCCCTAAAGAACCTGCCATATAAAGTCTAAAAGGACCTTTCCCTACAATGGTGCTCAAGGCACCCATCCTGGCCCCTCACCGTGTGCCCCATGTGGACTACACAGCACATTCTGTAAGTGTGTGTGCACGGACACTTCTGTCATACACTGACCACCCTTGCCTCCTCTTCTGTAGAGCGCACATGTGGCATGGAGCTTATCACCTTATTCCTGCACTTTATGAGGACATTACTGGGGCTTAAAGGAGACTGATTCATGGAGAGTTACTTTCCTCTCTTGTTTAACTTTTGCCCCAATTTACTGAGATATAATCGATGAGTGACATTGCTGTTGAGAATGGACTATGACATGACATACGCATACACGCGAAATTACCGCAGCGAGGTTGTAATCACCCACCATCTCCTGCAGTTACCACCTTGTGGTGGGGGGGTTGCTGATGATTTGGTTTGCTTTTTCATCCTAGCATTTGAAGAATGGATGGTCTCTTCTGGAACTATCAGACGTTAAAATGGCATCCCTTCTTCTGTCTTTCCCGTTAAGTCATCAAAGTTGTTGTGACAGCCTAAAAACCTGAATTTCCATCCATAGTGGAGACAATACTTTGAAATATTTTTGTCTGTGCTCTTCTTCCCCCATCTTGTACGTGACCTCCTTCTAGTCAGGAACATCCACCGTGCTTTGAGGATGAATAGAACCACTTCAGAGCAGCTGAGAAAGGAGAGGTTAAAGGAAGTGAGGGAGCAAAAGACAGAGAGAGAGAGAGAGAGAGAGAGAGAGAGAGAGAGAGAGAGAGAAATCTAATATTTATTTATCTGTGTGTGTTACTGTGCTGACAAGGATCTGAAACTCCAGGGAAGGCTTACAGGAGGTCAGGTAGAGGGATACATACCAACAGAGCCCACGGCAGCCTATTAGGTAACCGGCAGATTCTCCATGAGGCTCGAGAGCAAGGTCTGGAGCTTCAGTGGCTGCAGGGACAGCACACACACCCCCACTGTCACCCTGACACCAGCCTCAAATGGCAGGACCTCTGCTCACTACTGCTAGAAGCAACCAGACCTTTGGGTCTGCAGGGGATTTGATGCCTTTTCTTGCTCTCCTACAAATTACAGTCTCCTGCAAATGCATGTCATCGGCAGATCCCAGGTCTGCCTGAACTTACGAGTCTACACCAGAGCTGTAAGGGAGTCTGGGAGAACGAGTCTCAGCTGCCATCCTGGGGACAGGACTCCTAATGTGAGGAGTTACCGACATGTGGGACAGGTGGATAGGGGGTTGTGCACAAGGCTGGCATCTACCACACCAAAATGATAAAAGAAAAGATAGAATGGAGAGAGAGTAAGCCTCTTTCCCTCGTGCAGGAACAGGCTTTTTATTCCTGGGAAAATTCAAGAAGGAGGAGGGTAGAGGATGGACTTTGAAAAAGTTGGGGATAGAAGATGAATGACTGGTTCTGGGGCTCCAGGGAGAGGGGACACAGGTCTCAAAAGGAAACTGGCCCTTGAGGGACCATGTGTGACAGCAATGTGGACACTGTGGCCCAGGACAAACAGAGTACAGGGGGCTTGGCATCCAGAGAGTGAGCGTGTGGTGGGAAAAGAACCCACATCAGGACTGGGTTGGAACCCAACACTGATGAAGCCCACCCCCACTGTATTCCTTCTTCGAATAGATTCTCACTCGGAGGGGACCTGGGTGGCTCATTCAATTAAGTGTCTGACTGCTTGATCTCAGCTCAGGTCATGATCTCATGGGATCAAGCCCTGATCAGGCTCTGCGCTAACAGCCCAGAGCCCACTTGAGATTCTCTCTCCTTCTCTCTCTGCCCCTCCCTTGTTTGTATGTGCATGTGCACGCTCTTTCTCTCTCTCTCTCAAAATAAATAAATAAACATTAAAATAAAAAGGACTCTCACGAGGAAGCCAGACTCTTATTAGACAAAGAAAACATAAGAGCCAGTGTGAGAGCATAAGCGTGTGTAAGCAGGAAAGAAAAACAGTTATGGTGGGGAAAAAGAAGATATACTCTCAAGGAATCTTCCCACAAGCCACTTAATGATTACAGAGGGACAAATAATAACTTTGCGGTGCAGAAACACGGCTGAAGTTCTCCTAATCAAGTGGTCCAAGGAAATGTCACTAGGGATGAGACACAGTGGCATCATGTGTCTCCAGATAAGAAGGCACAGAGAGGAACAGACATCGTCTCTGTGGTTCTTGCCAAAAATGCATAGTTAAACCATCAGGAGGAAACATCAGACATGGCCCCAAATGAAGGCCATTCTAGGAAATAACTAACCAGTGCTGTGCTAAAGGATCAAAGATCATGAGAGACCCAGCGACACATAAGTACTGAAGATCATGTCAAGTAAGTGTGATGTGTGATCTTGGGACTGTATCCTGGACCAGAGGAAGGATATTAGTGGGAAATTTCCTTTTATTGCTTATTTCTTTATTTTTGAGAGAGAGGGAGAGAGAGAATCCCAAGCAGGCTCTTCATTGTCCATGCAGAGCCCAATGTGGGGCTCAAATTCACTTACTGTGAGATCATGACCTGAACCAAAATCAAGAGTCGGAACACTCAACCAGACTGAGCCACCCAGGCACCCCTGAAACATTCTGAAACTTAAATAAGGCTGCAGATTAGTTAGTGTTGCATCAATGTTAATTTCATGATTTTGGTTAACGGCTTGTGGTCACGTAAGATTTAGCAAAGCTGTGTGCAAAGTATGTGGGAATTCTTTACGTGATTCTGGCAACTTTAAGGGAAGTCTGGGTTTATTTCAATATAAGTTGAAATTAGTAAAAGTGCATACATTGGTACAGCAGAAGGGGGGAGTGGGTAGGGGGAGTCACAAAGAGCATTTTCCAAATGTCTATGACAGTAGGAGTCAACGCTGGCTGGCTCTGACCACGGAGCTCCTTACTGCAGAGAAGCCCACCTCTGGCCATGATGACTTGCAGTCTAAGGACTGACAGGCTAGAGCAGCAATACTGCAGAAATCATTTTCTTATGGTCTGATGGGAGGGCAGAGGGCTACCTGGGGTAAGTCAGCCCCCAGACCGAACCTCAGAGGTGACAGGGCAGCTATTCTAATCATTGAAATAGGCATCCTTGAAAGCAAAACATTGGTGCCACTGGCATGCCTCAGTGAGTGTGCCAGTGGGGGAGGATTCCAGGGAGGGCAGGTGTCTCCGGAGGAAGGCGTACCTGTGGCCAGCACAACCACAATGCTGGCTGCCTATGGCTTAGGTGCTCCCACAAGCAGCCCAAAAGTTCCTGAGTACCCGAGGGAGAGACACAGTGCTGAAGCATCAGTAGGCTGATAGGACCCTGGGGTCATGTAACCCAAACATCGCTGCTGACAGGAAACCAAAACTGAGGAAAGGCTCTGAGCTTCTGGCCACGGTGGAAGAACAGGCACCGGATTTACCTGCCCTTTTAAAGAGCTAAGAAACGAAAACAAGCATTTTCTGATGTTGGACACCAGACAGCACAGGACAGGAATCACTAAGAAGAGGAGCAAATGAGGTGAGCTCCACATGTGACACGGGACACCTGCTGGAGAGGTTTCAGGGGTGGGTGTGGAGTGGGAACTCTCCGGCCAAGCCCAGTGTCTCCCCAAGAGTAGGTACAGAACTGAGTCTGGGGAACCATGCTGGGTCCAGTGCACAGAAGGCAGAGCCTGAAGGGACAGTGTTGCAGATGGGGGGGGGGGAGGGCAGGAGGGGGACCTTGAAGACTCACAGACAGCTTCCCTTGAATTCAGCTGGAAACTGACCAGAACACACATAAGTATAGGAAACGAGCCAAAGCCAGTAAGAGAACACACCCAAAAGGGACAGAAGAAACAAAATCTGTGGTGGATACAGAGGCAGGAATAGTCCATGCTCCCCCAGGCCAGAGTGGAGCAGGTTCATGGGCAGAGTACTCCAGAAGGGCTGTTGCCTAAAAAAAATAGAAAAGAAAAAGAAAGAAAAAGGTAGCTCTAGCCCTAGATAAAAAGCTACTTTGGACCTAAGAACGTTGCAGCAAGTCTCCAAAGACTCAAATTGCTTCCAAGTAATTTAATGGCATCACGAAGCACAGATCCAACCCAGTTATAAAATAAACAAAATATCTAGCATGCAAAAATAATCTACACTTTACAAAGTCTGCACAGAATAAAAAATGATCACTCGTGCAAAGAATCTGAAAAATACATTCTGTAATGATAAAAATGAAGCAGTAGAGAGACCCATAATAACAGAGGTAATAGAATTAGTAGGAAAAAAAACATTAAACAAGTTAATGGTTA
This sequence comes from Suricata suricatta, assembly GCF_006229205.1. NCBI lineage: Eukaryota > Metazoa > Chordata > Mammalia > Carnivora > Herpestidae > Suricata > Suricata suricatta. The sequence continues at coordinate 50,065,928 of NC_043701.1, read as the reverse complement.
TTAAACCTATATCCCATATGTTCAAAGAAGTAAAAAAAGATCAAGCATGCTAAGGAGGGACATAGACAATTTTTTTAATTTTTTATGTTTTTTATTTATTTTTGAGAGACAGAGAGAGACAGGGCGAGCAGGGGAAGGTCAGAGAGAGAAGGAGGTACAGAATCTGAAGCAGGCTCTAGTTTCTGAGCTAGCTGTCAGCACAAAGGCTGACATGGGGCTCAAACCCATGAACTGTGAGATCATGACCTGAGCCGAAGTCGGATGCTCAACTGACTGAGCCACCCAGGCGCCCTGACAATATTTTATTTTTTTTTTACCTTCTTCTAAAAATTCTTTTATTTTTATTTATTTTTTTTAATATAACACAAACCAACAATATTTTAAAAGAGCCAAATCAAATTGCAGACATGAGAGAACTCTGGATAGGACAACAGCAGAGCACCTACTTTTGCAAATCAGAAAATGAATAAATTTGAAAACTTGGCAAGAAAACCTGCCCAAAATGAAAGACAGAAACTGAAACAAAGGGGAAAAGTAGATGAAGGTGAACTATAAGAGGACACGACAAGTCTAACATACAAGCATCTGGGGTCAGGGAAAGGGAGGTGAGGTGCAGGGAGGGGAAAACATATTTGAAGAAAAAGTGGTGGAAAAATGTTTCAAACCTACTGAAAAAGACTAAAAATTATCAAAGAGTCCCAAGTACAAGAAACATGAAGAAACTTACACAAAAGCACATCATAATCAAATTGTGTAAAGCCAGTGATAAAGAAAAATCTAGGGGCGCCTGGTGGCTCAGTCTGTCTGACTCTTGGTTTCAGCTCGGGTCATAATCCTGCAGTTGGTGAGTTTGAACCCTGCTTTGGGCTCTGGGAGCCTGCTTGGGATTCTCTCTCTCCCTCTCTCTTTCTGCCCCTCCCCCACTTTCATTGTCTCTGCCTCTCTCAAAATAAATTTAAAAAACTTAAAAAAAGAAAAAGAAAAATCTATAAAGCAGTGAAGAAGAAAGGACACATCGGCACAGAGAAGCAAACCTTGCAGAGACCAGATCTTTAATTATTTTCACCACAAAAAAAGAAATAATGATGTGATGTGAAAGAAGTGCTAAATACTGCTACAATGACAATCATATTACAGTATATAAATGCATCAAATCAATATGCTGCACACCCTAAATTTACACAGTGTTACTTTTTTAAGTTTATTTATCTATTTTTGAGAGAGAGAGAGAGAGAGAGAGAGAGGCAGAAAGAGAAGGAGAGAGAATCCCAAGCAGGCTCCACACTCAGCACAAAGCCCCACTTGGGCTCAAACTCACAAACTGTGAGATCATGACCTGAGCCAAAACCAAGAGTCAGAGACTCACCTGACTGAGCCACTCAAGTGCCCTTACACAATGATATACATCAAATACACTAAAACCTCGGATTGCCAGTAACTTGTTCTGTGAGTGTTCCACAAGATAAGCAAACAGGTCCAATAAATTTTCACTTGATAAACAAGTGATGTCTCGCAATACGTGTGGTTCATGACACCAAATGTCACGTGATCACAGCTGAGCCAATGGTTCTTGGAATGCGCTTTGATATACAAGTCCTTTGGATTACAAATGTGTTTCCAGAATGAAGTATGCTTGCAAACCAAGGTCTTATTGTATATATTTTAAAAGAGGAAGAAATAAAGGTAGGTAGAAAGAAACACCCTGCAACCATTGGAACATCTTCAAAATACTAAAAAAGAAACAAAACAAAAAAACAAAACAAAACAAAATCTTTTTGGAGAAATCCATGTCCAGTGAAAACATCTTTCAAAAATGAGGGCAAATAAAAACTTCCAGATGTGGAAAGGTTTTCAAAGCCCTCTTCCCAGCAGATTCACAGTCTAAAAAAAAAAAAAAAAAGTCCTGCCTTCAGGTAGAAGAGAAACGACACCAAATGAAAATGAGTGTCTCCACAAAGGTATGGAGAGCGTCAGAAATCCATATGTGGGTAAATAGGTATTTTTTCCTGGTTGTTTGAAAACTCTTTAGAAGACAATTGACTAAATCAAAACAAATATAATTTTTATGGGGTTTATAACATATGTAGAAGTTATAAATCTGACAACGAAGCCCAGTTTGGTAAGGTTCTAGAAAACATGATGTGGTCCAGCGTTACCTCACACCCACGTCTTCCGGTTGGCAGAAGACTCTGCACTTGGATTTGAGGAATTAGTTTGAAATACCGGTTTCAAGCTTTGAAAGTCTGTGGGAAGGTCAACTAATATTTCTGAACCTGTTTTTTTTCCCCCCTCCTGTGATTTGGGGATAGCATTTTGTTTTTTAAACACTTTACTCCACGCGGGCCCACAAACCATACCGAGTCAGAATTTTCACTTTAACAAGCCTCTCCTGCAACACAGGCAGGATGAAGATTGGATACCAACCTGGCAGTTCTCACTGATAGAAGACAGCAGCAGGTGCTTTCTAAACACTGACACAGTGTCCCTGCTGTCAGAACCCGGTTCCCTCGGCAGCGAGCATTTTGTAGTCATGGCCAGCATGATTTCAAGACTAGCCAATGACATCAGAGCAGTTTTTAGACTTTGCTAACGGGCCGTGTAGGTGAGAGGGGAGGGCCTGCTGCGTGTGGCACAATCACAGCGGAGGAGAACGCTGGCAGTGACTGGTGTGCAGGGGTGGCCAGCAGGCTCGCAGATGTCTACCTTTGTCCAGCCAGGTATACAGCGCTAGAATGACACTCAAGGCTCCGAGGGGTGCTGGCACCGTGGGCATCCAAAGCTAATTGCTCATCTTACTATAAACTTGTACCTAGAAACTCCCTATGAATTTATATGAATATATCTTTCCTCCATGGCAGAGAGTGCCAACCATGAAACAGAAGGTCCCCAGGGGGGCGGGAGACCAAGGTTGCTTCTATTGTTTGGGGATGCTGAGTTCCACCCCAAAGGGCCTGGGAGTCAGGAGTGAGGCACTCCACATCGCAGGTGAGTATTTAAGCTCACCCTCTTCCTTGCATAGTGTGCAACACAGGGTCTGCTGCCTTTCCTATCTCCGGGGGAGGACAAGAGGTCCTGAAAGTCACCTCTGGTCACCTGAGGGTAGGGACTCAGGGCCAAGGGTTGTAAGGTTCCTGGAACAGGGCGTGTGGAGGAGGGACTGTTCTTGGAGTTCTTGCCTTGTCTGCAATGCACGGACAGGTTACCCAGCTCGAAATAGGCTCTTTAGGGCTGCATTTTTATTCTTAATTTTTTTCCTAAGTTTATTTTGAAAGAGAGAGAGAGAGAGAGTGAGAGAGAGAGAGAGAATATGTGGGAGAGGGGCAGAGAGAAAGAGAGAGAGAGAAAATCCCAAGAAGGCTCTCCCCTGTCAGCCCAGAGCCAGATATGGGTCTCGAACCCACAAACTGTGAGATGATGAGCTGAGCTGAAACTAAGAAACAGACACTTAAGAGACTGAGCACTCAGGCACCCTCAGGCTTGCAGTTCTATTCATGATGTTATCTTTTCAGCCCTGGGGTAGATCCCTCTGCCCCTTCCACAAGGAGCCTGGTTCCTGTGATGTGGGCTCCCAATCAAGAATCTATCTGAATTCAGTATTCAACGGTCTTTCATGATTTGTGTCCCTCACTCTCCCCAGCTCTCTTTCCCTCTTCCTCTCCCCATGGTCCTCTGTTAGGTTTCTCCTGTTAGACCTAAGAGTGCAAACATATGGTATCTGTCCTTCTCCACCTGATTTATTTCGCTTAGCATGAAATGAACCATGGACTGAAGGAGGAAGGGGAGGGAGGGAAGGGGGTGATGGTCATGGAGAGGGGCACTTGTGGGGAGAAGCACTGGGTGTTATATGGAAACCAATTTGAAAATAAACTATTAAAAAAAAAAAAGAGTGGGCATTGGCCCCCTGTGGCCAGCAGGTCTCTCCAGGTGGTTGGCAAAGAGCAATTTGCCTTTCTTGTAAAAAAAAAAAAAAAAGAATCTATCTGTAAAAATTGCCCCAGGTCATTTTTACTATCAAGCAAATTGATGAAATGGGATGTGGAAAATTAGTTCCCACAGAAAAGGGCACAGAGTTCCTTTTACTATCACATGGGGGCTCCAATCAGAATCCAGACTGTGTCCCTCTCCCCCCACCACCTTTCCCCACAAGGAGGTCAGGGGGCAGCCCTGAGTTCCCCAATAATGCTGATGCTGCTCTGGGAATCACACTTTGAAGGCAACTGATTTAGGCAGCGCTTTACAGTTTATAAAGCCTGTCCACCTCCTCAGATCCAGGCAACGACTGGATGGTTAGGTTAACTTGGGCTGGATTCCAGGAGGTCTGTGCACACCATTGGGAATACTGGGATAAAGCAGAAAGAGCAAGCACTTAGCACGGCTACTGTTTATTGAGTCTTTGTTCCAGGCACTGTAGTGTCAGAGTAATTTGCCCAATATTGATCAGCTACACAGAAAGAAGAAATAAGATTTGAAACAAGGTAGCCATGTTGCCTTCCCTATGAATGGCAACAAAATGTATGTGACTCAAGGGGCACCTGGATGGCTCAGCTGGTTAAGTGTCTGACCCTTGGTTTTGGCTCAGGTCATGATCTTACAGTTCGTGAGTTCAACCCTGCATCAGGCTCTATGCTGACAGTGGGGAGCCTGCTTGGGATTCTGTCTCCCTCTCTCTCTGCCCCTCCCCTGCTTGCTTTCTCTCAAAATAAAGAAAAAAATTTTTAGAAGTATGTTATTCAAAGTATTTGCGATATAAAGCATAAGTCCACATCCCGGGTGAGTCCAACTTCCTTTAGTTGCAGAGAATAGAGGGTCATTCAGGCTCCCCTGGCCTGGGGAGGTGCGAAAAAGCCTGCCCTCCTCCTTCCCTCTCTCCCTCTGGGTCCTGCACCTCTGCCTTAGGGCGTCTTTGCCTCTCAGCTGATACCTTATCTTCTCTCATGTGGTTTCCACTGCTGCTTACTCACCTATGACCTTGGGACGTTGTTTCGTGGACACACTGCAAATCAGGTCAGTCTCTCCACATTTCCCAAACAGATGCTGGAGGGATGGGGCGCTGAGTCATGCCAGGCTACGTCACCGCTCACGCCCAGGACTCAATTACGTCATCGCTCGCGCCCTATCCCCCCGATTGGCTGCCGTGTGTCAGGTGACTTCCTGTGGTCCAAGGGGAGACGGGCGTAATCTCATCGAATAAAGCAGCATCCGAGTCGGTGTGCAAAGAGCTTGTCCCTTAAATGAATCAGCATGACATTGAAATTAAAGAAATGTTGAGAGATTTCAAGCATAGTTCAGCTAATTCACTCCTGGTTCCACTCAGCTATTCTCTATTTGCCGATGTGCCGTGTGCATTTCTGCAGAGATGGGCGTGGTGCAGGGTCTGGGGCCCTCCCCAAGTGCAAAGGGACAAATGTCACAGGCATGGCCCCTGACCGAGAGGGCTGAAGCCACATGGGCCATTTTCTCCCATGCACACTGCACCTGATATGTCACAATGGGTGTCAACGTAGTTTAAATAAATACCCAGAATCTGTACCAGGAAGGTTATGTGCAGCGCTCAGGAGGTGGTCGTGTCCGTGGAAAAGTTCTCCCGAGGTGGCCCCCGTACACGGCCAACCCTCCTCACTTTCCCTCGCCAATAGCTGCAGGGCCCCTGGAAAGGGTCCCATTTCCCCCAAGCATAGGGACATCTCTGACTCGGAGTTTACCATTGAAATCATTATTATGACAGCAGTTTGTTTTAGCTGAATGTGCTTACTGAACTCCGGGCACAGAGCTCTGGTGGGTGGAGAAGATGATAGCAAGCAAAGATTCACTGATAACATGGGAACTTGGAGGGTGCCACGGCTGTGGGCTCAGGAGGATGGGCGTGTCTTCACAGAGTCTGCCTCTTCCTGTCCCTAAGCCAGCGGTTGTCCAGGGCCTGTGTCCCCTTAGAAGGGGAACGCCTCACCAGCCTGCATGTCTCCTTCCATCGGCCTGCTTGGAGTCCAGAATCTGCATTTCTAACACATTGGCAGGAGGTGTGGATACTGCTTGTCCCAGACCAAGCTCTGGGAAGCATTGCTCTGGGCAGCGTAGCCTAAGGGGGCTGACTATAGGAAAAAGGAGGGTGGTAGCCAGGGTTCCCCAACCACGAGGAGTTTCGTGCTGGCCATGCTGAGCTTGAAGCAGAGCACAGAACACACAGCAGAAATGTCTGGTGGCCGGGAGCTGGACTCAGTCCTGACTGTGGCCATCGGCCAATTCGGTGTATGGAAGACTCTGGAAGAACTGTTGGATGAGAAAGGACAGATGTACTGGAATCCCGAGACGGGTGTGTCTGCAATGGAGAGAAAGGGAGGGGTGCAGAGAACGTGAGTAGAACCCCTTCCTCTCTCCCAACCACCCTCTCCCTCAGCACTCCCTCCCTCCTTTGCAGATACACCTCTGGCAATCTGGCATCAGTACTCTGCCTTAATCGTGTTCACTGGACCTTTGACGCCACTTGCACAGCCTGCATTTGTCAGGCACCCACTTTTTGCAAGTTCTCTTGCCCTTTGAGCTCATGGCCTAGTCTGGCCCTGTGGGTGATCCTTTTGGAGGTTCTGGTGGTCCTGAGCCAGCTCTGGCACACTCTCTAAAGGGCAGGTGGGCAGGACGGTGGGTAGGTGGGGGGACGCTGGGCAGGTGGGGGAGATGGCAGACAGGTGGGGAGAGACAGCAGGTGGGTGGGGGGACAGCAGGCAGGTGGGGGGACAGTGAGTAGGTGGAGGGAGACAGTGGGTAGGTGGGGGACAGCAGGCAGGTGGGGGAATG
>NC_043701.1:50046562-50059036 GCF_006229205.1 Suricata suricatta | reverse complement strand
ATCTACTCCCGGACCAAGGATGGCAGCGAGTAACTGAAACTGTGGATGAGGGATGACTGTCTATCCACCAAAGTGTTACAAGGTGAAGTCCCTTCCCTCTCCATCTGCCTCTGAGCTGGGGGTGAAGGGATTAGGGGACCCAGCTCCAAGCTCACCCTTGCAGGCAGCCCCCCACAGCCCTTCAAACGATCTTTCCACCTAATAGGATGGGGGTTAAATTTAAACCGACCAGCCCCTGCCTTATGCTTGAGGATACCGAGCCTCAGTGTGGTTGGATGACTGGTCCAAGGCCCCCTGGCCAAGGAGGGTTGTGCCAGATCACACCCCAAAATCTGTGAGCTTCACCATGATAGCTGTTCTCTCTCTCGGCAGCTCTTCTGGAAGAATGATTGCCCTCTGTGTGACCGGAGTGGATGCACCCATCCTGGAAGAACCTAACTTGGGTGTTCAGTGACAGCCCCAACTCTTGGGGGCTTGAGTAGGGGTCCTGAATAGGTTTCATTTTTGCAGTTGGTGCAGGCATGTTGGCATCGAGTGTTGGAGAGACTCTTCCGGACATTCGATGAACATGCCAGCGATGGATGTGGGTGACCAGATCCAGAAAAAGTTCCCCAAAGCAAAGTGTTGTTGTTCTTGTACATGCATACACATGTTTTCCAAAGACAAGGCAAATAGAGCATAACAGGATGTCAAGTGCATCTCCAAAACCAGCCAGGCTCTGTTGCAGGCCAGAGTCACCACTCTGGGCACTGGAGTCAAGGGTGACAGCTCAAAGTGTCTCTTGAGAACGGATGCCTCTTTTCCCGTCCCACCCAGTGTTTGAAGGCTTGCTCCTGCACCTTCGCTGCTCAAGAAGCTTACTCTCAGGAAATGGTAGAGCACACAATCACAAAGCTCTCCCTCATTTGTAGTGATTTGGGGTTGGCCACAGGCTTCTGTGCAGAAGGGTGGCCCCATGATGTTGCTCCTGTTTCTGGTGCTTTCCATGAGCCATCTGAGTGATCAACTACGTTCATCGTGGTGCGTTAAGCCATTAGGACAAATGAGAGTCTAAAAGACTAAACACCGAGGACATGTAGTAGCTCTTGGGACTGAAGACGTCATAGGCTGGCATTCCCTCTGCCGCTTTATCTGCAGGCCCACAAGGCAGCTTCCTCCTTGGCTGACTGCCCTGGGAAGCTGGGAAGGCTGCCTAGACAGAGGGGTGCCATGCTGTCATAGCCTGTGTTCCCCCAAATAAAGGAGACTCCATACCTAGTCCCCCCAGTGAACTTCCTTCCTTCATCACCTTTGTTCCATACTGGTTCCCATGCCCGCTGTGAAACAGACCTCAGCATCACTCAGACAGGGACTGGGATGACCCTGATTGCAAGACATGGGGGGTGGGGGGACAGCCTGCCCCACCATGCCATATCTGAATTACGGACCCACACAGGCTGCAAGCATAGTAAAATAGAGTTTGTGTTACATTGCTAAGTTTGGGGTGGTTTATTCTGTTGCAATAGAATACTGAAACCGTACAGGGGCATCTGGGTGGCTCAGTCGGTTAAGTGTCTGACTCTTGGTTTCGGCTCAGGTCATGATCCCATGGTATGGGTTTGAGCCCTACATCAGGCTCTGGGTTGACAGTGTAGAGCCTGCTTGGATTCTCTCCCTCTCTCTCTGCCCCTCCCATGCTCCTGCTCACTCTCTCTGTCTCAAAATAAATCAATAAAGTTTAAAAAAAATGAATATTGTAGTGCCTGGGTGGCTCGGTCGGTTAGGCATCTGACTCTTGATTTTGGCTCAGGTCATGATCTCACAGTTCACGAGTTCGAACCCTGCATCAGGCTCCATGCTGACAGTGCAGAGCCTGCTTGAGATTCTCCCTCTTTCTCTGCCCTTCCTCCACTCGTGCTCTCTCTCTCTCAAAATAAATAAATAAACCTTAAAAAATACAATATTGAAACATTAGTGACAGAAGTAAGATATAAAAAATGTACTAAAACCAACATGTAAGGTAAAAACTTTTTAAAAAATTTTTAAGTTTATTTATTTATTTCTGAGAGATAGAGAGAGAACACTAGCAGGGGAGGGGCAGAGAGAGGGGGAGACAAGATCCGAAGCAGGCTCCAGGCTCTGAGCTGTCAGTGAAAAGCCTGAGACAGGGCTCAAACCCACAGACCTGAGCCCAAATTAAAAGTCAGACACTTAACCAACTGAGCCACCCAGGCACCCCAGAATTATTATCTTGACTTTATAGCCAAGGACATTGGGTTTAAAAAGACTTAGTGATTTTTTTTTTTTTTTGTCCCCAACCACACAATGAGGAGCAATGTTAGAATTGGGGCAGGTCTGTCTGATTCCAAAACTCAAGTTGTTGGCCAAAACAGTAGACAACGCCCCCACCCAGTTCTCCGTCTGCATGTCCCTGGAGGCAGTAGGACCCCTGTCTCAGTGGGTGACAATCCTGGCTCCTGATTGTCATAAACACGTGACACACAGAGTTGCTCTCAGGGAACTGCTCCCAGCAGTCCTTGCTGACAGCGCTCCTGAACTCTTGGGTCCCTCATGCAGCCCTGCCTGTCAGGGGGTGCCTCTGCTCTGGTCATCCACGGCTCCCTCAAAGGGGTAAGGGGTCTCTTGTGATCCCCCCCGGTTCCTGCTAAGGAAGCCTGTGTAAGAGCGCCACACATCACCTGGACTTGTCCTGTGCTCACAGATGGTCAGCATCTCATCAGTGTTTGTTAAGCGGATGTGGTATCTGTGAACCCAGAGCAGACGCTGAAGCCACTGGTGGGCTGGAACTCTTAATGCCCTTGGAGTTGCATGATTTCCTGTCTGTATCCCTCCCCGCAGAAGCTGGGCTTACGGAGTCTTATCCTAAGGGAAACCTGGGGGGGGAGGTATCTCACAGAGGTGCCCTGGATGGATGCGTGGACTTGTGTCCCAGCTCTAGCCACGGGGTGCGTGTCAGCCTTGATGGCACACAGATCTTGACCTCCTGACCCACTTCCTTCCGGACCAAAGCCCTATCTCATCCTTGCCCAAGCACCAAGTGCCTGCTCTGCACATCCTTCATGGTGTTACCTGGAAGCCACCTCCATCCACTTGCCACGTGACAGACACTCCACTGTCACCTGGTGTTCCATCACCAGGAGGGTCACATGTTTGCAAGGCTCCTACCTCTTGTGGACTTTTCAGGTATATTGCATTCACTCTGACCTGGTCCCCCCTCTGTAGGGGTGGCTCTTCCCTTGTGTATCTCTTTTCTTTCTCTCTCTCTCTCTCTCTCTCTCTTTATCTGAGACAGAGTCAGCACAAGTGGGGGAGGGGCAAAGAGCAAAGGAGAGAGAGAGCATTCCAAGCAGGCTCCACCCCACCAGACACAGAGCACAAAACACAGCACAGAGCTTGAACTCATGAATCCATAAGGTCATGACCTGAGCAGAAACCAAGAGTCTGATGCTTAAACCCTCTGAGCCACGCAGATGCCTGTCCTTTGCGTATTTCTGCGTCTGCCCCTCCTCTGGGTGTCTCTGGTCTCTAGATGCATCAGAACTCCCAAGCTAGCATCCCAGCCAGCTCCCCAAACCCCTTCAAAGTGGGGGGGGGGGACAGGTTAAAATCTCTAACTGGAACAGAACATTTAACATATGCTCAGGGACATATGTCCAACCAGAAATGACATCACATCTTCTGATCCCAAGACAGAGGAAAACCCCTTTCGCCAAGAGGAAGCAGTTCACAGTGCTGAAATCTAATTGCAGGATTTTGTACAAAAGAAAACCCATTAGGTCAGGCACTTAAATAGCTGGTTACACGGAAAATAACACACTGACAAGAAATTGCAGAGGAACCAAGAGTGGGAAATGGTGGAACTCGGGTCAGAGGAACATGGCTTCGAATCCCAGCTCCATGGTTAAGTGACCTTGGGAAGTCATGGAACTTTTCTGAGTCAGCTTCCTTGAGTATGAGATTGAGACCGTAACATTTGCCTCAAAACAGATGGCTGGGATTAACCGTGACGTGCACACAGAGTGGCTGGCACTGTTGGTACTGTGTATGACGTGAGGTACCCATCAGACGGCTATTGCCTGCCGACAGTGAGGCAGATACTTAAGAAATGGGGCTCGTTGGGGTGCCTGGGTGGCTTAGTAGGTTGAGCGTCTGATGGGGGCTCAAGTCATGATCTTGAAATTCATGAATTCAAGCCCCACATCGGACTCGCTGCTGTCAGCCTGTCAGCTCAGAACCTGCTTCACATCCTCTGCCCCACCCCGCCCCTCCTCTGTCACACTCTCCCCCCAAAAAATAAATATTAAAAAAAGAACTGGGGGTTGTTTTGAGAATGGGGGAGTAAAAGAAAGAGGGAGAAGAGATAAAATGAAAAGGAAGGAGAACAAAGGAAAAAATTTCTCCCGAAGAAACCTGTCCTAGAGAGCCACTCCATCATTTAAGTTGTTATGTGCGCTAAATCACAACAGCTCTGGGTTATAAACTCTGCACATTATGGTGAAACAGCCTGGGGGGCGGGGGCAAGAGCACCAAGGCCCCGGGATGGATGGAGCACTGGCTCCACCCGCCTCCCCCCTGCACAGGGTTTCTCACCGCCTCCAGTGCTGGCTGCGGGATCCCTCCAGTGCGTCTCCGGGATTAGCTGTTCTTTTTCTGTGTAGCCTCCCAGGACGACGTGCAGGCAGATTAATCCTCTTAAGGAACGTATGCTCACTGTAGACGCTTCTCCGTGCAGCAATTCAAATGTTAACTTTGCGGCGCTGCCTTGAAAACAAACCTTTGCCAGCTTTCTCCCGCACCATGGAAGCTGGGCTGACATTACATGTGAAGTGGCTCTAAATTCATTTCACCCATTAAATAGTTTCGTTCTTATTCTGGGCTCCCTGTTTAGCTCCGGAATGTTGGTTATTAAGAACCATCCAGCGTGTTGGGCTGGAAGTATATTTCATTAAGTAGAGTTGGTATGATATGAGTGGGTAATTAACTTCTAATTGAGTTTAAGGGCTGACTTGACTACATTTTAAGCAGCTGAGAAGGAGCCCATGGTTTTAGAGATTTGCGTACCTTGGGATTCAGAATTGCATGTACTCGGATTCCTGGACTGTATTTCATTAGGAATATATACATAGGTATATTTTTAATGTTTGTTTGTTTGTTTGTTTGTTTGTTTGTTTGACAGACAGCACAAGCAGGGGAGGGACAGAGAAAGAGGGAGACAGAGGATATGAAGCCGGCTCTGTGCCGACAGCAGCAAGCCCGATGTGGGGCTCGAACTCACAAGCTGCAAGATCATGACCTGAACCAAAGTCATACACTCAACCGACTGAGCCACCCAGATGCCCCAGAAAGCCACTTTTAAAAAAAAGTTTTTAATGTTTATTTGTTTTTCAGAGGAAGAGAGAGCATGAGCAGGGGAGCGGCAGAGAAAGGGAGACAGAATCTGAAGCAGGGTCCAGGCTCTGAGCTGTCAGCACGGAGCCCAATGCAGGGCTTGAACCCACGAACCATGAGATCACGGTTAACTGACTGAGCCACCCGGGTGCTCCAGGAAGCCCTTTGAAAGGAGGTGGGGTTCCTCGCTTTTCATTGCCAAGGCCACATGCCATTGACCAGACTGCTGGTCATTTATTTACCAGCCACCCTTCCCTTGAGCCTCCTGTCTTGGTGACTGACCCTGTACCCCAAGGAGAAAGGTTTAAGGAGCCAGGTGCTGCTAGGGCTTGGGCCTGAGACCATATTTTGACCATTGAGATGTGAGAAGAAATCTGGAGCCTTCTAGAATGAGGCAAGGCAGGAGGAATGTCTCTTTTCTGCTTTGGATGCAGCTATACAGGAAGCCGATACCTGGGGCTATATCTGCACCATGACCTCTACGGCACTGGGGACAGTTGTAGGGCAGAGCCAGCAGGGGGCATGACTGAGGGCTGGGTGGAAGGTGCCTGAGTCCTGGGTGATGGGGGTGAGCCCTGCTCTGTTCCCTGCAGTCCAGATCCCCCTAAGGGCCACAGCATTCTTTCAGTTAAGATGCAGATGTTTTGGAAAGAGCTCCAGGAGGTGCTGCAAAGGCTTCCGAGGCTCTCGGCTGCTCTGTGATCGGGTCTCCCTGGGCGCGCCTTCCCTGTGCCAGATACCAGGCTCGCTGCCTAGGGTCTCTCTGGTCTCATCATGGCCGCGAGACACGGAGGCAAGCTCCAAGGCCGCTCAGCTGGCCTCGAGGCTCTCCCACTTTGCCCCTGTGGCAGCACATGGACCCTGGAGCAGACAGGGTCCTGGCCCTGCAGTAAGCTACCTGGTGTTAACTCGCGTGTACCACGGTGAAGCCTCCTCATCCGTGGAGCCCCAGAGGACTGCCGTCTGGGGAGAATGGGGGCTGTGTGGCCAGATGAGCTGACTTTTCAAGAGAAGCTAAGACTGATTATGGGGAAAATTAAAAAAAATTTTTAAGCGCAGTCTAGATGACCCTCTCTGCACCCCCCAAAAAACACAATAAAAAGTGGGTTGGCCATAACCAACTCATGTGCACAGGCTGCCCTCCCCTCTCTCTCTGCTAAGGATCCCCAATCCCCCCCAGGGCCCACAACTGCTCACCACCGGTGTTCGGTGTTCCGGAAACTCTTCCTTCCTCTGCCACAGCCCATGTCGTCCACACCAGCAAAAGTCCCCAGTCGCTCTCCTGGGTCCACCCTGAAGCTGGATTCAGCTCCCTATTACACACCTGGGATTGTTCAGCTCCCTCAAATCATCAGTGGAACAGGCAGACACCTCCAGGCAAAGCAGAACAAAAAACTCTGACCCTACAAAACGAACTCAATTTGGATTATAGGTCTAAATGTAGGAGCTTAAAACTACAAAACTTCCAGAGGCAGTTTGCTGCAGGCTCTGGGTTAGGCATGAATTTCTTAGATGGGATGCAAAAACAAAAACAAAAACAAAAACAAAAACCCAGAAAAGGATTATTTGATAATTTTTAACCCACAAAATTAAAAGCGAACAGTCCTGCACTCTGAAAGGCACTGCTAAACAGGGAGGATGAGGGACAGCTGGGAGTCTCAGTCAGTTAAGTGTCTGACTCTTGATCTCAGCTCTGGTTATGATCTCATGGTTCGTGAGTTTGAGCCCTACACAGGGCTGATGCTGATGGTTAAAGACTACTTGGAATTCTGTCCTTCCTTCTCTCCTCCCCTCCCCGGCTTGTGCATTCACTTGCACGTGTGTGCCCCCCCCAAAATAAATAAATAAACTTAACAAAAAAAAGAGAATGCGTGAGAGAGTATAATTATAAAACCCATGTCTGCTAAAGTACTGGTATCCATAATATATAAAGAGCTCTCAGAACTCAATAAAGAAACAACCAATGCAGTTAAAAAGAAGTGGGGGGGGGCAAAGACATTCTTTAAAAAAGAACGAAGATGCATAGCAAGTAACCTCATGAAAAAGTGTCCCATGCTATTTGCCATGAGGAAAACACAAATTAAAATCAGAATGACATTTGATTATACACGAATCAAAATGCCTAAAACTCAAAAGACTGATAATACCACACATTGGTCAAGATAAGGAACAATTGAAACACTCAGACATTTTTGGTGCAGATGCAAATGACATAGATCAACTTAAAAACAGTTTGGTGGGTTCTTACTGGTTTTTTTTTTTTCATGTTTATTTATTTTGAGGGAGGGGGAGGTGTAGAGAGAGAAAGAGAGAGACAGAATCCCAAGTTGGCTCAGTGCAGAGCCAGACATGGGGCTCAATCTCACAAAACCATGAGATTGTGATCTGAGCCATAATCAAGAGCCGGATGCTTAATAGACTGAATCACCCAGGCATCCCTTGGTGGGTTCTTATAAAGTCAAATGAATTTCATATGACCTAGCAATCTCGCTTTTATTATTTACCCAAGAGAAATGAAAACTGTGTCCCCAGAAAAACCTGGGTAGCCGTTTTATTCCTAATTGCCCCAAAGTGGGACTTGCCCACATTTTCATCAGCCAGTGAGCGGGTGAACCAATTGAGGTACAAGCAGCATGAGGCACTGAAAAGGAATAAGCTATTGATTCATGGACTGACATAGATGAATCACAAATGCATTATGCTTAGTGAGAAAAGCTGGGCAGAAAAGGCTACATACTATGTGATTCCATCCCTACAACAATCTCAAAAAGGCAAAACTGGGAGCAAGAAAGTAGATGAGAAGCTGTTAGGAGTAGGGCGGTGGCCACGGGGCCAAGAGGGAAGCTTTTGGGCAATAAGTGGGTCCGTATCTTCACTGTTGTGGTTACAAAAGTGTATATCTTGCCAAAACCCCACAAAATGTGATTTTTCCTAGAGGTAAAATAAATCTCAGTAAACCAGACTCAAGAAACATCCTTCAGGGGCACTAGGGTGGTTCCATTGGTTAAGCATCTGATCTTGGCTTCAGCTCAGGTCATGATCTCACGGTTTGTGAGTTTGAGCCCTGAGTAGGCCTCTGCACCTACAGTGTGGAGCCTGCTTAGGATTCTCTCTCTCTCTGTCTCTCTCTCTCTCTCTCCCTCTCTCTCCCCCCCCATGCCCTGTTTGCCCCTCCCCCACTTGCACACAGTCTCTCAAAATAAATAAACATTAAAAAAAAGAGAAACATCCTTCAGTAAGCCTCTTTTGGGATATCAAGTCATTTTGAGATAAGCTTCCTCATGAAAAGGGAAGTTGATAAGAAAAATGGATTACCAGGGAACTCGAAAACAAGAGTTGCCTGTCACCGGACCCAGGGACAAGAGAGATGGAGGGCATCTATTTGGGGCTTGTGATCAGCACCTCCCCTCACAAACTGAGCCCCACCCAGCTGTTCCTCACCTGGTCTGGCTGCTCCAGACCTCGAGGGCGCTCCCGCTCAGACTCCTGGGTGCAGGTGTCCTCAGCCCACTGGCAAGCCAACCTACAATCGGGAGTCCTTGGGCCAAATGTCTCCTCCGTCCCCAAATAAATTGCTGCTTAGGGACCAAGGAAAGTGGAGCTGTTTTGGGGGGGAATATGGACAGTTCCACTTCGGGGGAAATCTAGTCGGCTGCACCCAAGACAGAAAGGTCTCCTTCCTCTCATCGCCTTTGGAGTAAAGTAGAAACTCCCACACACGGCACATAGTCTCTTCTTAGCCTTCCAGCCTGGGCTCTTGTCACATCTCCTGATGCCCCCAAGTCCTCCAGCCCCATCCCCCATGTCGCATAACCAAATGTGATTAGCTGGTAGAGTCTTCCTTGGCTTTGGTGAGGCATATGCTTCTCCCTCCCCTTGGTTTCTGCCTTGCAGAACTTACCACATTGGACCCTCCAGGACCTCACTGCACCATCCACCACCGGGAAGCCTTCCTGAATGCCGCCAGCCTCCCCCCTCTTCTGTGTGCGGGGGAGGGGCAGCATGGATTCCTCTTGTTTAGGGGAGTCAAAGAATCTCTGTGTTTGCAATACAGTGTGCAAGTTGGGTCATGAGGGAGTCTGTTAAAAGTGCAGAGTGGCCCCAGGGTGGGGGGAAACTCTACAGGGTAGGGCTAGCCCAGGGGTCTGTGGTTCAAACAGGTACCTGCCTGTGGCAGGCACTGTGATTGTATTATGGCTCCACGATGAGGGGGAGGGCAGACAGTCCAAAGCGCTGTTGACCACTGGTTTCCAGTGGACTACCAGGCACATGCCTACATGTAGCTCCCCACCCCCACCTCTGCACACAGCGGGACCTCAGGACTGGCCTCACCCATTTAAGAAGTGAAGGCCACCTCTGGCCAGAGCATTTCACTGTCAAGGTGCCGACATTCACCGTATTCCCTTTTCCTTTGCCAAGGCCACTGGCAACGTATGGGATGGTGCCTGGGTCCCAGGGCCTATCATTCATTTACTCCTTGCATTGGCTCTATTGATAAATTCATTTGCTCCATTTGCAGGGAGGACTTATTTGCAGCGAGGACTTAGCTCACTGAGTGCCCGGCACTCCCCCTGCTGGGGTGACACAGGCAAACAGCACTGGGTTACCCCAGTCACATGCATACAGCCAACGGAGGAGATAAATATTAACCAATGCGTTACTAAGTATAATTAGAGGCTAGCATATTCTTTACTCCGGCTGAAGGAGGCTTCTAGAATGTGTTTGTAGAATTGAATTCCTCAGTGTCACGAAATCCCATTTCTTGTCCTGACACCTAATTGCAACAGTACATTTCCGAACCTTGGTAAAGCCCTTGAACACAAAGCCACACCACCTGGCCCCTGGTAGGCTGGGTTCTTGAGGGTAATGTCTACACTGCATGGCTGCAGGCCATCCGGGCTTGTATCCTTCTGAGTAGAAGCATGTGGCCTGTGAGTGTTCGGAATTTGCAGTAGGAGAAGGCAGTAAGGTGCAATCTGTCCACAGAATTGGCTCGGCACGGGAGACAGCTGCTGTTTCAAGGGCCACAACAAGAGTGACAAGTTCATGAACTCGGATCATCAAGTGGTACTGAATGGGCCCTGCCCAAAGGGCGAGGCATGTGTGGATGTCTACGGGAGCTGGGAAATGTAGGGAATGAGGGCCTGTCCTAGAATCCTGGGGGTCGATGTCAGCATGCAGACACTTGAGGACATTTATTTTGATCCCTTCCCAGTGAACAGCAATGTTTGAAAGCCCATCCATTGTGAGGCAGCTAAATGTGATACCTGACCCTCGACAGAATCTTCAGATGGAAAGAAAGAAACATGGGGTGCCTGGTAGCTCAGTTGGTTAAGCATCCAACTTCAGCTCAGGCCATGATCTCGTGGTTTGTGGGTTTGAGCCCTGTGTTGGGTTCTGTGCTGACAGCTCGGAGCCTGGAGCCTGCTTCCGATTGTGTCTCCCTCTCTCTCTCTCTCTGCCCCTCCCCTGCTCTCTCGAAAATAAATAAACTTTAAAAAAATTTTAAAAATAAAAAAAGAAAGAAACACTGTAAAGGATAGTTTCAGATCAACCGGCAAGATTGGGATATGGACCTAGATTATACACAAGTATTTTATAGTGTAAATTTAAGACTTTGGTAACTGTGCTAGGGTTATGTAAGATATTGTCAGTACTTTAGGAAAGACATAATTACTGTAGAGGAGTCAGAGACTACAGTGTATGAAGCTCGCCTACAAGTGATGCAGAAAAAAATATGCATATGTATTTAGATGCTTTTCAAACATCTATCGAAGCGCCCTGCCTATCAGGCTTTCTGCCTGGTGCAGACATTCGTTGCTGAAGGGGGCCTTTGGCAAAGCGTTAAGATTCAAAGCTTCTATACTTTGGGTAGATGGCCCAAATTAAGTTTTCTCCTTAATTTTCTCTCCACCCTTTGCCTACAACAGGGGTCCTTGTGTTTCCTTCTCCCAGGAATCTAAGCTCCTTCATACCATATTCTCTAGATGTTCATGTCATGGTTTTCTGAACTGGAAGCAAATAGTAGAGGCTTTCAAGAGGCATATTTAAGTTACAGGAAAGGATGACCCTTCATTGATAGTCTAAAGGTGGGAAAAGCAGAAGCTATAAAAAGTGCCATAAAGGGTTTTGGCATCTTCCTTACTCTGCAAGTAGCAGCTACTTGACCTCCAGCAAGTTATTCAACCTTGGGAGGATTCGGTTTTGCAGTCTGTACAGTGGTCATCTCCCAGAGGTTCAGAGCGAGGTTTAATTAAGAGGATTAGTGAATGTTTGGTATAAAATGTGTACTCCATAAAGGTAAGTCATTATGGTGTGCCTGTTTCCACATAAAGACCCAGAAGATGTAATTATTGTTAATGTCCTATTTGTATTGTAATTTTGATTGGCGGGAGACATTCATAACCACATCGATGGCAATGGTTTCCATTAATTCGGGGTTCCTTCGCGCTATTCCTTTGTTATACCTATAACCTCATTTGACCCCTGGGACATCACTCTCGGTCAGGCGCTTTAGCCCATTTCAAAGACCGAGACACTGAGGCTTGGCGGTATGAAGAAAGCATGTAGGGCCTCCCTATTCCACCCGCAGAGGGGGAAACTGAGGCTCAGAGTGGCGAGGCCTCAGACCTGGTTGGCTGTGGACAGACACTGCAAACCCACGTTCTCCTTTGCCAGACAGAGACCGCCAGCCCAGGACAGAGTCCGGGCCGCCGCAGCTGGTCCGTCTGGTCCGTCTGGTCTTCCTGCGGCGCCCGGGATCAAGGATTTGGACTGCACGGTTAATCCTTTGAGTTTCAAAGGATTCGCTCCCAAATAGCCTTTCGGGACAGGTCCGACGTGTCCTTCGCTGGCGCCTGAGCCTGGGCTGCCCAGAACCCCGCGTCCAGGGGGCTGGGGGCACTCGGGTGGGGGTCGGGGGGCAGGACGCGGGATCCCCGCGCCTCTGGCAGCTGTCCCTTCCCGCGCCCGCCGGGGCAGAAGCCTCCCGTGGGGTACGGCCCCCGCACGCCCCCTCGCGCCACGCCCTGCGCCCAGGCCGCGGCTCCGCCCGCCCTGGCGGCCGCCGAGCGGTCCGATGCGGTG
>NC_043701.1:50004256-50046462 GCF_006229205.1 Suricata suricatta | reverse complement strand
CGGGGCCCTGCCCTCTCCAGCCGGAGCGCGGCCCAGCCGCGGGAGCCTGACTTTTTTTGTTGTTTTTTTCTGCCTCTGTGAGTGGCCCCGTTACCCGCCGCTGGGGCCTAACACCAAGTTGTGGGCTCACGGGGCAGCCGTCCGCCAGCCGTGGAAATGCGATAAGAGCCAGACGGTTCGCAGAAGGAAATTTCTGATGCAACTCTCCGCCTTCGCCGGTCGCCTCTCCAAACGCCTGCCTTGCAACTGCCCTCCAGCCTGTGCGTTATGGAAATGAGGGGGTTCTCGACTTTTGACGGTGCCGGTCTTTTTCCGGGCGTTGGAAGAAACGCCAACTTGGTGTCATCTGCCCTGATCCGAACGGTGGCGGGCGAGGGAGGGGGGCCACGGGGGACGTGGGCGCGCTCCTGGATATCAGCGAGGCGTCGGAAGGATCGCGTTCTTGCAAACGTTGTATGCACTTTTCATTAGAGAGATGCAAAGAAAAAGGCCCCGGAGACAAGTAGCGCTCGAGAGTAAATAGGCGTTATTGCACAACTTTTCTCTTTGCTGCTGTTTACAAGGCCAGGCCCGGAACACTTTGTTTCCAAAAATGCTGATTCAGCCATTTGGAGCCCCCGAGTTTCAGAAACGGTGCTCTTTAACGTTTTGCTCAGTTTTACCAAGAACACATGCTGGTTCCTCAGCAACAGGCGTGGACTAGAGTTTACTGCACAAAGCTGGTCGTTTCTCAGCGGGGTTGACCTGGTGGCTTCCCCTCTTTGTTTCCAAGAGGCAAAATAGGTAAAATTGAGGTTTCTGTAGAGGAAGACGTTCTCCCCATCACAGGGGAGTCTCAGGTGTCTTTTAGGCAAGGATTTTATTAAGGAAAAGCCCCTTAAGCAAATAAGTGTTTCCAAGAATGATTCTAGAGGACCTTTTTTTTTTTCTGTTAAAAATCTTAACTCTAGGATTACTGCACATAATATTGAGTTTTATTGGGAACAGTTAAAAGAGAAGGGCCACGCAGGCCAATTCCCAGATTACAGGGAGGGAATTTGAGGACAGACGGAGTTACACACCCAGCAAGTGGCTCCTGTAAACTGAGCTGTGTCGCCACTGATACTCCCAGAGCAGTTCACGGTGTAAGAGAAGCGGTAGGAGCCTCATTGCTTTAATCCTCTCCAGCCCATTGATCCCCGTTTTACAGATGTGGAAACTGAGGCTCAGGAGGTTAATTGGCATGCAGCCAATGACCGTGCTCTCACCAGAGCCTAAGCTTTGGATTTCTTTTCTTTTTTTTTTTTTTTTTTTAGTCCTGTGTGCCTTATGCTTCTGCACAAGTCTGTTGTCCCTGAAAGAGAAATGACCCAAAAGAGGTTCACACCAGCCTTACGTCTGTGACAGCCTCACCTGGAGAAGTAAGAGGAGGCTCTGTGACCAGTCTGGTCACTCCCAAACCTTCCAGATTTCTGCCCCACGCTGTTGTCAATTCGTCCACTTATTTTTATATTTCAAGTACACACTTATGCGGGGAGGAAACTTGGATGTCATGAGTTTGATATGGCTGTTGGGTTTCTTAAAACAGCCTGCTAATAAACGCTGTGTATCCTTGAAGTCATCTATTGCTTCTTGCCTGTGGTCTTTACCACTTTGGGGGCGGTGCTGGGCTGGGCAGAATGCCTTTCCTTTGTGAACCAGGAGCCCAGAGCTGGGCCGGTTTTCGTCTATCCAGAGATTTATCAATGGTGGCCGTTGGGATCAGAACCCAGGGCCAGTAAGGGAGGCCAGTCAGAGAGCTCAAGTCCGAATCTAGGAGCTAGCACAGAACTTTGATTCTGACAGGGTACTGGTTTGAGACTTTACAACGTACGGAAACCACAGTCCTGCTTAAACAGAGACCAGCCCCATCTCAGAACTGTAGGAATTCTGGGTTGGCGGAGTTGTTAAAGCCTAAGGTGGCATCACTTAAGAAACCAATTTGCTTGGAGTTCTGTCCCTCTCTCAATCTACAGGATGCTGGCAGGATGTTCTGGAGCCAGTGTCTGGGGCTAGCTGGCTTCCTGTTGGCACTTGGAGCTGAGGGAGCGTCTGCTGGATTCAGGGGGGCAGAAAGTCGGTGCATTTGCAGCGTGAGGCATCACCCTGGTGTCTGTATCTTAGTGTATTAAGCAAGGAATCATGGGGAGAAAATATTTGCCTTGTGTTTCACTTAAGTCACCATCATGTTCAGAATTGCAATAAGACTTCCACTGCCTAGTAAAGGTTTTCTTCCCTAACCTGTCTTTATGTTTTGCTTAATGGTGGAACGATGGGAAATCCTGGAAGAACTTGAGACAGTCAAGATACTAGGTGGGCGAGGCTGGCAGACGGGCGATTTAGGGGATCTGGCAACCTTCTAGAAGGTCCGTGCGCTAATGGGTGTATAACAGATCTCATCTGTTTGGGCATTTGCTGGCATTTGATGGGTGTTAGCGTTTTAGCTGCGTGCTTTTGAGGAGCTGTCTTTGCCTCCCCCCCATCTTCTCCCTCTGGCTAGGAGCACCTTTGCCCTCACTGTCCTCTCTGGTTTTGAGAAACTTCTGAACTCCTCTCCACAGAACAGGCTTTTGTCCTGCTCCTGCGGATCACGAAGCCTGTCACCTGGAAGGACATGAAAGCTGGGGAAATGGAAAATAAAACCTTCCTAGAAAGGCTCTTTAATGATAGAAGAAAAATGGCAGGATGGTCCTTTGAGATAGTAACTGAGAAAGCCATGTCCCAGCCTCATGGAAAGTCCTCCGACAGGCAGGGGTGAGCGGTCCTGACTTTCTGCTTTTGGGGTTCACCGGCTCTGAGGGGAGCCTCCTTTCTGCCTGTGCCGTGGCAGACATGGCCTTGACATGGAGGGAAGCTTCCTCGCAGGCCCTCCATGCAGTTTTGCCCATTCGCGGAGGTGGACATAGGAGGCTGGCCTGGAATGCAGGGGACAAAGTTGGCACATCGGGACTGGATGTCACCTGGGAAACTGGAATATCATTCCTCTTTTTCAACTGTCGAATTTATATGTTGATTTGATGGGGGGGGGGCATAGATTTCCCTCTGTGGTTGACATCCTTGATTTGAGGGTTGATTGGGGCTGGACCAGCCAAAATGGAGGTGTATTTTGGCATCCCCTGTGGGAAAGGGTGCCGGAAGTGTGCTGCTCCCTTCTTACTCTGCAGAGTAGCAACCTAACTGATGTTTACGCAAGGCCACTGCCTCAGTTTGACCACTTGGTCTGCTGCTTCCTAGTGCAGTGAGCCTGAGCAAGTTATCACTAAGCTCATGGGTGAAACGAGAGTCAGACTCAAAGGCTCAGACTCAAAGGCGGGTGTTCACCTGCAAGGGCTGTGGGGAAGGGAGGAGGCTGGTGGTGTTGTGTGACCCTCCGTGTAGGACGTGACGCTTAGGGAGACCCCAGATGCACTGCTTCTGTGCACGCTCAGCTTTGGCTTTGAGCTGCATGTGTGCTTGATTATCCTGCTCTCTACTAATCCGCAGCGTCCCCTAGAAAGAGGGCCCTGCTGCTGCGAGAGAGAGGCACCTGCCAGCGCTCCGTGTGTTTTCGCTGCCCCAGACCTTGGGGGTGGACCATGACCTGCATCTAGCATAGTCCCTGTGAGAATCCTGTTCTTGCGTACCTGTAGCAGGATAGCTGGAGCACCTCACTGGTGGGCTTTGAACAGGGAAGGGGGTGGGGCCACGGAGATGGTGCCTGGTGGCAGGGCATTCGAACCAGACGACAGGGAACCGCAGGTCATCAGTGCACAGGTTCCCTGCCGCGAAGACCATGGAAGTCCCGATGGGCTGTGGTGTTGTGCGTTGGGATACCCCTGGTCTCTGCATGAGGAGCCTGGTGCCGTCTGTTTTCAGGTGCTTAAGGGTGGCAGGTGTCTGGAACCCACAGAGACACTTAGTCCTGCTGAGACAGGAGCACGTGGGCTGACCACACGTCTGGAAAGGGGGTGTGCGCACTTTTCGATATTCCAAGGGCTGTGCTGGTGGACAGCTGGCCTCTCCCTGAGTCCTGCCTGGGCTTCCCTTCCCGTCCCGTCCCGTCCTGTCCTATTTATTTTATTTTTGAGAGTGAGAAGGCTCAGGGGAGAGGCAGAGAGTTTGTGAGACCCGGAATCTGAAGCAGGCTCCAGGCCCTGAGCTGTCAGCACAGAGCCCCACGTGACCCTCCGTGTAGGACGTGACGCTTAGGCCCTGCATCCACCTCAGCTCAGGGACCATGAGATCATGACCTGAGACTAAGGCGGCAGCTTAACCAGCTGAGCCACCCAGGCGCCCCCTGGCTGGTTTTTTGAGCCAGGTCATCGGGCCTGGGCACTGGCAGCTGCGCTCTTACCTAATAACTTGGGCTTCGAAAGCACTTGGTGTGGAACGAGCTTGCTGCGGGCTGGCCCTTATCACTGCATTGTCATTGCCCCTTGGAAGCGAGGCTGGCACTTAGGACCCTCACATGTCCTTGTCACTGTGAGCAGAAATACAAGGTGACCATGTTCTGTGTGGCCCTGTCTGTGAGCCAGCAGGCATACCAGAACCGTGAGGGGTGCCTGAAGATCCCGTGCACCTCTTCTCTCATCCTGTGAGTGGGAGCCGGCAGGGAGGCCCTCCAGGGCCACTCACAAGTTCCCTAGACCCCCCCTGGCACAGAGGGGGGCGTCTCATGAAGCAGAGACCCTGCGGGCGCTCACTTCCTGCTGAGCCGGGCTTGCTCACTTCAGTTTTGCACATTTTGTTCCTGGGAGTGTCCTCGTCCCACCTTTTATGGGTTGGGACGTAGAAACTTTTCTCAGATCACATACCTGATCATAGTTCCAGGAATACCTGCACCAAGAAACTCCTAGGGACCAGAAAGCTGCTGTGAACCGGACAGCTTTTAAATTCGGAGATTGGCGTGGAGCCTCATGCATACAGGAGGACCCCTTTGTTTAAGAACGACACCTTGCCCTGAGTCTGGAACCCTGCGTGGAGGTCTTCCCGGCAGGGGGGAGGCTGAGCTGAGGTGGATGCAGGGCCTGCTCAGTCTTTCCTGGGGCCCCCAAGAACCTCCAGGCTGCTTTTCCGAGAATGTTGTGCTGTCTGCTGAAAAACCATGCAGACCTTCTGGAAACCCTGCTAGGATGTTTCTTTAGAGAAAAGGTGAGAGTTCCACCTGCGTCTCCCCAGTGGCATCATGGACCGTTGGAGAAAGGATAAGGCAGGATGGGGTTCTGTGCCCCCTACCTGGACTGGCTCCCCACTCAGGCAGGCCTCCCCAGGTACCACCCGGTCCCCTGTTATCCTGGCCTCCATGCAAGGTCCCTCCCTTTGAAGAAGGTTCCCCAGCTTCCTAGTCCCTCAGCATCCAGGATGGAAGGCTTTTACGTGTAGTATGATTTTTTTTTTATTAGAACAATCTGCATATGTAAGCAGTCAACGCCCCAAAAGAAACCAGACTGATCAGGCTTGGTTTTTTTAAACGTATTTATCCATATTTCTAAGCAAATATCCCCCGTTTCTTTCTTTCTTTCTTTTTTTTTTTTTAATTTTTGAGAGAGAGACCGAGCGAGCACGAGAGGGGCAGAGAGAGAGGGAGACACAGAATCCAAAGCAGGCTCCAGTCTCCAAGCTGTCAGCACAGAGCCCGACACAGGGCTCGAACTCACAAACCATGAGATCATGACCTGAGCCGAAGCCAGAGGCTAACTGACTGAGCCACACAGGCGCCTCGCGTCTCCCGTTTCTCATACAATTCTTTGATTTCTCTGCTAGGAAGGTAAGAAGCTGGCCTTCTGTTCCATCCCTGTCCTTCCCCTGTATTTCCTGCCCCTCCATTGTCTCTGCTGGCAAGATCAGCAGGACCCTGGTATGCTGCTGATACTCAAGGGTCAGCCCCTAAACGCTCCTGGCGCCTAGCCCTGGAACGCACTGTGGTCCCTTCCACTGCCTGGACATGCTGCTTTCTCTGGGTGTGCTTCTGCGTCTGCTTGGTGGTTTATGTACCCCACACCAGTCTCAACCTGGGGGTGCCCTTTGCCATTGTCCTGGATCCCGCATATCTTCTTTACTCATCTCTTCCCAAAGCAGGAATGAGCACATTCTGTCCATGCTTCTGAGACACAGGCGCTCGCAAATTTCTTGAGACCTACAGACATCCTTATTCTCTTCTCGCAGATCAGGTGTCCAAGAGAGACTCCTACTGTGGAGACGGCATTCCCTCACATTTGTGAAGGCTGCCACTGTGCTGAGGCAGAATGCACTTGACAATGAAGCTGGTTTGGTTCTTGATGCTTCCTTTGGAAGCTTCTCTGTATTTTTTTCTTTTTTTCATTTTCTTTTTCTCATGTCTACAAGCTTGTAGGATGTTCTCTATGGATCTTTGTTCAGAAATCCCTTGAAGAAGTGCCCTGACCCTGCATCCATCATGCGGGGTACATTGAGGTCTCCTCTGGCTGAAGGTTTTTGAATTAATCCTCTAGGTTCCTTTTCTTCCATCTTATTTGGGTGTGAGCCTCTGGGACTGGTTCTCCAGTTACTTTTTAGCTCCCGTTTTAGGTCTGTTCTGTTCCAGATAGTGCAGGATGTCAGCCTTTTAACCCTTTCAGTTGGCTTTTAAATTTGTTTTCATTTTTAAATTCCCGAGGACCTCTTTTCTGATTCTTTTTTTTCAATAAATTTTTTAATGTTTATTTATTTATTTTTATTAAAAATTTGTAAATGTTTGTTTTTGAGAGAGAGAGAGACAGAGAATGAATGGGAAGGAACAGAGAGAGAAAGACACAAGATTCAAAGCAGGCTCCAGGCTCTGAGCTGTCAGCGCAGAGCCTGATGCAGGGCAGGGCTTGAACTTATGAACCGCGGGATCATGGACTGAGCTGAAGTAAGATGCTCAAATGACTGAGCCACTCAGGCACTCCTATTTATTTTTGAGAGCATGAGCAAGGGAAAGGCAGAGAGGTTGGGGCGGGGGCGGTGCAGAGGATCCGAAATGGGCTCTGTATTGACAGCAGAGAGATGGATGGGGGACTTGAACTTATGAACCTCATTATCATGACCTGAGCTGAAGTCGGATGCTTAACTGAGCCCCTCAGGTGCCCCTCAATAAACTTTTTTAGAGCAGTTTTAGATGCAGGGCATTTGTATGTCATTGAACCTGTAGCAACACTTCGTTATCACTGAAAATGATTAGTTTTATTTTAATGATATAATATTCTTGTTTCATAGATACATAGATTTCATAGATACATAGATACATAGATGTGTTAATTTTTGGGGGGGTATATTCATTTCTGTTTTCTTTCTGTTTCTAATATTGTTTCTTTTCTCCAATTTTTAAAAAAAAATTTTAATGTTACTTATTTTTGAGAGAGAGACAGAGCACGAGCAGGGGAGAGGCAGAGAGGGAGACATAGAATCCAAAGCAGGATCCAGACTCTGAGCTGTCCACACAGAGCTCAACGTGTGGCTCGAACCCATGAACCAAGAGATCATGACTTAAGCTGAAGAAGTCAGACGCTTAACCGACTGAGCCACCGAGGCGCCCTCTTTTCTCCAGTTTTTGTATTATTTAAAATTTTTCTACACATTCAGGCCTGGCTTAGGCAGAAAGCAGAGCCTGTGACAGGCAAGAGCTTACAGGCGTGTTTTATTTGGGTGTCCCAGCCTGGGAAAGCAGGGGTGAAGCGGGGAGGGAGGCAAGAACCAGGGTGGTGGCCTCCATTGTAATTGAGAGACACTGATGGATGGTTCCAGATTGCGACTGTTCCCAGACAGTACTGGGGCTGGGGTGGGGAGGAGGGGGAATCCTCTTCCCTTCTGTGCCCATCTCTGCCTGCCGGGCCGTGCATGTGGGCCTATGAGTGCTGGGTGCAGACCACGTGGGCATGGTTTCCTCCACCACCTGTGGGCCTGTGCCCAGGCAGTTGCCCCAGCAGTGGCTGGACAGAGGCCAAGATGGGTGAGGCTCAGGTGGTATCCAACCCACTCTGCTTGGCTCCCATCTTTCAGGTTCAAGGCATTGCTTAGGCGCCTGCGCCTTTTTCGGCCAGTCTGCTTTTGAGGACAGCTGTTTGGCTGCCCCACTGTGTGGGGAGCCCCTGGGACCCATGTTCTTGGGGGTCTTCTTCTCGACTGACTGGACTTGATCGCTGATGAGGCAGGGTGCTGTTGGTCCTGGGGACATCCACAGCCTTGTGTCACCTGCCCCTGGTCCCCCTGTGTTCAGAGGCCCAAAGACCCCCCCTGCCCAACTGCTTTAGGAAAGCAGCCTCCCCTTCTGGTGCTGAGAGCAGGGCGTTTGCCTGGCTGCTGGCTTTGGGGGAGGACGCGGGTCGAGCCAATCCTCTGACTCAAGTTAATTCTCTTGTTTCCACCCTGCCTCCCCTACGCTGCCAGAGGTCAACGGTGGCCCTCCTTTCCTGACACTTGGCTGGGCTGAGGAGCTGGCAGGCTTTGTCTCTGCTCTCTGGCCTGGTGTCTGGCTCCTTTGCATCTTGGAGTCCACTTCCCCTCGTCCCCGGCTTTCCGGCTTTTATGCCTCTTAAAAGATCCCCTTCCTGTTGTCCCAGTGCAGCCGAGTGTGTGCTCAGTGGGTCACTTGGCACTGGCCTGGCTTCTCTGGATTGTTTGCCTGCTGCTGCACTGCGTCCCCTCTTGCTGTCCCACACGCGCCTCTAGCCGGGAGCACTGGTCGTTTTTGTGGGGGGTGCGGCCGAGGAAGGCCCTTTGGTCCTGCGAATCATGGGTCCTCCCCGCGAGGCTGTAGGGCTGGTGTGTTCAGGCAGAGGTGTTCACAGTCGGGGTTGAGGGCAGAGGGCACGGTGGGTGGGACCCCTGAGCCTCCTTTGGGGGGTGGACTGTGGAGGTGGAGGGTGGAGTCACTGCGGAGAGCAGCAGGGCAGCCTCCGGTCTGGGAGGACAGTGGAATTCCCCCCGCTAGTGACTTGCTCTGTGATCCCGAGGGAGTAACTCTGCCTGCACTTTGATTTCTCATAGGATTTCAGGGTTGAACTCTGTGCCTCGGTTTACCCCGTGATGCCCTCACTGGAGGGGCAACCAATATTGGCTTTTGCCTCAGCCAGGCGGTTCAGGATCTGCCAGGACCGTGAGAAAGGCTCATACACTTCATTGTGGGTCCAGCACACCGCTTTGGGGCTGCTTTCATGGGGTAGACTATATTTTTTTATTTTTATTAAAAATTTTAAAAAATTATTTATTTATTTTTGAGAAGGAGAGAGAGAGAATCCCAGCCAGGCTCTGCGCTGTCAGCTCAGAGCCTGACGCATGGCTCGAACCCATGAACCATAGGATCATGACCTGAGCCAAAGTCAGTTGCTCAACCGACTGAGCCATCTAGTCACCCGTTTGGGGTCGACTTTAAAATATTGAAAGCACGTGGTCCTGTGGTCCTGGTCACCTTAGAGTTTCTCTGCTCTGGGTATATCTGCTGTGCCCCCACTGAGTCCTTGGGGTTGGAGGACCCGTGACTGGCCACTCATGCTTGGGAGCATTGTGTCATTCTCTGCGTGTCTGAACACAGTGCCCTGCAGGCTCCCCAGCTCTCTGCTCCCTTTTATACACACGTGAGCGTGGTGGTGTCAGAGCTTCAGAATTTGCTTCCAGGTTGACTGTTGCTACTGCAGTGTGCAGCTTTCAGCTCTTCCTACCGTGCTCCCTGATAGACCCGTGTGTGACGTGCTCACTGGCTCCGTGACCTCGTGCCACAGAGTCACTTATCTCGGGGCCACGGTGTTTCCCCGTGAGTTGTTTCTGGCCGTGCGCGCACATTGTGTCTTCGGGGACTAGTGAACCCTCTTTCTTCGTTTCCGGATGTGCTCACGCATCGTGTCTTCGGGAATTAGTGCACTCAGTTTGTTTCCGGCCGCGCGCGCACAGCGCATTGTGTCTACCGTGCTGATGCTCTCTGCAGCATCTGTTAGCCTCTGGCTTCAAGAGGTAGCGTCTCCCTTCTTCGCGATTCTTGCTCTGACATTGTTGGGGAGGGATGTAAGTGGCCCTGGAAAGCCAGCACTGGCTGCCCCTGCTGCTCACGCAGGTCTTAGGCAGTTGGAGAGAATGGACGTCCATCTCCTGTCTGGCTCGTGGACCCGGGATTCACCAGCCCCTTGCTTGCCTAGTTTCCCCGGTGGATACTGAGAACTGTGTGTGTACGTGAGTAGCCAGTGTGTGTGTCCTGGCCCATCAGAGCACAGGTGGGGGGGGGGCGGGGGCGGTGATTGGGTGCAGTGGAGGGGCAGAGTCTTTTTTGATTGCCATGAGAACCAGGGGGTAGGAGGTGGGCTTGGGCAACAGAGGTGCTTGCTGAAGTCTAGGGGTTGGTCCTGGGGTCCCAGGTACTTGCACCAGGTGGTGCTCTACCTCCCGTTTCCTTGGAAGGGCCATCCCCTTGAAACTCAAGAGTGTGGGGTCAGGGCTGTGCTGTAGGGTCCTGGGGCACATGTGGAGTGAGAGGGGTGAGTCTCATTATATGCATTTTGGAGGTAGGGTGGTATTACTGCCCACCCCCCCCATGCCAGGATGGCTTCCTCACTTCTCTGTCAGGTTGTGTCTTGGGGGGACCAGGATCCCAGGATCCCAGGATCTGGTGTTCGGCATCCAAGTTCCTTGGTGAGGGTGTAGCTGTACGGCGTGCACCAGAGCTGGTCTCCCACGCTGTGCACTGTGTGGCCTCCCTGGTCCCGTCTCCCACGCCGTGCGCTGTGCGGTCTGCCCCGGTCCTGTCTCTGATGCTGTGCACTGTGCAGCCTGCCCCAAGCCTTGTCTTCCACGCTGTGTGTAGCGACCCCATGTGGTTGGTGTGTCTGGCGCAGCTGGTGCCCCACTACGAATGTGAATTCACTGGGGACCCGTCCTGAGGTGACCCTGTGGTCTTCATCCACACATTGGCCAGGAAGGGCTGCCCCCTGGTGATTGGAAAAGGTGCCAGTGGTTGGCAGCTCGCTGTTCTTGCTGTGCACTTTGGTGGCCTGGGCGTTCCGAGTGGCTCTGTGGTCTTGGGAGTGCTGACCCCAGCCAGCTGGGTCCAGGAGCCCATAGCCTCTGGGTGGTGTTATGTAACCATTTCTAACTTAAATTGTTTAATATGTAACAAGTAATAACCGAACCCAGATAAGCCCGTCTGTCCGTTATCTCCAGGCCCAGCAGTCGGTCGGCAGTGGGTGTGGGAGCCAGCTGGCAAAGTGGACAGATAAGGGTTTCCCAGGGAAACTGGACCTTTTTCTCTGCTAAAGACAGATACCAAGGCCTGCCTGGACTCCTTTTGAGCCCCGCTGACACATGTAGTCTGGTAGGAAAGCCACACACAGGTAAACTTTATGCCTGTTGTGACATTGCATCCTTCTCTCCAAACCTATGTCCTCCGTGGGGTGTGTGTCACTTGAATTTGTTCGGCACATCGCTGCAAACACAGGAGGGATGTCTGGCCCTCACTCTTACAAGAGCAACCCAGTCCCCACGTTGATCACCTCCCATCTGCTGGGGTGTTGATGGAGGTGCCCCCACACAGCTGTTGTCTGGAGAGGTCCCCGTGTGCTGTGTGTGTGGCCAGACGCCTCATTTCCCCTTCCCCCCACCCCCCCCACCAAGCCAGGAAGAAGCAGGTGCCTCTGCTCACCGTTCTCTGTAAGCCTGCAGGGTGGCTGATCACCGCATCTAACCTGTGCTGAGCCTTGACTTATGGTTACAAGTGACCGAGGGACTGGGCGCTGCCTTCAGTCCTTGAGCATGTCTCTGCTTCTTTACATCCAGTGTCATTTGCTGGGTTGTCCCTGTGGGTGGGGGCGCTGGTATCACATGCTCGCCCTTTAGCCCGGGACCTACAAGCTCTGTGTGTTGGGTGGTGGGTAGGGGGTGGGCCTGGGAGAAGTACTTGGGTTTCCTCTTCTCCGGCACTTAGGGCATAAAGGTGGTAAGGACCCACAGAGGAGCCCTGAGTTCAGATGTGGGGTGCGAGGCAGCCACACAGTTTCATCGTAGTGGGTGTTCGTGCACAGCTGACTTAGGGGGTGCTCGCTGCTGTGCCCCGTGCCCGGAGCCCCTGAAACAGGGATGGAGCTCACGGCCTTGCAGAGTGGAGGCAGGCATGGGATGGGTTGTCTGCTAACTGCGGCAGGGTGCGGCTGACGGGATCCGCAGTGATTCCACCATTGCTTGCCGGGGCCCAAGGGATTCCAGAATGGGGGAATATAAGCATGCGTTACGTCTTAGCTTTCTCCAAGGCTTTTCGGCACCTCTTGGTGTCACTGAAGACCCCCCAGGGCTGTGTATCTGAACTTTTCAGAGAATGTCACACCTTTTGAATTTTGGCATTTGGTGACATTTTCACTGCCGTCCAGATTTCACTGATGCTCTACCCTGGTGGTCCCATAGAAGCCGGGCAACCTCCTGGGGTGTGCACTTGGGACATCGTAAGAATGTCTTAGGGAAGTCCGTGCAGGCTGGAAGAGGGGTACCTTCCTTTCGGATGGCCGGTGGCGCCCTGAGATGCCCGGGTACAGGAATAATGTTAGGCTAAAGCAGGGGTACTCAGGCGGTGACCTCTGCATCTCCTGCTTCAGGGTCCCTGTCCCTCTCTGGTGTCCCCAGGCCTTGCTCCGATCCCTGAGACCCAGCTTGCAGAGCTGTGATCTGGAGTCCCACACCTTTGTGAGGCAGCCACGTGATTCATATGGGGACAGAGCTTGAGAAGTGATGTTTCGTGCACAGGTCCCTGCAGCTCAGGGTCCGTGTTTTGGGACCACCAACTGAGTCAGGAACGCGGCAGCACCCCCACCAGAATTCTTGCCTAATCCAAAGGTCAAGGGCAGAGCAAGGGGTGATATGGGGGCAGTCTGAGCCCTGTGGGCCCTGGGGAGGTCTGGGAGAAGACGTGAGAAAGGGCTGCTGTGTGGCCTTTCTTGTTTCTGTGTGGGCCCCAGGGCTCCCCCCAGCCCCGCCCAGCATGGGACCCAGCAGTGCATCACCAGTTAACAGGACCCAGGGCCACACATCAAATCCCAAAATGATGTGATGTGCTGTGTTTACTCATATTTCACAGAATTCACTGGGCTTAGTGTCCTGACCCATCCCACCCATCCCAAACCTTACAAGTACCTGAACCGTTTCCATGAAGGCTGATTCTGATCAATTCAGGAAAAACATTCTCCGTCCCTCCTCCTGTGGGGTTTGGGCTTTGGTGGAGGCTGAATGAGAGAGACAGGAAATGGCTGAGTAGGGGGCCAGCAGGTGTGTGCTGAACTTGCTTGCTTCTTCCTCCCTTTTTTTCCTTTGTCTCCTTGCTTGGCCAGGGAGTCCAGAACCTTCCTGGTCTGTGGGGAGTTGCCTGCAGGCACGTGGAGGGGTCAAAGCTGAGCTCCAGATGCTCTCGACTCAAATCTGATGTCTGGGAGGGAAGGCGGTCCTAAGTGTGTGGATGGGACCTTTACGTGACCGACCGTGAACTTGTTTCTCTTCTCAGTTAACTTCTGTGCCAACATGGTGCTGGGGGCTGGGCTCCATGGTTTGCCTTGCCCGAGGACTGCTGGCAGCTCTCAGTGCTTGGGCAGCGCTCAAGGGGGAGAGGGGTCTCCAGAGGGGTGTTCTGGATGGGTCAGCAGGTGTTAGAGGAGCCGGTGTGACTCCGCAGTTCATCCACAGCTGCCCTGCTCACGTTCAAGTTCGTTGATGTCTGTGGAGGAAGGGACGGTGAGCAGAGAGGATTGCATGGCTTGGTTGACTGGACGACAAAGAGGACACAAGCGTGTTTCCCACTTACTTTCCCGGAGCCAGCTGGCCCGTGTCGGTATTGACTCAAGTTTAGTATTAACATTGCCTAGAAACAGTACTTCTTAGACTTGAGTGTGCATGTGAGTTGCCCAGGGGTCTTGTTAAAGTGTGGATGGTACCTCGGTAAGTCTGGGGTGCGGCTCCCAGGCTGTCCCTGTGTGGCCGCTCAGAGCCACACGCCGTGTGCTGAGCTCAATACATTTGGGCCATGTGACCTTTGGTTTCTTCTCTAAAATTAACCCTGTCAGAGCTATTATTACTAATGCTGTTACTTCATTTGGGAATTTTGGCAGAAATTTGTCAGTGATGTGCTCTGCATTGTTATAAGTGGCATTCTGGCTTTTTTAACTTTATTTATTTATTTTATAGTTTATTGTCAGGTTGGTTTCCATATAACACCCAGTGTTCTTCCCCACAAGTGCCCTTTTCCATGTCCATCACCCTCTTTTTTTTTTTTTAAGTTTATTTATTTTGAGAGAGAAAGAGAGAGAGAGGGAGGGAAGAAGAACAGTCGAGGGAGGGGCAGGGAGAAGCAAAGAGAAAATCCTAAATAGGCTCCGTGCCATCAGCGCAGGGTCCAATGTGGGGCTCGAACTCACCAACCACAAGATCATGATCTGAGCTGAAATCAAGAGTGGGATGCTTCACCGACTGTGCCCCCCGGTGCTCCCCTTGTAAGAGGCATTCTTAAATGTGTCTCTATTTTGTTCTTACGTATTCACAGAGTCCTACTTTGACATTTACTTGGGTCCCCATGGCTTTTGCTGGGTGGTTTCTCTTATGTTTACGATGAGAGAAAACTGAAAAGTTGGAAGCCTTTTGAATCTCGCGTGGTCTAGACGCCTACATGTCTGTATCATAGGAGAGCAAGATTCGTGTCCCATCGAGCCTGGAGACCCCAGGGCCCCAAGCAGCGCAGGCAGATGCCGCCAGTGTCCCCAAGAGGCTGCCCGTCCTCTGCCGGGCTGAGCTCTGTCATCCCCCAGGGAGGAGGGCAGGGCTGTCATTCCCGTTAGCGGAGGTGACGGGAAAGCACTCTGGTCTTCCTCACCTGGGAATCTCTGTTCTGTGTGTGCAGCTGCACAGCGGGTGGGAGACCAGCTCTTCTTCATCCCACCCTTTGAAAACTTCCACCAGCAAGAGCTTTCCTGGGATAACGGACCCTTTGGAAATCTTGTGTTCTCGCCTGTACTCACGGCCCAGCACTGGTGGACATGACGGAGCCCACGGGACTTTGAACACCGCTCCTTTGTCAGCCTTTATCGGGCATCTCCCGTGCTCCAGGTGACGTTGGTCAGTGCCTTCCCGAGGGTCCACACATGCCACAGACCTAATATTCCTCGGCCAGATATGCTGGGAAATAAAGTGTGTTTCTTGTGGTAGAACTTTCAGAAGGTGTAGTGCAGCACCCCAAAAGGAGGATAAATTATGGTGGTTCCAAATTTGGGGGACATGACACCTCTTAGGGCTGACTTTGTCACATGGCTAGTCCTTTAGACAGTCTTCTCTTTTTAAAAATTTTTAAAATTTTTGTGTCTTAATTTTTCAAATTTTTTTTATTATTTAAAGTTTTTCTGTTTACTGGGGCCTTTGGGTGGCTCAGTTGGTTGAGTGTCTGACTTCAGCTTAGGTCATGATCTTGTGGTCCATGAGTTCGAGCCCCACATCCGGCTCTGTGCTGACAGCTCGGAACCTGGAGCCTGCTTCAGATTGTGTCCCTCTCTCTGCCCCTATTCAGCTCATGCTCTGTCTCTCAAAAATAAATAAACGTTAAATCAATTTAAAGAAAATGAAGTTTTTCTGTTTATTTACTTATTTTGAGAGAGAGAGGCAGATGGAGAGCGAGAGAGAGAATCCCAAGTAGGCTCTGCACTGTCAGTTTGGAGTCTGATGCGGGGCTCAAACCCACAAATTGTGATATTGTGACTTGAGCCGGTATCAAGGGTAGGATGCTTAATGACTCAGCCACCCAGGCACCCTGAGCCCTCCCTTTTTTAAAAAATCAGCTTTATATAGATATAATTTACAAGGCCGTATAATTTATCCAATTGAATTCAAAGCATACACATCACTTATAGTTAGTGGATTTACAGATACATACGTGTGTACATGTGTAGACACATACATATACTCAGTTACTGTATTCACATGTATGCACAACCACCACCAGTAAATTTTAGAACAACTCGGGAGTTTGCAAGGATACCCTCTACCCTCTAGTTATTACTCTTACTCTGCCACCCCCACCTAGCCCTAGACAACTGCTCACTTTTTTTCTGTCTATATAGATTTCTCTGTTGCAGAGCTTTCTATGAATGGATTCATAGAGTATGGTGTTTATGGCATTTTTGTGCCTGGCTTCTTTCATTCAGCATGATGTTTTCAAGACTCGTCTGTGTTGTGGCAGAGTTATCGGGACTTCATTCCCTTTTATGTCTGAACAATATTCTGTTGCGTGTATACACCATCTTTGGTTTATCCATTCAGCTGTTAGATGAATATTTGGTTCTTTTTACTTTTGGACTGCTGTGAATAGTGCTTTTACAAACATCGGTGTGCAAGTACCTGTTTGAGTCCCTGCTTTCAAATTTGTTTGGTGTATACCTAGATGTAGAATTGCAGGATTTTACGGTGATCCCATTTTTAGTGTTTCCGAAGAACTGTCCCAACTTTTCCATCATGGCTGTGCTATTTTGCTTTCCCATCAGCAGAGGACAAATGTTCCATTTTCTTCACATCCTCATCAATACTCAATATTTTCTGATTCTTTAAAAAAAAATAGTAACTGCCTTAATAGGTGTAAAGTAGTATCTCATTGTGGTTTTAGTTTGCATTTTGTTGCTGAGTTGTAGGAGCTCTTTATATATATTTATATATATATATTTATCAGGCATGATTTGCAACTCTTTTGTCCTTCTCTGTGGATTATCATTTCACCTCTTTGCCCTCGGATGCACAAATTTCTTTTAGTTTTGGTGAAATTGAGCATATCTACTTTATTCTTTTATTTCCTTTTCTTTCAGTGTCCTATCCAAGACATTGTTCCTATCCACATCCAGTGTTGTGAGGATGTCTCCTGTTTTCTCCAAGAGCCGTGTAGTTTTAGGTTTTACATTTAGGACTGTGATCCATTTTGAACAAATTTTTATTTATGATGTATGAGTTCATTTCTTTCTTTTGTATGTGAATATCCAGCTTTCCCAGAGTGATTTGTTAAGACGACTGTCCTTCCCCATTGAATGGTGTTAGCACCCTTGTTAAAAATCGACCACTATATATGCGAGCATTGGTTTCTGTCCTAGTCCCGCGGTCCCTGCATCTGTCCCTGTGCCAGGTCACACTGTTTGATTCCTGCAGCTCTGTGGTAAGATCTGAAATCAGGAAGTGTGAGTGCTCCAACTTTGATTTTCTTTTTCAGTATTGTTTTGGCTTTTTTGGGGTACCTTGAAAATCCATACGAATTTTAGGCAGCTTTTTATATTTCTGCAAAAACAATGTTGGTGGGGTTTTGACGGGGCCTGCCTTATTTTGACTCATGATATTAAGTCGTCCAATCCGTGAACACAAGGTGTCTTTTCTTATTTAGGTTTTCTTTGTATTCTTATAGCAGTATTATATAGGTGTCAGCGTTCACCTTTCTTTAAATTTATTCCTCATTATTATTCTTGATGCTGCTGTAAATGGAATTATTTTCTTAATTTCAGTTTTGGGTTGTTCATTGTGTATGGAAAAACAACTGATTTCTGCATGTTGATTTTATATCGTATAACCTTGATGAATTTATTCATTTATTCTAATGGTTGTGTGTGTGTCTGCAGTGTTCAGAGTTTTCTGCATATACAATCGCATCGTCTGGGAATATACATAACTTGAGTTTTTCCTTTCCAGTTTGGATACCACGTATTTCTTTTTTGTGCCTAATTGCTCTGGCCCAAGCTTCCAGTATTATGTTGAGTAGAAGTGGTGAAAGCAGGCGTCCTCGACTTACTGACTTATTCCTGATCTCAGAGGGAAAGCTTTCACTCTTTTGCCTTTTGAGTATGAGGTTAGTTGGGGATTTTTCATAGGCGGAAAACTTCATCGGGGTTAGAGAGTTTCCTTCTGCTGTGGTCTCAATGTTTTACATTCTCCCCAAATCTCATGTGGTGAAATCACACGAGGCCTCAGGGAGGCGATTAGGTCATGAGGGTGGAACTCTCACGGATGGGCTTAGTGCTTTTGTAAAGAGATCCCACAGGCTCTCCAGCTTCTTCTGGCCTTGAAGGGAATCTGTGACCATGACCATGACTGGGAATATAGACCTCACTCGATGTGGCTCTTCCCTGCTCTTGGACTTCCAGCTCTCAGAACTATGAACAGTACATTCTTATTGTTTATAAAAAACTGCCCACGGTATAGTACTTTGTCAGGGTAGCCTGAACATACCAAGACCCCTTCTCTTCCTACTCTGTTGAGTGTTTTTTTTTTTTTTTATCATGACAGGGTATTGAACCTTGGCAAGTGCTTTTTCTTCATCAAGTGAGATGATCTTGTTTTCTTTTCCTTCATTCTATTAAAGTGGTAGATTGGTTTTTGGATGTTGGCCTGTCTTTGCATTTCTTGAATACATCCTGCTTGGTCAGGTGTGTTCTCCTTTCAATATGCTGAATTCAGCTTGTTAGTATTTTGTTGGGGAGTTTCACGTCCACCTTCATCAGTGATCCTGGTTCTGTAGTTTCCTTGGAGTGTGTTTGGCTTTGGTGTCTGGGAGTGGGAATGTGTTCCCTCCTTCAGTCTTTGGAATAGGTGTGGTTTGAATACTTCTTCAAATGTTTGGTAGAATTCCTCAGTGAAACCGTTTCATCCAGGCCTTTTCTCTGGTCATTGATTTAATCTCCTTGCTAGTTACAGATCTATTTAGATTTTCTGTTGCTACATGACTTTGTTTTGGTACCTGGTGTATTTCTAAGAAATTTGTTCATTTCATCTTGGTTATCCAATTTGTTGGCATACAGTTGTTGATAGTATTCTCTTATAATCCTTTTTATTTTGGTGAAATCAGTTGTAGCATCCTCACTTTAATTTCTGATTTTAGTAATCTTTTTTTTTTAATGTTTATTTGTTTTTGAGAGGGACAGAGACAGAGGGCTAGCAGGGGAGGGGCAGAGAGAGAGGGAGAGAGAGAATCCCAAGCAGGCTCCGTGCTGTCCGTGCAGAGTGTGATGCCAGGCTCAATCTCACAAACCATGAGATCATGACCTGAGCCGAAATCAAGATTCAGACACTTAACTGACTGAGCCACCCAGGTGCCCCTCTGTGTTTAAATATTAAAGAAAAATGAATGAATTCATTTCATAGTGCCTCACATAGTAGGTCTTCAGCAGACTTTTAATTTCTTTTCCCTGGGGAGGGGGGGTTTCAGGAAAGATCCTGGGTTCTTGACAGTCCTGTTCCCAGAAGATTGGGAACACAGGTAATATTCCTTTGCCCTGTGGTATCAGTTCACCTTTGTTCCAAGATGTGGTGGCCGCCTGGTGGTTTTGAGTGTTGTAGCCAAAGCCTTGGGTGCTGAGTGGCCTTCTGGAGGTGGGGAGCGGACTTTCTACCATGCCTCTTACAACTGCACTCCTTATTTCTCAGCATGTCCGAGGTCATTGGATGGTTATGGTGTGTCTGCCACGTGGTCTCCCTGAGGCTCTGTTCTCTCTAGTATGAAGTTTCAGGGCACCGGCAGGCTGCTTGAGTGCATTTGACTTTTTAAATCTTCCCGGGAATCCACTTGGGCTTGCAGAGGTGAGAACAGTAAGTTCCCTGCACTGGCTTCTTTCCTTTAGCTGTGCACGGTTGCAGGTCCTTCTGGCTAGAAATAACAGGCATCATGAAGGTCCTTGCCCCATTGAGAAGAGTCAGTCTCATGTTCTCGGGTCAGAAGTAGATCCTCTTTCCTCCTAAGCGTGTGCTCGGTCCCAGGTAGTCCTGCAATGGCGAGATTGGGGCAGTGTCTGAAAGCTCTGGAACCCAGGAGACATCTCTCCCCATGCCCCCTGCAGCGTGTCCCCCGAGAGTTTTGGGCTCTGGCTTCCCATGTCGGACATTGAACAAGCTGCTAGGACTGAAGTTACTGAGAATGTGTTGGGGGACATCTGTCCCTGTGCATGAGTGCACCATGTGGATCAGGCCCCGATTTCTCGTGGGAGATGGTGAGGCTCGGGCATCTGCAGTGCCAGGAGCCCCGGGGGAGGCCGTGTCCTGAGACTCTGTGCTAGAGATCTGGAAATACAGGACGTGTGTCATTCTCCCTCTGACTCTTCCCTAGCTCACCCAGGAGGCACCTTCCGATGACCTCCAGGCAGGCATCTTCCCAGAATCCCACAGGGTAGACCTTTGGGGAGCACAGCTGAGCAGATGCTCTTCAAAGGTGTCGACCCTCTGGGCTCCCCTCTCTGATCTGCCCCCCAGAAGAGGGTGCCCTCATTTATTTACACAGCCATGCTTCAGGTGAACCGTTCTGAAACTCTTTCCCAGATGATGAAGTCTTTAAGGACTCTGGTTCCCTGAGAGCTGAGACTGGGGTGGAGCATCTGTGATGGCAGGGGTCCCCATGCAGACCATCCCTAGAGACATAACCCAGGGTTGGTGGGGCTTTAGAGGCTGATTCTCATACATTTGCTCCCAGGACCTGCCAGGCAGCCTTGAATGTGACTGATGACGACCTTCAGGAGCGCGTGTTTTGTGACACTTCCCACTTTAGAAATGAAGGCAGACTTACTGTTTATTCCTCCATCAAAAGAAGAACCAACCTGTTTTGTGTGCACAGAAGGACTCCTTTGTAAGAAGAAAACCAGCTATGCAAAGAGGAGCGTGACTTCGTTCTACATTTTGTAAATTTCGAAGGGATGTGGCTTTAGTAGAAAGCCGCTGGGTTCACGACCTGCTTCACCAGCTAGTCATGTATCACGCGGCCTCCGGGGGACCCCAGCGTGCCCTCGGGAGGGACCGAGAGGGCAGGGGCCTGTGTTAGTACCTCAAAGGTGGCGTTGATGTTACCCTTGGCATGTGAGGTCATTCAGAGTCAGGGTTCCCCGTGAGAGGCTGCTGGGGTCTCTCCTGAGCCCAGCCCTGAGGCACCCCCTCAGAGTCCCTGTAGTTACTCTCTAGGTTCTGTTGTGTCAGCTGTCACTCAGGGAGGCCCCAGAGGCACCGGATGAGGTGGGAACCCTGGTCCTCAGTCTTCTGATGCGCACATGTTCTGTTTGGGGGTAATGAATGGCCGTCGTGGGGAAATGCGAGGGCCAGCAGCTTGTGCCACCTCGGGGTGAGTAGCTGGGGAGATGGTCTTGGGGTGGAAGTGCTCAGCCCAGCCTGAGTAACCAATCCACGTGGGGCCGTTTAGTGACCGGTTCTTCC
The DNA here is from genome assembly GCF_006229205.1 of Suricata suricatta. NCBI lineage: Eukaryota > Metazoa > Chordata > Mammalia > Carnivora > Herpestidae > Suricata > Suricata suricatta. Next base: position 50,025,306 of record NC_043701.1, on the reverse strand, counting down.
CCCCTCCCAACCTTTTCCCAACCTTTTGTTGAGCCTGTGCTGTGCACCTGCTGCCGCTGCATATCCCGACATGAGGGGCAGTTTCTGGCCACAGTCCTGTTTCTCTGCGGGGAACTCAAGTGTCTGCAGAGGAATCGGAGACCAGTGTCACACACCTCCACCCCCCCAGGGCACTTTGGAACAAGAAATAAGTACTTTAAAAAAAATTTTTTTTTTAATTTTTTTAATGTTTATTTGTTTTGGAGAGAGAGAGAGTACAAGTGGAGAAGGAGCAGAGAGAGGGAGACACAGAATCCAAATCAGGCTCCAGGCTCTGAGCTGTCAGCACAGAGTCTTGATTCGGGGCTTGGACCCATGAACTGTGAGATCATGACCTGAGCTGAAGTCAAGACACTCAACCGACTGAGCCATCCAGGCGCCCCTTTTTTTTTTTTTTTTTTAAGTTTATTTATTTGAGAAAGACAGAGATTGTGCATGTTTGGGATACAGAGGGTGAGAGAAAGAAAATCTCAAGCAAGCTCCGCATGGTCAGCACCGAGCCCAGTGCGGTGCTTGAACTCATGAACCCATGAGATCATGACCTGAGCTGACCTCAGGAGTCAGACACTTAACCCACTGAGTCGCCCCAGGTTCCCTGAGACCGGCACTTTGTAGCCGAGGCTCTGAAGGTGAGCTGAGAGGGGCGAGGGGCAGAGTGATATGGCTCTGTTCCTCCTCTGTGCTGGGACCAGGGCCCTGCAGGCTCGGCCGGCGCTCCGACCCCAGAGCCTCAGAGTCGTGGCAGGCGAAGGCCGCTGGGGGCTGACCGTGTGGAGGGAGAGACTATAAGCCGACGGGAGGCAGTCTTGGTGTGTGCCCCGTTTTTCTCTGTCAGCTTACAGTTTTTATTCACAGCACCTCTGATGCCAAATGTGTGGTTTGTCCTGCCTGGCCCCACTGCCTCAGCTCCCCAGACCCCATCTGGGTATCCTGCAGCTCCTCGGAGTTCTGACGCTATCCCCCTGGAGTTACGTCTGACCCCGCCAGTTAAAGTGCCGGAGACTGCAGAAGAAAGAGGCCCCCCCTTCAGAGGCCAGCTGAAAGTCCCAGGACCCCCATACGTCTGCCCCTGCAGGTCCTAACTGGGGGTACGATTCTCTTCTCAGGTTTGGTGGTTTGCTAGAATGGTTCACAGAATTCAAGAAGGCCCTTTACTTACACTTGTAGGTTTATTATAAAGGATACAGCTCTGGAACATCCAGATGGAAGAGACACATAGAGCAGGGTACAGGGGAGGGGGCACGTGGGGCTTCTGTGTCCTCTATGGTGTGCCACCCTCCCAGCACCCCAGAGCACTCACCCATCCACCCGGAAGTTCCCCGAACCCTGTCCTTTACGGATGTGGGGATGGGGGGAAGGTCCATGAGGTAGGCATGTTTGATGAACTCATTGGCCATTTGTGATTAGCTTTGTCTCTAGCCCCTCTCCCTTCCCCAGAGCTCATGAAGGTGGGGGCCGCTGAAAGTTCCACATTCTACCCGCGCCTGGTCTTTCTGGTGACCAGCTCCCATCCTCAGAGAATCCTGGGATCCCAGACACCTGCCCCATTAGTGTATGAGACTTCATTCTGGGGATGTCGGGAGCATGTGCTGGGAACTGGACACAGAGGAAATGTTCATTTGTTCCGTCATGCAGGTGATGCGTGGTAAGCCCTGGAGCATGTCAGCTTGGGAAGAGGAAAGGGGAGCCAAGGGATGGGAGGAATACGAGGTCTCTGTTGGTAGAGAGAAAGCGTTCCAGTCGCTGATGCTGGTAGCTTTGGTCAAAATAAAGGACTGGTTCCTCCTCAGGTCTCAAGGCCAGCTTTCCTCCTGGGAGGCCTCCTGTGTGGTGTGCTGGCTTCCGCTTTTTCCTGGGCACTTGGCATCACACTTGTGGAAGGTACTGGAATTCTAAAGCGGTTTAGATTAACTTCAGTAATTTTGACAGGAGACCATGTTAAGTGAGCCTGTTGTGACTGTTTTAATAGTTCACATCACCAGGAGGAGGAGTAGGGCATGTTAGGTGAGTTTTAGCAGCGGAGCTGAGGTCTGGATTGGCTTTGCGACAGAAGACCCTGCCTTGTCACCAAGACGCCATTCCCGTGAAGAGCACTGGGCATTTCGGGGTGGACTCCCCTGAGCTTGGAGGTAGGCTTTGTGTAGCATTTTTTGCTGGGGATACCACATACCCCAGGAGCCCCTGGAGTAGGTTTCTGCTCATCTGAATGTGCGTGGGGCCCTCCTTCCCCCCTTTCCCTTTGCCTCTGGTCCCGGAGGCAAACTCCCTGAGGGAGGACCTGGTCTTTGGTCAGTGATGTGTGAATAGCTGGGATTCCTTAGGGAGGTTAGCAGTTGTTTAGGGCAGTCCCCACGGGGATTATCAACAGCTGGGCATCCCCCGCCAGACACCTGAGAACAGTTCATTCGGGACGTGTTTCAACATGTGCATGCAGGGTTTGCGGAACTCATAAAAGCAGCAATTGGCCATGCATGTCACAAGCTTTTTTTTTTTCTTCTTCTGTGGCTTTCCTTACGGGGTCTCGACCAAGGTGAGGCCACACTCCTGTGTCTCAAACCTCTTACCTGAAGAAATGAGGTTGGGGACCATATTCCAGATGCCTCTGCTGGTGACAGTGCTAATTAGGACGGAGGACATGGCCAGCACGCAGTAGATGTTTGCGGAGTGAGTTAATGAGGACGAAGGTGAATGCGTAATGTGTTGTTAAAGAAGGTCACACGAGCTGCTCAGTGCCTGCCGTGAACTGCTGGGCTTGTGAGAGCCTTAGCGCAACGTCCCAAGGAAAATGGCCAAGTGTTGCTCCATGTTCTGCCTGTCAGCTGTAAGTGGGGCGGGTGATGAGAAGGGGGCCCGTCAGAAAGCATCTCTGATGCAGGTCCTTTGGTGTCTGGAAAGCCGAGTGCCTCTCCACCCAAATAGCTCTGATTCCTGACCAGGACAGAAGGAGCAGGAGGGTGCCCGAGGCCCCCTTGCACAGGTCAGGAGCCTGAGGTTCAGAGAGCATCACGGGGTTTCTGCCCAGCTTGTCCTCACTGGCTCAGCTGGTCCCCCGAGTCCCAGGCAGGTGGAACAAGGTCACTGGGAGGCATGCTTGGGCTTCTGGCACGTGACAAGGGAGTGGACGGGGAGCAACAGAGAGATGGCAGTGAATGTCAGGAAGGTCCACTCCGTGCTGGTCATCCCGTTTGTCACCTAATGTGGGTCACATCCCTGAACAGGTGATGACTGTCAAAATGGGCTCACTGGTAGGTGGTCTAAGAGATGCGCTTTGATAGGATCATGTAGGAACCCTTCTCAAGGCCCTAAGTGACGTTGAGCATGGATGCAGGGTCCACGAGAGGGATTGGCTCGTGGGGGCTGCCATCCTGTGACTCTGGGTGGGACCAGTGGATGTGCAGCTGGCTCTGCGTGCCTGGCCAGAACATTCTGCCTTCTGGGGAGAACCCCCGAGCCCCAGAGTCCTGAGCTGGTGACCGTGTGGCCAGAGAACGTCCTGTTCAGGGAGGAAAGTGACACTGTTAGGTCTTGATTTCCTGCCCTGAAGGGTTGCTTTTCTCCTTAGGTATATTTGTAGTACTCCTCCCTCCCCATCTAGAACTCAGGGTCATTACATACTGCATCTGTTGAGGGAAACAGAGATGGAGACATGATTGTCTTTCACCTACTGCACCCTGAAGGCGGGGGTGGGGTGGGGGACATTGGACTTTGGAGTGTGCCCCATGATTGGGCTGTCGAGCTGTGATAAACATTCATATAAGACTGACTTGGTTTGCTGCAGATTTCCCCTATGAAGATGGGCGGAATCTTTTTTTTTTTTTAAGTTTATTCATTTTGAGAGACAGAGTAGGATGGGGGAGATGCAGAGAGGGAGAGAGGGAATCCCAAGCAGGCTCAGTGCTGTCTTTGTAGTGCCCGACGGGCTAGAACTCACGAACCGTGAGATCATAACATGAGCTGAAACCAAGAGTTGGACGCTTAACCTACTGAGCCACCCAAGTACTCCTACTTTCCTCTTTATCTTTTTTTTCTAACTTCCTAAGGGAAGAAAGAGACTGCAGAAGAAGGGAAGGTAGGCAAACAAAAGAAAATAGGGACAGAATCCTTCCGCATTTCTAGAAGCTTCTGGGCTGTTCCCGTTCATGTGACTGGCCTAAAGCACTTAATGGCCTCATTGTTGTCAGTGGAGAGCGGTGATTTCTCTGGAATTCCTAGACTGGGGAGCTGGGAGAGGCAGCCGCTTGGGCCAAAGGAGGGGAAACATGCTTGGGCATTGCAGGGGGCTCACGAGGTGGAGCTCACCCCTGGGGAGGGGTGAAGGGGGGAGAAGCAGCAGGACCACTGGTTGGAAATGTGACAGAAGCACTTTTTACCAGATGATCGGTTCTACAATAATGTAAGTGATTCGTGTGCCTTCTTGCAAACATCCAAACCCAGAAGTCTGTGGGGCAGAGCGAGGATGGCACCTGCTTTCTCTGGGCCACCTGGTAGCCCCCCTCTGGCTCAGTGATGGTCTGTGTTCTCCTGTGTCCTTATCTGCGGTGAATCTGTGGACCCGCACATGCACGTGTGTCATTTTCCCCTTCCACACGAGCATCACCTCCCTCCTCCTTGGTCTCTGCCTGGACCTTGGTCAAGACCACCTTTGGCCAGTTCAGTGAGAAGTGAGTTTTAGGATTTGCATCATTTAACCCCTGCACAGAGGTGGGGCTGCCTTATTCCAATTTTATAGCCCAGGAAACCAAGGCATAGGAGGCAGGCTGCTTTGCAGGGCTGAGCCCCCCAGTTCCATGTGGGCCGGCCGAGCTGAGAAGCGGTTCCCAGGCTGCTGCCTCAGCAGTTTGTCACGGGCTCAGCAAAGCTTGGCACCCTTGGGCTCCTGCTGTTGGTGAGGACACAGACATAAAGGGAGGGGTCAGGGGAGTTCAGCCATAGGACCAGAGGATCCTGGGCAGATGGGCAGGGCCCCCAGCAGAGTCTGCATGAGTAGGGGGAAGGAAGGGGAAGTCATTCTTCCAGAGTGGACTGGAAGCCCATCATCAGCTTGAGCAGTGCGGGGGGGAGAGGGAGGTGTGTAGGGGGGACTGTGGCAGGTGCTGAGGCTAGTTCCTGGTCAGGTGGGAGTGGTGTCCTGCTGAGTGAGTGGGTTTCTGATGCTTGTGTAGCCAGAGTGTCTGGGCTGCTGGATTCCAGGAGCAAGAGGGAGAGAGAGAGAGAGAGAGAGAGAGAGAGAGAGGAGAGAGAGAGTGAGTGAGTGTCTGTGTGTGTGTGTATGCACGTCCATATGCACTCGTGTGTGTACATGCATGTAAGGATGAACTAGGAGTCCTTGAGATCCTGCCCAAAGCCTGTTAGCATGTACCTGCCTGCAGCTTAGGGGAGCCCTGCCCCCACAACATCTCCACCCTCCGTGGGCTCCAGGCACTCAACTTACAGCAATATGAAGGGTTCAAATTATAGCCCCTTTGTTGCTAGTACTTCTATTTCTCTGGTTACCATCGAAGTTGAGTGTGTTTTACGTGTGCATTTTGAAAATCGTTGGTTTCTGTCCCCTCCACATTTTACTTTGGGCTGCTTATCTTTTTTTTTTTTTTTAACATTTATTTATTTTGAGAGAGAGGGAGAGAGAGAGAGAATCTCAAGCAGGCTCTGCACGATCAGCACAGAGCTGGACGCAGGGCTTGAACCCACAGACTGTGAGATCATGACCTGAGCTGAAACCAAGGGCCAGACGCTTTACTGCCTGAGTTACCCAGGCACCCCTTTTTATCTTATTTTTATTTTTTATTACTTTTTATTTATTTTTTAACATTAATTCATTTTTGAGAAACAGAGCATGAGTGGGGGAGAAGCAGAGAGAGGTAGACACAGAATCTGAAGCAGGTTCCAGGCTCTGAGCTGTCAGCACAGAGCCTGATGCAAGGCTTGAACTCAAGAACTGTGAGATCATGAGCCAAAATTGGATACTTAACGGACTGAGCCACCCAGGCGCCCCTACTTATTTTTGAGAGAGAGAGAATGCATGAGCTTACGCATGTGCATTTAGGGGAGGTGTAGAGTGAGAGGGAGAGAGAATCCCAAGCAGACTCTGAGCTGTCAGTACAGAGCCCAACGCAGAACTCGATCCCATGAACAGTGAGATCATGACATGAGCCGAAGTCAAGAGTCGTACATTCACCAACTGAGCCCCCCTGTACCCTTAAGCCCCACTTTATTGATGAATGCTCCCACGTATCTGCATGCCAGTACCACACTATTTTAACTACTTTTGCTTTAGAATTTACTATGGGATGAGTATAATTCTCCCTTACCACCCTGAATCGACAGTCCCATGGTATGTTTTGTTATTTTTAATGCATTTGGATTGATCCCTGCATTCCATTTACAAAATTAATTTTAGTTTTTAAACTAATTACTCTTAAGCCGATCAAAGTCTTCATGATGTTTAATCTTTCCGTTTAGGAACTCGCATGTTTCCATTTGCCCGGGTCTCTTACGCACCTCCGGTAAGGGGTGATGTTCTTTAGTTCAGGTGGGGCGGTTGCTAGCACTGGACTGAAATGTGCATGTGTGTGTATCAGCTACGGAGAAAGGGCATTTCCCCCCATTCTCGGGTCCGTTACCGTGTCTGTGTGTGCGTGGGTTTATCCTGACCCTCACTGTTGTGCTGATCTTGGGTTAGTTCTAGAGGGGTGTCCCCCCTCTCTCAAGCAGGCACTCTTTTGGCTTACTGCCCTTCCAGGCTGGGTGGCCACGGACACCGGTCTATTGGGTAACCCATCTTCCAGCTTGCTTGGTGGCTCCTGGAAGCCACATGGGGAAGACTGGTTCTAGGATCATTGGCTTTGCTTATCCCTTGAATTGAGAACCCTGTTTGGAGCCCATTCATACATTTTGATTAAGTTGTGTCAGTTTCAGTGATGGCAACCAGTTTGGGATGTGGTGGCTTTGTCCTGGGCTGACTTTCTAAGACTTTGGAGTGCCCCCCCCCCCAAGCCCTCCACCCCCACCCTCTGCTGAGTGTCTGCTGGTGGACGGGCCGCCCAGGAGCTGAGTCCCTGCTGGGTTGCTGTGGCTGAACGTGTCCTGTGTGTTCACCAGGTGGAAAATGTGACGTTGGTGTTTTGGGTGGGAATGTTGTTGTGTGTTAACTTCTTTCTGCTCCCAGTTTCCTTTCTCCTCATGACCCGTCCTGTCCACCACGGGAATAACCGTGGCGTGGCTGCAACGGCACATCGTGCTGCAAGTGACGTGAGGAGTGGTGTTTCAGTTTAATCCTGGATTCTCTCTTCGGCTGTCCACAGTTCAGGCAGTAGCACTCTGAACTTTTATAATGGCTTTTTAAAAAAACTTGCCTTTCCTTCAATTCCATTACATTGATCTGTTTCTCAGGTGGTTTATCCCAATTTGCTGTCAAAAGTGGGCTCTGACAGCACAGAGCTGAATTTGATTTTTTTAAATTAAGGCTATTCTGTCCCCTTTTATAAGGAACTAGACTTCATTCCAGAGCTGTGTGGCGGAACCCTAGCCTCCTCATGAACGTTGGGGTTTGTTGAACGTCTAAATAGTCACTGTTATTACTCTAAATATTTAGCATGGGGAAGCTCGATATTCACTCTGGAATTTTTGGAAGATATTGCAGATACTACAGGGAAATCAAGGGGTCCTTTGTTTCTGAAACACTCTGGAAGGAAGTTCCGATGTTTGTTTTGTGCCCACGGTCATGCATGTAGAATTTCAAGTTCGCACCGTGTCTGACTCTGAACCCGCAGGAGCATGCTGGCTGGACTGAAGGGCGAATGCACAGAGTCCCAGGGCCGCTGGTAGGTGTGAGCGCACACAGCCAGCTCGGACAGCATGTCCGGCTGTGCTCTGCTGGCCTTGGTGACTGCGGCCGTGGGTGTGGACGGGCCAGGGCACACATCCTGCTGTTGGTGAGGACGTATCTCCGTAGCCCTTACAGCTCTCTGTTTTCAGACACCGTCCTGTCTTTGTTCTGTCTGCTGGGAAGTTCAGTATCCACGTTCTTTTTTATTTATTTATTTATTTATTTTTAATGTTTGTTTATTTTGAGAGACAGAGAGACAGAGAGAGAGAGAGAGAGAGAGAGAGAGAGAGCGCGCATGAGTAAGGGAGGGGCAGAGAGAGAGAGGGAGACACAGAATTTGAAGCAGCTCCAAGCTCTGAGCTGTCAGCACAGATCCCAATGTGGGGCTTGAACTCACAGACTGTGAGATGATGACCTGAGCCACCCAGGCGCCCCAGTGTCATGTTCTTAAAAATAGACACAGATGGGTGAAGTCTGATAAGCTGGACAAAAAACTGGATGTCATTTTTCTTTAATTATAGACTGATTTATATTGCCCATAGTTAAAAAAAAAAAAAAGTTTTGTTTCTATTTTGAGAAAGAGTGGGGAAGGGCAGAGAGAGGGGGAAGGAGAGAGAATCCCAAGCAGGCTCCGCACCATCAGTGCAGAGCCCGACGTGTGGCTCGATCCCATGAACTGTGAGATCAGGACCTGAGCCAAAACCAAGAGTCTGACCCTTAACCCCCTCAGCCAGCCAGGTGTCCTGTTGTATTTAGAAGCATATGCATGAAAGATACTTTTGGAAATAGTCATGGGGCATTTGGCTCAGACTCCAGAAAAAGATTAGTTTCTCTGGAAAAGATGGGAAACCTCTCAGAGAATGAGGAGTGGATTTGTTATGTGACCCAAGTTCATGTCCCCAATTCTGGCCCATTGTCATTTCAAAGACCCTCATACTTGTTTGACCATTCACCCTTTTATTTTTAAAATTAAATTTATGTACAATCTAGTTACTAGAATTTAGAGACATTTCACTCGACATAATTACTGTAATCCTTTTCAGACTTAGAGGTTCTTCTAGACTGACATTGGGATCGGAAGGAGATGCCTTTGCATCTGCATGTGATGTTCAGTGTTGAGCAGCCACATAATTTTGTGTCCTGCCTGCCCCTTTCGATCCTAACAAGATCAGTGTCCTGTCTGAGCATCAGTACACATTACAGCTCAGATGTGTCTGATGTGTTCTACGTCTGAGAACGGGCCAATGGCGGCCACGTCATATTCACGATATCTAGTATTCATTTCACGTTTACCGTATGTTGGATCCTTCAGCATTACATGCATCAGATCATTTCTTCCCCATAAAAGCCCTCAGGGGAGATTGTACTTCCAGGTTGATTTTGGAACTGGGGACTCAGACTCCGTGAATTCAGTGCCTTGCTGCCTCGCCCAGATGACACCTGCAGAGACTGGGTGGCATTGGGAGACACCAGGGCTCTCTGGCTCTCGTGCCTGATTTCTAATCTGTTCATCTGGTGACACTGGCTGTAGTGGTTTTCTAGCAAATTCTAGGTCCCTGATTTCTAGGAAATTCTAGGTCACGGGAGGGCAGGTTTTATTTCCACTGTTGAGTGATTGGGAAAGGTTAGGCGAGGGAGCCCCTCTCTCCACAGGGGCACCCCCTTCTCTGGCAGTGGACCGGCTCAGAGGCACAGAGGTGGCAGTATTGCTAAAGATGCAGGGATTGTGCCCTTGCTCTGTGCTTGTCTCCCTGTTGAGTCCTTGGGGGCGTATGTGTCATTGGACAGGTGACGATTCAGTAGCCTTCTGATGCCAAATATTACCATCCTTGGGGAGGTACGCTCTCTCCCCACTTCCTGCAGAGGAGCCCGGCTCAGGGAGCACCGTGGTGACCGGAAATTTCCCTCCAGCCTTTGGGTGCAGACACTCCCCTTCAAGCCTAGAACAGCCCTGCTGCTTGTCTTTCGTAGAGGAGTTGCAGCAGGTGATGAAAAAGGAAGTGGGCAGGATTCAGACGGCAGGGCCGCCCGCTTCTGCACCTTCCCGTGGCCCCTGTGTCCACCTTGAGGAGGACATGAGCCTGTGCTCTCTGCCTGCACCTGGGCTGAGTTGGAGGAGGGTCTCTGTGGGCTGAGGTGAGCATTGTTGTCTGAGGGCCCTGGGAACGACGATGTGGGCTTGGATCTGGGCTCCAAGCATGAATTTTAGGTAAACTTGGCCTTGTGAGAAGGCAGAGGTCCGCGCTTTCATTCCCAGCCTGCCTCGGGGGCCCTTGCTTATACTGCGGGGGGAAGACTCAAAACAGTGAGGGACCTGGGGCCCAGGCAGCCTCCCTCTGCTCCTACGATCTCCACCGCCAGGATCTGTCTCCGTGCTGGGCTGACCTGCCAACTAGAAGCCTGCGCCTCTTGGCCGTCTTCCTTGTTCTGCTCCTTGAAGAAATTTTTAGATTAAGTCTCCCTGAAAAAAAAATCCCGTGTGTCTGTTTTTAAAAAATACTGTAGTTTTGGGTACAGAGCAGAAAATTCACGATCGGTCGAATTCAAGGTGTTCAGTGATGGCCTCTTTGACTTTTCAGCTTTGGAGCTGGGCATGAGGCTGAGCCGGAGCAGGGTGCCGTGGGGAGCAGGGTCCCCGTGACCGGACCGGCACTGACACCTGGTTCTCACCTGGGTCCTCTCGGTCAAGCCAAGGCAGCTGGTGAACCAGCAGAGCCCGAGCGAGCCCCTGACAGGTAAGGTCTGTCTGGTATTTACCCGGAGGTAGGAGTTTCTCTTTGGAGAAGCATCTGGTAAATATTGATTGAGCCGAGATCAATACATGCGGGTCGCTGCTGGCAGGAGCCTAACAGTGGATGCTTTCTTCCCATGTTTCTGCAGGGCCTCTCTGCACCTGTCTCTCTGTGTCCCCTCCCCTCTTCTCCCTTGGGCCCCCCTGGGCTCTGCAGACCACCCTCTACGCCTCTCCCTCTCCAGCTGCCCCCCCACCCCGCCTTGGTGCTCTGTCAAGAAGGGGTGAGGATGCCTTCCTGGGTTGTTCTGAGAAATGCACCCTGAGCCCTGGGAAGTAGGCATCTATTGCGTGTGGTAACAGCCCAGAACAGAACAGGGGGCCACTCCAGGTTTTGTCTTCTGATAGAGCTTGTGCCCAGTTTGCCCTACCTTAGCCCTGGTAGTGGGGTGCCCGTAAATAATGAGGGTCTGGGGCAGGTGCTACACCTGAGCGTGGACCTTCTCTTCTGTCCCGGTCGCCTGGGGTGCGGGGTTCTTACTGTGCTGTCTGCAGGGCTGCGATGTTAGTGGGAGAGCTGAGGCCACAACTGTCTTCCAGCAAACAGGCCTGCTACAGCCTTTGCTCCCAGAGAGGACGGTGTGGGTGTCGGAGACTCTATCAGTCAGTCCAGGCTGCTGTAACAAATATCCCGGACAGGGCAGCTTGAACAACAGATGTGTGTTTGATCATAGCCCTGGAAGCCAGAAGTCTGAGATTCTTCTAAAGCCTCTCTCTTTGGCGGGTAGATGAATGTCTTCTCCTCTGTCCCTGCGTGGCCTTCTTCCTGTGTGCATCTGTGTCCTGCTTTCTTTCTCTTCTAAAGACATGAGTCCTCTTGATTAAGGCCTGCCTGAGACCTGGTTTACCTTAATTACCTCTTTAAAATTTTTTTTGTAGCATTTATGTTTGAGAGACAGAGTGAAATTGGGCAGAGAGAGAGGGAGACACAGAATCTGAAGCAGGCTCCAAGCTCTGAGCTGTCAGCACAGAGCCCGATATGGGGCCCCAACTCACAGACCCCGATATCTTGATCTGAGCCAAAGTCGGACGTTTAACTGACTGTGCCACCCAGGTACCCCAGATGCTGAGTAACATTTTAGAATCCTGTTCACATTGTGTTTCTTTTTCTTTGGGTAGTGATCATGAAAGTTGATTTTTTTTCCTGTGGTGTGATCACCCCCCCTCCCCCACCCCCCACCAACCAGTGAGCCCTCATGGAGAAAACCTCCCCCACACGGAGTCCGGGTAATCTGCCTTCCCCTGCTCCTGCCCCCTGTCCTGCTGGGCGAGGCTCACTTCCCGTGAACCGTGATGTCAGACTTTTACGCCCACGGGACAGACTGGCTTCTGTAAACCAGAAATCCTCCACCCTCTTCTCAGAGCAAAGATGAAGAAAAGGGGCAGAAACGCCCTATCTGGCTCTTCATGGAGGCTGCAGAAATAAAAGTGGAGATAGAATGATGGAGGAAATAACCTCACCGTAGCCAACTGTCCCCCATCCCCTTCCGTGTCCCGCACCGGGGCACAGGTGATTTGTCTTGTCTCTGTTTTTATCTCCCTGGGGACCATGTCGCACCTGAAGCCCTGGCAGGCGTGGTACAGAAGGAAGGTACCTGGTGATGTGGGTCGTCTGATGCTCCCACATGGCCCTGGTCATCCTCCATGGCCCCCGTGCTCCTTCCTACTGACCATGCCCCTCATTCGTGCCTTGAGGTTGTTATGCGTGGTGCCGAGACTCCTTGAAGTTTGGGACTGCTTTTGTCCCTGGCACGCTGTTGCCGTGTGGAAGGAAGGCATCCGGGAAAAGGCAAGAAGCGTCCCTGATCATGCTTGTCCCCATGCTTGTCCTAGATTGTCTACTCAGCCTCCACCTCTGGTCCCCATCTTTCCCCTTATCATTTGGTTGTGGCTGTCCTTCAAAGCCGCAAGCCTTTGGCTTCTGACAGCCTCATCAGGGATGTCTTGGTGTGGGCACTCAAGGACACGAAGCTGCATTTCACAGTCATTCCTCCCTTTTGGGGCTTGAAATCTAATTATCCAGGGCAATTTAAGAGTGGGTGACTGCTGGTGTGGAAGCACGGTGTGGGGCATGTCACATGTGCCCTCCAGGAGTGGGGAGTGGGGTCTGGGGCTGGCCGTTCCCCATTTGGATGAGTTTGCATGCTCAGCGAGGTCAGTGGGTATAGTGACTAAGTGGTGGGTCCCTGACGTTTGTTCCAGGAGGGCATTTCCAAAAACGTTGTAGCCACAAAACCCTTTCTTGACCTGAACGCTCACTTATGACCTCTCATGTGTCATGTGTGAGAGCCACTGGGTGCTGGGGGGGCCTGGAGCCTGCTGGATCTAGGGGATGGCTGGGCAGTGGCCACAGCTGCCTTTGTGGTCCATGGTGGCTCTTGTGATGGACTCTCCAGGGATGAGTCCAAGGTAGAGAATCTTAGCTTTTGTATTTTGTATTTTTAAAAATTTTTAAATGCTTATTTGGGGGCAGAAGAGTGTGTATGCAAGTGGGGGAAGGGCAGAGAGTGAGCAAGTGAGAGAGAGAGAATCCTAAGCAGGCTCTGCCCTGTCAGTCCAGAGCCAGACAAGGGGCTCAAACTCATGAACTGTGAGATCATGACCAGAGCCAAAATCAAGGGTTGTACATTAAACCAACTAAGCCACCCAGGTGGCCTGAAAGTCTTAGATTTTTTTTAAAAAGTGAGTATGTATCATTCCGTGGCCTCACACTGCACCCTTAGTCCTGGCCAGAAGATTTCTAGAACGTACTTTCATGGGACATGGAGCAGGGGTCATGCAGGTGTGTGGGCTACGGGCACAGGCCATTCCACAGGGTGGTCTGGCATGTGCTGACCCCACCGGGGACAGGGTGTGACTCCTTACGTCCTCCATGCTCCCCTCCATTACAGAGAAACAATTTGTCCCCTCGTTAGGCTCCACTAACTTGAACATGGTGTATAGTGTATTAGATCAGTTCTCGCTTTTCTGACTTTCCTAGTCATTTGTTAGTTTCAGCAGCACCCGTTTGGTGCCAACTGCTGTCCCAGGTAGGGTGCTGGGGTCTACAGGCTGCCCACAAGCCCTACACACATGAAATGTTCTGGTAGCAAGAAATTCCTTGAAGAACTCGTTTCTCAGGGGCACCTGGGTGGCTCAGTTGGTTAAGCGTCTGACTTCAGCTCAGGTCATGATCTCGGATACATAACCAACTGAGCCTCCCAGGTACCCCGTATTCTCTTAGTCTTGATCCCACAGAGGCCTCTGAGCTTTTCCCACAGATTAGCCATCCTCTGACCCTGGTTTTTAATTGCTTGTTTCTTTCTCGCCCCTGGAGAGTTTTTGGGGGCAGTTGACTTGGGCAGAGTGTTGCACCCCTGTGTCCCTCTGCGGGGTGCACCTCCAGGGTGGGCTGTCTCCCGGCAGCAGAGGTGGCCCCCCCCCGACCCCCCACGTGCAGCAGGAGGGCATGCCTCTGGGCTCCAAGCCTTGCGATACAGGCTGGGGGATGGGGGGGTTAGTTACTGCTGCTACTGGTGTAACCTGTTGAGCAGAACAGGGCTTGGTGTAGGTGGAAGCCATTTCTTGGCCCGGCTGTGTTGACCGGTCGCTCCTCCCTGTTTATGGTATAATTTAAACCCAAACCTTCTGAGAATCTAACTGTAAAGGGGCGGACTTCTGTCTTCCTCATTTCAAGAGCAGAGAGTCCCAATTGTGCCACAGCTTGAGGCCAGCCAGCCACAAAAAGAGGTTTTTTTTTTTTAAGTTTATTGGGGGGGAGGGGTGCGGGGAGGGACGGAGAGAGAGAGACAGAGACAGAGACAGAAAGACAGAGACAGAGAATCCCAAGCAGGCTCTGAGTGGTCAGTGAGGAGACTGACACAGGGCTTAAATTCACGAACCGTGAGATCATGACCTGAGCCGAAACCAAGAGTCGGACGCTTCACTGAGTGAGCCCACCAAGCACCCCCATGAAGAGAGACCTTGGAGGAACTGGCAATCACCTCGGCGTGTGTCTCCATTTCTGGCCTCCAGTTGTCTCTTGGCTTCCATAACCATCGCTTCTGAGTTTTCTGCTTGTTCTTGCTTCTGTCTTTCTCTCCCCTTGTTGCTCCTGTGAGCTGTGTTTCTGCCATGCGCTCCACACTGGAAGCATCCTCACGGCCTCTTGGCAGACCTACTGTGTCCTCCCGTGGGGTGCCCATCTTATTTTATATCTTCCTTGTTTGGGCACTTGACCCAGTGTGCCCTGATGCTGGTGTTGAACCAACCTCCTCGCCTCCGCGTGCTGAGAAGCCAGGAGTGTGGCCCATCTGTCTGCATCAGCCTTGCATCTGATTGAGTTGTTTGCTCTGTAGGGTCCAAAGATGTAGGGGTCTTAGCGCGTTATTCCCTGATGGTGGAAGGCATCTCACTGATCTAACATTGAAGGAAGAAAAACAATCTGTTCACACCCAGCTCAGGGGTCCCTTCGAGATGCAGATCTCTCGCTCTTGTTTATTTCAAGAATGTGTGTGCTTGTCATGGAGGCATTGGTGCGTGTGGTGGCTGCTCAGATACCCTGGCCGGTCCCAGCCGGGGTCCTCACAGTGCTGGCATCTGCGGTCATCTCATTCCAGGTGGCCACTGACCTTGTTGTGGGAGTGACAGGTGGTTTTCACTTGTGCTCTGGACATCTCGGGTTTATGCTGTGACCGTTGGGGTCCCGTGTAACCTTCTTAGCAGGTGGTTTCCCTATTGGGGTATCGCCGCAGGACTGCATGGGGCCGGGTGGGGTGACCCCTGCCTGCTGGGTCCAGCCAGCACCACCTGAGCCTTGTTGCAGCATGAAGCCCCCACCTTCCTGGAGCACTGCCTCCTTGTAGCCACAAGCAGGGGAGAGTCAGCTCCCCTCTTCACGTCCTCTCAGCGCAGGGTGAGGGGTGTGGAGGATGTACATGCATGGCCTTATTACTTGCTGGGGCTCACTCAGCCCCCACTTGTCGCTGCTGGCATGGAAGGCAAGGGTGAGGGGAAGAAATGCCTGCTAAGCCCACCTCTTCCTCGTTCTCTGTGCATCACGGGATTGGAAGGCTTTGTATCACGTTAAAATGTGGAGTATTGACAAGTTCCCGAGGACTTTGGGTATTTGAGTACTTAAGTATAAGCTAGCAGGCCTTAAATTTTTTTTAAGAGTTAATGTTTATTTACTTTTGAAAGAGAGAGTGAGAGTGAGAGAGAGAGAAAGAGAGAGAGCAAGCGAGCGAGCAAGTGAGCACGGGGGAGGGGCAGAGAGAGAGGGAGACCCAGAATCCGAAGCAGGCTCCAGGCTCTGAGCTGTCAGCACAGAGCCCAACGTGGGGATTGAACTCATGAATGTAAGATCGTGACCTGAGCCAAAGTCAAATGGTTAACCAACTGAACCACCCAGCGCCCTCCCCATTTTTTTAATGTTTATTTATTTATTTTGAGAGAGCACAAGCAGGGGCGGGATAGAGAGGGAGAGAGGGAGACAGACAATCCCAGGCTGGCAGCACAGAGCCTGATGCCTGGCTCGATCTCACGATCCAGGAGATCAATACCTGAGCCAAAATCAACAGTCCGATGCTTAACTGACTGAGCCACCCTGGTGCCCTAGTGGCAACAGGCAGTAACAGCCTCAAAATCAATTTGGACGGTTGCGGGGGTGTAAGATAAGCCTCTGGGATCTCAACCAGGCTTCTGCTGTTCCGCTACAGCGGCCGTAGGATACTAGCTTTACTGCACGTGGACTTCCCTCTAGGCTTGTGGGAAAGTGTGTTCTTCCTTCCATCCCCCTCTTGGGATGTCATTTCCTCCTGCCAAGGGCCCGGGTGTCTGCCTGGGGAGGCGGCTGTGGTCTACAGGTCATGTGCGTTCTGGGCTGGGAGGACAGGGGCCCAGGCAAGTCAAGGTGATGAGACGTCAGGAGAGCGGTCTCTGTCTCAAGGTTGGGAGCTCCACGTGCATGGGTAGCATCTCGTTAATTCTTGCTCCATCCAGTCTGTAGTGTCAGAAGCAAACCACTGGGGATGCTCTAAGCCTACCCTTATGTATTTTACTCATGTTTTCAATAGTGAAGGATGATCCCTGGCCTTATGTGTCTTCTCAGACAGCCCAGACTGGTCTGGAGGGCCCCTCCTTCTGGTCAGCAGTGAGTTATCCTGGGATATGGGGGTCAGTCCAGGCTGAATGTGGGGCCTGGGTGACTCATTGTCTATGGTGGCTGATGTCTTTGCTCTCCTGATAAAGGAGTCAGCATCATCAGACTGGAAGTCTTGTGTCTTTGTGATATAAAACAGAGCTCTTCCGGAATCAGTATTGGACATGGCTGAACTCAACGGACGCTGGGCAGTAGTTGTAGGAAGCCTAGGTTTGGTAATTGCCATAGATTTCTGCCACTCTTGGGTGTTTAGAATCATGGCTGGTGTACTCCAGCACTCCTAGGTGTCTCAGCCCGGGGGCACCTCTTGTCAGGCTCCACAGTTTGCAGTCATGGAAGCTTCTTTTGAACAGAATCGCCCCGAGGTGGATGCATGGATGGACAGTGACAAGGAGACCTTCCCGTGTGCACCTGCTTCCATAGAAAAGAGAAAAGCGAGACTTTCACATGCACACCTGCTTCCGTAGAAAAGGGAAAAGAAGCAAGGAGGAAATCTCTTTCTTGCTCTCCAGTCCTTATCCAGACATGGTAGCTCATTCAGCTTTCCAAGTAGCTTCACAGAGGAGTTTTGAGAGCAGCATTGACCGGGCCGTTGCCCGTGGCTGTCTTAAAAGTTGTGCCGAGGACTTCGTGCTTTGGCACCTGCCAAGAGAGCTCGGTTCCTAGGGTAGCACAGGGAACTCCTTGCAGGCCGCTTCCCCACAGGTAGATGCCACAGGGCCTTCATGTGCCCCTGACATTCCAACTGTCAAGCAAGAGATGTTTCTCCTGGGAGTGGAGGCAGGCTGGCATCGTGATTACTGACAGAGTGGCCGGGCCTGCGGGCTGCTGCACAGTGTTCTGAGTCGAGGGGGGCGGTTCCTTTTTTCTGAGTTCACAGTATTGATGAAAGGAAGACGAGGGATGTAGTCACATGTGGACATGTGATGGGATTTACGATAACAAGTACCCACTGATGGAACGGCTCCATCGAAACATCCCATGCCTTCAGGAGCAGCAGGTCTGGGTCCCGAAGATGGGCCGGGGGCGGGGAGAGGAGGGTGGCTTTCCAGATGTGCTCCTCGTCCTGTCGGGGCTTCTTCTGTCTCATCACTTCGTGGACAAGCAAGTTAATGTCTGTGGGTCCAGAGGGAGTGTGATGAATGTCGGGGGCTCCCTCCACTGACGATTGCTTTCTTAGTTATTGTGAGTTTTAGAGACAGTGGTGGAACATGTTGCTTCAAAAATGACCGATCCTGCCAATTGCAAACTTCAGAAGAAAAACTCTTGATGGTTTGTTATTTTTTCTTAAGTATATTTATTTATTTTGAGAGAGAGAGAGGAGTGAGGGACAGAGAGAGAAAGTCCCAAGCAGGCTGACAGCACAGAGCCTGAAGCAGGGCTCAAACTCATGAACCCTGAGAGCATGACCTGAGACGAAATCTAGAGTCGGATGCTCAACCAAGCCACTCATGTGCCCCTATGTGGTTCGTTGTGACTCCCTTAGTGTAGGACTAGTGTGGCCAGAGGAGATACAAATCTTTTTTTTTAACAGAACAATTTTGAAATTCCATTTTATGATTAGGCCCTAAAGAATTTTGTAATAAAATCCAGGCTGCATGGAAAAGAGATTAATGCATTTGTACGCCTCTAGAACGTTGCAGTTTGAACAATTTTTAGGGTCATCTATGTTGTAGAGACTCATTTTGACCTTTTTTTTTTTTTTTTAGGCGGGAGAAGCAGAGTTTCTAAAAAAGATGTATTTTGTTTTCACACGTCTTCCTGAAGCAGGAGTCCGGACTTCCCATCGTGGTTGTGAAAGAAATGCCTTAATAGCTTTTTTTCTTTTTGGGGGGTGGGTCTCACCTTGTCCATGAGATCAGAGCTGTTCTCCCTCAGGGTCTGTGAGGCTGGAACGGAGATGGTTATATTTCTACCTGGACCAGCCTCCATTCCCCCACATCTGTGCCTTCCACCCCACCTCCTCTCTCCCCCTCTCCCCAGTTTCTACCACTCGCCCAAGCTCAGCCCCTTCCCTTTCTGATGTGGCCTTGTTAATACCTGTCTACATAACATGTAAACGCCATGCGGTAATTTCAGCGAGGCACATGCTGTCCCTTCTGGCCCCAGAGGCAGGCGTGCCCCCACTTGCCATCAAGTTCCTTCCAAAGGGTGGTGGGTGTCCAGGTTGGTTTGTCCGGCTCCCCCCTCCTTGCCCTGCGCTTAATAATGTCATATGTATCCGCCTGCAGAGATTGGAAGCCTCTGCCCCCCTACGAGCCATATTTTGCTCATCTTGTCCAGATCGAACCCTTAAGGAGATACATTCTCTTACAGGAAAAACCTTGGTGTGTGAGCATAATTTATTCTGAAAACAGGTTAACATCCAAAGCGCTCATATGTGGAAGCGAATTTAAAAAAACCATTGGCTCAGTTGTGATCACGTGACATTTGGCGTCACATACGACTCATATCGCAAGACATCGCTTATTTATCAAGTAAACATTTACTAGAAATGTTTGCTCTTCTGTGGAACCTTCGCAGGACAAGTTCCTCACAGTCCAAGCTTTTACTGTATAATATTTGGGGCTCAGTGGTGTCTAGACCGGAAGGATTTTTAATGGGGGTAAATGGAGGCTTTATCTCAGAGAAGTTGTGGAGGAAGCCAGCTGGTGACCTGCTGTGTCCCAGACAGACTGGCGGCATGGACGGAAAGACCACAAGGGGAGAGGCTCAGGGGTCAGGAGCACGTGGGCCATGTCCAGCAGGTGCGCCCACCCACGGGACACAAGCTGGTGGGCGCGGGGCTGGAACCTGGCCTTGGCTCCACTCTGATGTGGCTGTGGCTCCTCACAAGGTCACAAGAATTCAAGCCAAAGGCCGGTGCCTGTCCTGACCTTCCTGTCACATTCTCAGAAGCTGGAGGGACCTACTGGTGACATAGGTGGGTTTTATGAGCCCCTGGATGGTTTTTTTCCTCCAGTTCTCCTTTACGGCTTCATGGAGCCACATGGTGCAGAGGGTGGAAGTGAGATGAAGTGCCTTCCAGACGCGGTTTGACCTTCTCTGTAGCCCATTCTTCCCCCTCCTCCCTCGATGGCCTCCACCTCCTCTCCCGCTCCTCCCTCCCAGTGTCTCTGCCCTGTCAGAGCTGTTTTGGAGTTCCTGGTGGCATGGGAGTGGAGGGCAGTGTGGCATGGGGGGTCCTTGACTTTAAGAGACCCACCCTGGCTTCTCTGTTGGGAAGCTTGGAGCAGAGCAGCTGGGAATGGGGACCAAGTACTTGGACCAGACATGGTGGGGGGCGGCGATTGAGGTCTGGGGGGCAGGTGTGTGGAAGAGAGAACGGGGTTGCAGGTGATATATGATCTCCACCTGAGCCAGTGTGTGGAGGACATTTGCGTGCACTGATTGGGAGAAGCAGAGGGGACCTCTGAGGGTGGACACATGGGTCACAGAGGCCTGGGGGGGGAGTCGTTACAACAGACCTGTGGCGCAGACAGGAGTGGGGTGTGTGCTGATGGGAGTTGAGTGCCAGGTCCCAGAAGAGACATAGGGGATAGTTCCAGGGATGGAGAGGAAGGTGCTCACTCTGGAGGGAGGTGAGAAGGGGGTCTGAGGACTGCGTGATGGCCCCCAGTACTTAGAGATCTCAGTGTGGGGAGGTCACTGCTGTGGAGACCAAGTAGGGGCACATGGGTGAGGTGGCGTCCTAGGAGGTGTTCATGGGCACTGTGTCCAGCCTGAGGCTATGTGGGATGCAGGCGGCCTGGAGCCTGGATTCTGCAGGATGCAGGTTCAAGAGCACAAGGACAGGGCCGGCCGGGCAGATTTGGGGAGTGGGAAGTACAGCATGTGGTTGGAGAAGTCATGACATGTTGGGAGTATTTTCCCATATAATTTCATAGCAGCATTCGAGTCGAATCAAATTGGACACCCCCACACATCACGTGACACGCACACATATATGTGGTGTTACACACACACATTGGCATCCTTGTGATGGATGGACGTTTAGAGTGTTCAGATCGTTTCCAACTTCCCTGGAAAAAGATGCACCTTTGTGTCCAGCTAACATAGATTGGGATCAGTAAGGAGGTTGGAGGGCCGAGGTACCCAGCAGATCCTCAGGGCACTGGGGTCGCTCGAGCCTTATTTCCCCGCTTTTCCCTCTGGCCACCCCTTGCACGTTACCTGGATGGTTCTTTACAGTGCTAGGTCGCTGGGCTGTGGTGGGGGGCCCTGGGGCCAGGATTTTGGAAGATGCCTCCTAACAT
>NC_043701.1:50003125-50004156 GCF_006229205.1 Suricata suricatta | reverse complement strand
TGGTGGGGGGCGGCGATTGAGGTCTGGGGGGCGGGTGTGTGGAAGAGAGAACGGGGTTGCAGGTGATGCATGATCTCCACCTGAGCCAGTGTGTGGAGGACATTTGCGTGCACTGATTGGGAGAAGCAGAGGGGACCTCTGAGGGTGGACACATGGGTCACAGAGGCCTGGGGGGGGGGTTACAACAGACCTGTGGCGCAGACAGGAGTGGGGTGTGTGCTGATGGGAGTTGAGTGCCAGGTCCCAGAAGAGACATAGGGGATAGTTCCAGGGATGGAGAGGAAGGTGCTCACTCTGGAGGGAGGTGAGGAGGGGGTCTGAGGACTGCGTGATGGCCCCCAGTACTTAGAGATCTCAGTGTGGGGAGGTCACTGCTGTGGAGACCAAGTAGGGGCACATGGGTGAGGTGGCGTCCTAGGAGGTGTTCATGGGCACTGTGTCCAGCCTGAGGCTATGTGGGATGCAGGCGGCCTGGAGCCTGCATTCTGCAGGATGCAGGTTCAAGAGCACAAGGACAGGGCCGGCCGGGCAGATTTGGGGAGTGGGAAGTACAGCATGTGGTTGGAGAAGTCATGACATGTTGGGAGTATTTTCCCATATAATTTCATAGCAGCATTCGAGTCGAATCAAATTGGACACCCACACACATCACGTGACACGCACACATATATGTGGTGTTTATGGAGTTACACACACACATTGGCATCCTTGTGATGGATGGACGTTTAGAGTGTTCAGATCGTTTCCAACTTCCCTGGAAAAAGATGCACCTTTGTGTCCAGCTAACATAGATTGGGATCAGTAAGGAGGTTGGAGGGCCGAGGTACCCAGTAGATCCTCAGGGCACTGGGGTCGCTCGAGCCTTATTTCCCCGCTTTTCCCTCTGGCCACCCCTTGCACGTTACCTGGATGGTTCTTTACAGTGCTAGGTCGCTGGGCTGTGGTGGGGGGCCCTGGGGCCAGGATTTTGGAAGATGCCTCCTAACATGAGAATGGAGTTGAGAACCACACTTCAGTTGGGATGACTGCAG
>NC_043701.1:50001418-50003025 GCF_006229205.1 Suricata suricatta | reverse complement strand
TTTTTTTAGAGAGAGAGTGAGCGTGAGCTGGGAAGGAGCTGGGAAGGGGCTGATAGGAGAAGAAGAATCTTAAGCAGGCTCTGCACTATCAGTGTGGAGCCCAACTTGGAGCCCAATCCCACAACCCTGGAATCATGACTTGCGTCTAAATCAAGACTCACACTTGAGCCACCCAGGAGTCCCTCAAATCCAAAAATTTCTTAATTCCCACCTACTTGTAGCCTCCAGGGTTTTGAGGAAGGGGTCATACACCTTTTTCAAGGTGCATTTTATCTATATGCTATAAACGAAAGCAACATTTATTGTCCTTACCAAGAATGGGGAAAGTAGGCAGTGTAGTGTAGTTGAGCTGTGCTCTGGCACCAAAATGCGTGAATGTAAAAAACATGATACAGGCGATCGGGCTTATGGTCGAACTTCCAAATATTTATTCTGAGCATTGTAGCTTTACTTCTGTGATTGTCATTCTTGACTTCTGAGTTGAAGATACATGTGTTTGTGTTCGACATCAGACGTCTGAGAAAGTGTCCTCGTGATCTGCCTCACAGACACCTGCTGGGGTGGAGGTCAGAGCCCCACACCTGCTGGTGGCTCCTCTGCCACCGTCCATCTGCTGGGTCATTGCCTACGTTCTGTCCCAGCCACCAGTTGTGACTGCAGGCTGCTCCTCTGGCTCCATTTCAGTTCCGTGGCCCCATGCTTTTGGGCCCAGAACCTTCCCTTCCTGCGTGGGAGCTGACAGACATTGGCCATGGGCCAGTCCGGCCCCCTGACTGCTTTTGTAAATGAAGTGTTACGGGAACACAGCTACACTCACTTGTTGACATCCCGTCTGCTCTCGGGCTCCCCAGCAGAGCTGAATAGTGTCTGGCCCTTCACTGGAGAGGTTTGCCAACTCCTGTCATTGGACGGCAAGGGCTCCCCACAAGTGCCAAGGATGGACGGTGGCTACCAGCAGGGCCTCCTTGTGTCCAAGGGAGATGCTCGTGGATGGGGCTACAGGGCTGAGACTCAGCCCCAGGATGACTAGGTCTGCGGACATCTGGGGACACCAATACCTTCCATCTGCTGGCAGTGTCGGGAGCGGGTGGGTGACATCATTCCTGTAGTCTTGACTTGGGATCCATCCCTAGAAGTGAATTCCATTCCCATAGTCTGTCACCAGCTTCTGATTTTTTTTCTTTAACTGGAGAGGGATTCTGCAGCTTCTTCATTTTTTAAAACAATGTTTAGTTTTGAGAGAGAGTGCAACCTGGGGAGGGGCAGAGAGGGACAGAAGATTCCAAGAAGGCTCTGCAGTGTCAGCACTGAGCCCAACGTGGGGCTTGAACTCATGAACATCAAAATCATGACCTGAGCCGAAGTTGGATGCTTAACCGACTGAGCCAGCCAGATGCCCCCTTCTTCAGTTTCTCTTACACAAAAGGATGTTTTTTTGGACTCCATGTAGTCTAAGAAATTTGTGGCTGGTACTTTCTACTCATTGTGGCTCTTAAATGGAGATCATTTGTCCCATTGTTTATTTCATGACTGCATCCCAGCAGATAGGATATTTACCTATAAGTGCTTCTGCAAATCATTTAAAGTTGTGATTTGGGGGACATCTG
>NC_043701.1:49989100-50001318 GCF_006229205.1 Suricata suricatta | reverse complement strand
AGAGAGAGAGAGAGAGAGAGAGAAACAGAAACAGAGCACAAGCAGGGGAGGGGCACATAGAGGGAGAGACAGAATCCGAAGCAGGCTCCAGGCTCTGAGCTGTCAGCATAGAGCCTGATGTGGGGTTTGAACCTACAGACCGTGAGATCATGACCTGAGCCGAAGTTAAATGCTCAACCACCCAGGTGCCCCATCCAAATTTCTTTCTTTCTTTTTTAAAATTTTTAGTTTGTTTCTTTTGAGAGGAAGAGGAGAAGAGAGTGAGGGAGGAGCAGAGAGAGACAGAATCCCAAGCAGGCTGTGTGCTGTCAGTGCAGAGTCCCACACGGGGCTCGAGCTCACAAAAGACAAGATCATGCTCCGAGCTGCGATCAAGAGTCGGATGCTTAACTGACGGAGCCACCCAGATACCCCAACCATGATTCATTTTAAGACTTGAAGCTTCTCTTTCTTAATTTTGTTTTCATTTATTTATTTATTTGGTTTTACTTCTAAATTAAATGTTCTCATGTAGCCTGTCTATTGGCAGTTATTATGCTTGTTCGTCTGGTTGGAGTCCCCCCTGCTGTCCTCGGTGGAACAGGGAACGAGACCAAGTTCTTGAACAAGAAGGCATTTAGCAACGATCTAACAAGTGCCGTAGGATTGGTGTCAGGTGCTGGCTGTGGCCGTGGGGCAGGGCCGCAGGGTGGCAAGTTGGCACTGCCAGCTGGCTGTCACCTGAGTGTCCTGAGAGAGGGGGCGGTGAGGAGAAAGTAGGAGACAGACATGCTGCCATGAACAAAGTAAATCCCCTCCGGAGACCTCCTGGACTTCCCAGCAGGGTGGAATGCACATTCCGGATCTGTGGTCAAGTGAAGACGGAAAGCATGCTTCACTGTGTGCTGTCCTCCGTGTCACAGGGAAGCTACCCTGTAGGTGACTTCAGGGTCTTGGAGGCGGCTGGTTGCATTAAGCAGGGGAGTTGTGTTTCTCTAAGAGTAGGTCAGAAGAGGAGACACATTGGGTGTTTGCCACATCTGGGGCGGACCAGGAAGGAGAGGGGTGCGGGCAGCAGGTGCATGGCACAGAAGCTGGGGAGCTTGCAGGCAAGAGGCAGAGGCGCCGAGTATGAACTTGAACCTGATCCTGCTTTCAAACTGTGGGTTGTATCCCATCACCGCACCTGACATCAAGCTGGTAGGTCATGCACAGTGCGTTCGGTAAGGAAAACA
Organism: Suricata suricatta; assembly: GCF_006229205.1. NCBI lineage: Eukaryota > Metazoa > Chordata > Mammalia > Carnivora > Herpestidae > Suricata > Suricata suricatta. Next base: position 50,000,104 of record NC_043701.1, on the reverse strand, counting down.
GAACAGGACAGGAAATGAGAGCGGGTCACACGGATCCTGAGTCCACACTGAGCACGCTGCCAAGTGATACGAGTCAGGCAGGTTATGAGATGCAGTGTCCTTCACTGGGCCTTGCGGCGTCACGGTTGACATCTGGAGCACACAGAGCCCCCTGATGGAAAGGGTCGCCGGATGCTTGAAATCCACCACAAACATAATTCCCAGTAGGCTGTGATGACAGAGGAATATATGTGCCTGCCGATCTCCAGAGTTTCGGTGAGGAATGCCCAGCATTCTTAGAAAAAGCGTTTCTGGGTGCAACATTTAAAAATTTTAGGGTGGTTGTATCATTGTAATTTAGCAGAAGTCGCCCTTAAGTTGGAAAAAAAAATAAACATGAAACGAAAAGAACAAAGGCATGTTCAAGTTCAGCTGCTGGACCCAGAAGTGTAAATATTGACATTGTTGAGAAAAATGTTGACTCTAGAATCAGCAGGCTTTTGGCTCTGCTCAAACTATTTTTCTGAACTGTAGTCTAATAAGGAAGAAAGTTCAGGCTTCATGGTGAAGATTATTTAAACTTTTATCACAAGGTCAAAAACCTGTTAAAATGGATAGAGTCCAATACATTATTTATAATGGTATTCTGGCAAAAGACAGATTCATAATTAAAAGGACATATGGAATCAACACAGTGAGATGAATGTAGCAATAAGCCTTTTTAATTGAAGGAAGACAAAACAATTTCTTAGTCATTCTGCATTGGTTAGCAAGAATGCCGTTTATTATCATAGATCTAAAGCTGCAGTAGAAACCAGCCTAGGAGACTTTTCCTCAGTATCTGTACAAAGCACAGCATTTTGATAAATCAGCTGATGACTTAAATGTGGAGTGCAGGGGTGCCTGGGGGGCTCAGCTGGTTGGGCATCTGACTTTGGCTCAGGTCAGATCTCACGGTTCTTGAGTTCGAGCCCTGCGTCCGGCTCTGTGCTGACAGCTCAGAACCTAGAGCCTGCTTCGAATTCTGTGTCTCCCTCTCTGCCCCTCTACCCCTCATACTCTGTCTCTCTCTCAAAAATAAATAAACATTAAAAAAATTTAAAAAGTTGGTACAGAAGTGGTGTTTGCAGTCCTTGATTTATCCGTCTTCAAGATTATACGTTTTTAATTTTATTAAAGGAAGCTCGTTGAATAACCATCTTTTCAGTGTTTAAAAAACGCGGACAGGGCACTTGGGGGGTGTAGTCAGTTAAGCATCTGACTCTTGATCTCGGCTCAAGTCATGATCTCACAGTTCGTAAGATCAAGCCCTGCATCGAGCTTTGCACTGATACTGTAGAGCCTGCTTGGGATTCTGTCTCTCCTCTCTGACCCTCTTTCACTTGTGCTTCTCTCTCAAAATAAATAAACATAAAAATTTAAAAACATAAAATAAAAAAGGATAAAATATATAAAACATAAAATTTCCTATTTTAGTTATTTCTAAGTGTGCGGTCAGTAGAATTATGTACATTCACAATGTTGTCTAACCATCATGGCTGTCTATTGCCAGAACTTTTTCATCCTCCCAAACAGAAACTCTGTACCCATCAAACAACATCCCCGGCCGCCTTCTCCCCAGCCCCTGCTAACTTCTACTTTCTGTTTGTAGACTTCCTCATGTAAGTGAAGTCTTACAATGTTTGTCCTTTGGTGCCTGACTTAGTTCACGTAGCATAAGGTCTTCAAGGCTCATCCTGTTGTAGCATGTGTCACAGTTATGTTTCTTTTCAAGGCTGAATAATTTTCCATTGTATGGATAATGCTACCTTTTGCTTATTTGTTCATCTGTTGATGGTCATTTGGGTTGTTTACATTCTGGTTATTGTAACAATGCTGCTATGAACACAGGTGTAAAAGTACTTAATTTGGAGTCCTTGCTTTTGTTTCTTTGGGGGCTTATGCCTAGAAATAAAATTTCTAGAATATACGTTAATTCTCTATTTTATTTCTCTGAAGAGTTTTTTTACTGTTTTCCACAGAGGCTGCTCCATTTTGTATTCTTGCCAGCAGCAGAGAAGGGGTTCACTTTCTCCATATCTTCGCCACTGCTTGTTATTTTCTGTGGTATCTTACGGTGGTGTGATTTACATTTCCCTAATGACTAGTGATGTTGAGCATTTTTTTTCATGTGTTTACTGGTCATCTTTATATCTTCCCTGGAGGAACGTCTAGTTAAGGCCATTTTTAAAGTTGCTGGTCTGTTTTCTCACTGTTGCATTGTAGGTGTTCTTTATATATGCTCGATATTGATCCCTTATCAAGAAAATGATTTGCAACTATTTTTGTCCTTTACTCTAGGGTTTTTTCAGTCTTGATTGTATCTTTGGCACAAACGTTTTTAATTTTGTTGAAGCTCAATTTGTCTTTCTTTGTTGCCTGTGCCTTTGGTGTCCTATCCTGGAAGTTGGTGTCAAATCCAACATCATGAAGACTTTTTCCTATGTTTTCTTGTAAGAGTTTTATAGTTTTAACTCCTGTGTTTAGGTCTTTGATCCAATTGAGTTTTATGGCTTTAACTCCTGTGTTTAGGTCTTTGATCCAATTGAATAAATAAGATAGGAGTTCAACCGCATCCTTTTGCAGTTGGATGGTTTTCCAAAACCACTTGTTGAAGAGACTGTCCTTTCCCCATTGAATGGCCCTGACACCTTTGTTGAAAACCAGCCCACCATCATATGTGAGGATTTATTTCTGTGGACCCTGTTCTATACCATCTGTCTGTCTGCCCTTATGCCACTTCACATTGTCTTTATCGCCAGAGTTTTATAGTAGGTTTTGAAATCAGGAAATGTGAGTCTTCCAACTTTGTCCTTCCTTTTCAAGATTTTTGTGTGTGTGGTTTTTTGGGGTCCTTTGAGAATCTATATGAATTTTAGAAAGTTTTTATCGATTTCTGCAATAAAACACTGGTGGGAATTTGTGAGGGATGGCATTGAATCTGTAGATTGCTTCGGGTCTTATCATCATCTTAACACTTAAATATTCCAAGCCATGAAGACAGGAGTTTTCCATATTTATATTTTCTTTGTATTCTTACAGCAACAATCGTAATTTTTAGTACACAAGTCTTTTGTCTCTTTAGGTAAATATATTCCTAATTATTATTCTTCATGCTGTTTTAAATGGATTTGTTTTCTCAATTTCTTTTTCAGATTTTTTTGTTGTTGGAGTATAGAAGCACGACTGATTTTAATGTGTTTGTCTTACATCCTGTAGCTTTGATACATTTGTTAACTCTAATTATGTGTGTCCTAGTAATTTTTAGGGATTTCTGTGGATAGGGTTGTGTCATCTGTGAACAGAGGTTGTATTAGTTCCTTTCCAATGTGAATGCCTTTTATTTCTTTTTCTTGTCGTATTGCTCTAGGTAGAACTTCCAATGCTTTGTTGAGTAGAAATTGCAAAAACTGACATCCTCACTTTGTTTCTGATCTTAGGGGAAAAGGTTTCCATCTTTCACCATTAAATCTGATGAGAGCTCTGAGTTTGATACACTTTATTAGAGACTAGAGTTACTCTGATCTTCTTACTATATTGAACTATGGTTTTCTTGTCCCAAAGGGAGCTACTCGATGGGGCTCATGGGACGTATATTGTCTGGCTGAGAAGAAATCTCATGTGGTAAATCCTTTCAAAGGTTGTATTTAGGTAACAAAATTGGCACGTTTCTGTGATATTTCTGGCACTCCAACACCCATTACATTTGAAGCTTCAGGGGAAAGTAACATGTCTCTGCATGGTGAACACGTCCAAGAGTTCCGGAGGCATGCGAGGTGGGGCAAGGCAGCATGCATGGAGTGAGCCGGGAGGAGTGTGGGAAGCAGTAGCAGAAGGAGGCGTGGGGCAACAGGACAGCCATTAGTATGGGTGCAGAGAGGGTCCTGAAGGGGCTAGAGGTTGTTAACTCCTCCCCCAGGCCTGCAGGGATGTGGGTCAAGGGGAGAAAAGTAGCGTGCTCAGGAAAGGGAGGCTGCAGGCTGAAGAAGGTAGAGGATGTGTTTGGAGAAGGGCGGGGGCTGGGAGGTTTTCTGCAAAGAGTTACCAGCGTCATGCAGGCATTGGGGAGGCCTACAGGAGACACCTCATGTGATCTGGGGATCTGGCGTGGTTGGCTGGGGCGTATACATCGGGGTTCTCCCAAGAAACAGAACATGTATGTGTGCATACAAAGAGATCTATTTTAAGGAATTGGCTGATGTGATTGTTGGGGGCTGACAGTCTGAAATCCATGGGGCAGGCTGGCAGACCGGAAACTCACGAGTTTGCTGCAGTCTTGAGGCCAAGTCCCATCTTCTTTGGGAAACCTCAGTCTCTGCTGTTAAGGCCTTCAACTAATTGCATGAGGCCCACCTCTTATATGGAGGGTAATCACCTTTGCCTAAAAGTCCAGTGATTGCAGAGGTCAACCACTTCCACAGAGTACTTTCAGAACAGCCGCTAGGTTGGTGTTGGGTTAAATGGCTTGGTGCCGGAGCCTGGACATGTGGACACATGAGACTCAACTACCACGGGGCCAGGTTGTGTTACGGGCTGGACAGGTTTGCAGGTTTGGGGTCTGCTGGCTTGCCCAAGGCTGGAGGGAGGTGACCGGCAACAGCCGTGCCCATGCAGGGAGTGACAGGTTACTGTGTGTGGCCCTCCCGCCATCTTGTTAGCAGTTCCATTGCTCATGCCATGTTCCCTACAGCCCAGTGGCCTCTTACAGGTCATTCTCTGGTGTCTGTGCAGGTGGTTGAAAGAATCCTAAACACTTGAAGAAAATGTAATTGCCTGGTAGTAATGTTACAGACTTAGGGCATTTCGGTTCCTTTTGGCTGAAATAACAATTTAGTGGTCTTTTCATATCTTGGGTCTGTATTAGTTTTCTAGGACCATCATAACAGAGTTGTACAGATGGAGCAGCTCAAATAACAGAAATTTATTTCCTCTTGGCTCTGGAGGCCCACGTCTGAGATCAAGTGGTGGACAGGGCTGTTACCTCCTGAGGCCCCTCTCCGTGGGGTGTAGATGGCCACCTTCTCCCCATGTTTTCCCATGGTCGTCCCTCTGTGTGTCTGTGTCCTCACCTCCTCTTACGTTGACTCAGGGCTTCACACTAACACATCATCTTGACTAATCACGTCTTTAAAGACTTCCACCTCCACCCCACACAGCCACATTGTGTGTCCTGGGTATTAGGGCTTCAGCTTCTGAATTTGGGGGACACGGCTCAGCCTGTAACTGGGTCTTACCTTGGAATTTTTTGCTTTTTTTTTTAAAGCTTATTTGTTTTGAGAGAGACAGAGACAGCACAGTTGGGGAAGAGACTGAGAGAGAGAAGGAGAGAGAATCCCAAGCAGGCTCTATGCTGTCAGTGCAGAGCCTGATGCGGGGCTAGAACTCATGAAACTGTGAGATCATGACCTGAGCTGAAATCAAGAGCTGAATCAGGGGCACCTGGGTGGCTCAGTTGGTTAAGCATCTGGCTTCCGGTTTTAGCTCAGGTCATGATCTCACGGTTCGTGGGTTTGAGCCCCAGGTCGGGCTCTGTGCTGACAGCTCAGAGTCTGGAGCCTGCTTTGGATTCTGTGTCTCCCTCTCTCTCTGACCCTCCCCTGCTCATGCTCTCTCTCTCTCTTGTCTCTCAAATAAAAAACATTTAAAAAAATTTTTTTAAAAAAAGAGCCAAATCAACCAACTGAGCCACCCAAGTGCCCTGATATTTTTGCTATTTTTAAAATTTATTTTGAGAGAGAGACAGCACAACTGAGGGAGGGCCAGAGAGAGGGAGAGAGAGCAAGAACCCCAAGCAGGCTCCATGCTGTCAGCACAGAGCCGATGCGGGGCTCGAACTCACAAAACTTCGAGATCATGACCTGAGCCAAAACCAAGAGGTGGATGCTTAACTGACTGAACCACCCAGACGCCCCGGTTTTGTTGCTATTTTGGTTGGTAGAATGAATGTCCTAACTTTTATGCCCCACCAGAGTCTTTCCGCATTCCCCTGGGAAGATTCTGTCTTTCATTTCTGAATTCTGAAAAACTGAGACTGTCTGGTTGGAGAATCTTCACTCTGCCACAGATGCATTAGAAGTGTGGGGTCGAGGTCCTCTGGGGAAGGTGGTGTTCCCTTCACAGCCTGGAGCTGTTCTCTGTCCCCGAGTTTTGTGTAGACGTACGAGACAGGGTACCACTCCATTTGGCTCGTTGTTTCCGCGGGCTGTTATCCACATTCCTGGGATTTTGCATCCATGGACTGTATTAATTCTGATTTGATTGCTCCCAGCATCCGGTTTGTCTTGTCCTGGAGAGCTTCTTGCCTGTCCTGTGTCTTCTATTCTCCTTTCATTGAGAGAAACGAGCCACTGCCTAAATAGTCTATTTTTCTCAAAGTAAAATGACTTCAGGGAAATGGGACCTTCCATGCCCTGAGTGTATGAGCAGAAAAGTTTTTAAGTTTATTGATTTATTTTGAGAGAGAGAGAGAGAGAGCACGTGCAAAAGCAGGGTAGGACCAAGAGGGAGGGAGAGAGAATCCCAAGCAGGCTCTGCATTATCAGTGCAGAGCCTGAGGTGGGCGTGATCTCATGAACTGTGAGATCATGACCTGAGCCGAAATCAAGAGTCAGTTGCTTAACCGACTGAGCCCCCCAGGGAACCCCTGCCCCAGAAAGTGTGTTTTAAGCTCTGCTTCCTTGCTGCCTTGTTGTAGGCATTCTTGTTACTGTTTGCTGTTCTCACTCCCCCGAAGGGCAGCCTCAGAGGGGATCCTGTGTTCGAGAACAGCAGGACCCCTGCCTGTCCCTGGGCCTCCTCTGGGGATACCTTAGGAGAGGGGGTGGTCCTTTTGGAGGCAGCTCCCAGACATGGGGGGGTGGCCATCCTGGAGTTGTCTGTTTTCTTCTTGCTCTAATGGGGGTGACACTGATGACAGCCAGAGCCCCCTTTGTGAAACCTGCTTGGATACAGATGCCAAGAGCCCCGGGGGCACTGACAGAGCCATCTTGGGGCAGTGTCAATTGGCGAGAGGCAGTCTGAGGGGGCTTCCCAGAGGAGGGGAAAGCTGAGCTCCTTCCTAAAGGGCTTAGTTAGTTAGCTGGTGGTGGAGCAGGGAATGACAGCCACAAAACACAGAGGCTCGAGAAAGCCTTTCCTGGCCAGGGATTATGAATGAGTTGTTCAGGGTAGCTGGGCCGAAGAGGTCCAGGGCGCCTCTGGGATCGATTGTGGTGGAGAGCGTTAATTGCTGCCATTCCTGAAAATGTTTTCCATGTCCGACGGTTTCCAAATGAGAAGACATTGCCCCTGGTTCCTCTCTATTCCTGGAATCTGCCCCCTGCTTTGTGGTGACTGCTGAGATTTAGAAGGAAGGATCTTGGAGACACTCACTTCACAGAAGTTTCGCCTTTGCTTTTTTGTGTGTGTTCAGAGGCAAAGGGGTGATCCATTCCCAGTTCAGGGCAAGCTGCCCGCTGCCCCTAATCCCGGCCCCCTTTCCTCTGAGTTAGAGGGTTGGGGACCTTGGTCAGACTCAGCTGGGAGACTCACTGTCTTTTTGTGAGTGTGTCAGGCATGTGGTTTGTACCACAGCAGATTAACACAGAGAACGACAGGGCCTGTGTTTTGTGCTTATTCGGAGCTCACTGTAGGAGCCAGTGTGCATTTAAAAAAAACCAGTTTTTATGTTTATTTAGTTAGAGAGAGCATGAGTGGGGAGGAGCAGAGAGAGAGGGAGAGAGAGAATCCCAAGCAGGCTCTGTGCTATCGGCATGGAGCCTGATGCGGGGCTTGATCCCACGAACTGCGAGATCGTGACCTGAGCTGAAACCAAGAGTCGGACACTTAACTGACTGAGCTGCCCAGGGGCCCCTCCATGGGCTTTTTAATACAGCTCATAGTATCCATATCCATTGCTCATGTAGAAGCAAAGAGAAACTTAACGTGTGTGTGTGTTCAGAAGTCCCATTTCTATGAATGTCATTGTCAAGAATTGTAGTCATAGAACTATGGCCTCCAGGGAGAGAGTTGAACCAATAAGGGGCGTCTGATTCCCGTAGAGTGGCTTGATCTTGGCTGCGGCCCGGAGAGTCAGCTTACACACAGGTGGTACTGGGAACACCTCGATCACACACTGCCTCCTTGGCGCTTGATTGGAATTAGGCTAAATCCGTATTCCCCACAGTAAGATAAAGAGAAAAGGAGCCAAGTGGTCGCAAGGAGCTCCCAAGGAAGCCCTCACTCCTCCTAAGGCCTCTGCACCCCGTAGACCCTGTGACCACGTGGACAGGCTTCCCAGGCTTCTGTAGCTGGTGTCAGTCTTTGTGTGAGAAGAAAAGTGGGAACGCCTTGTGTAGACATCCTCACCGAGTACCTAACCGTGGGAGTGTGTCCACAGGCTACCGGCTTAGATGCGTTGCTGTTTTTTTTTTAATGTTTATTTTTGAGACAGAGAATGCAAGCAGGGGAGGGGCAGAGAGAGAGAGAGAGACACAGAACCTGAAGCAGGCTCCAGGCTCTGAGCTGTCAGCACGGAGCCTAATGTGGGGCTTGAACCCACGAACCATGATCTGAGATCATGACCTGATGAGCCGAAGTCAGATGCTCAACTGACTGAGCCCCCCAGGTGCCCCTCAGACACGTTTTTCTTGAACAGGTTGCAGTAGTGGCTGTTTCGCCCCGTCTGGCTTCTTCTCACGGTCTGTCTTTGTTGCAGGTGCTGCAGAACGGTACATGTAGCTTGAAGAAGGAGCCCATGGCTTTAGCTGGCTGCCCGGATTCCTTCGTGCACCGTCCCTACTACCAGGTAAGGGGGACCATGGACATCGGGCGCTAGGAGGCGGTGCTGGCCGAGGGCCACTGCCCCCGTGTGCTTAATAACCAAGGGGAATGCCTGCATTGGGGTTATCGGCGTGTCCTGCAGACAGTCAGCATGTCTCACCGGAAGATCGTACCACACGGCCTCCTTGGCCGCAGCCTCCTTGTTCGAAAGGGTCGTCGCTGCAGTGCAGTCCTGCCTCCGACGCATGGGAGGAGGCGCTTGGGATGAAGCAGGCGCTGTGTGGTCGTCTGCGGGGCCCAGAACCCCCAGATGGCAAGTTGGCGGGGCGGCTGCGGAGATGTTCAGGCAGAGACGCGAGCACAGGGGCAAGAGGGGGACGGGGACAGTGTCCTGGCCCATCTGCCGCCTGCCCTCTGGGGATGGAGGCTTCCCCCAGACTGGCTCTTTTGTCCCTCTGCCCAAAAGCATCAGGTGGGGGTTCATGAGGACAACTTCATACCTGCTCCTCTGCTTTCCTGGGCTCCACTTCATAGGCTGCTCGGTGAATTCCCTCTGTAAATTTCCTTCATCTTCTGAACCACGTTTTCTTTCTTCCCTTTTTAAAAAATTTTTTAATGTTTGTTTATTTTTGAGGAGATAGAGTACAAGCAAGGGAGGAGCAGAGAGAGACAGAGACACAGAATCTGAAGCAGGCTCCAGGCTCCGAGCTATCAGCACAGAGCCCGATGCGGGCTTGAACTCAAAATCCTTGAGATCATGACCTGAGCTGAAGTCAGACGCTTAATCAACTGAGTCACCCAGATGCCCCTCTTCCCTTTTTTTTTTTTTTTAAGCCTTATTTATTTTGAGAGACACAGAGCATGAGCAGGGTAGGGACAGGGAGAGGAGGAGGGAGAGAGAGAGTCAGTCCCTAGCAGGCTCCTTGCTGTTGGCACAGAGCCCGACGCAGGGCTCCATCCTATACCCCTGGGATTGTGACCTGAGCTGAAATGAAGCATTGGACGCTCTACTAATGGAGTCACCCAGACGCCCCCATCATCTGAACGTTTTGTTTGAGCTTATACTTGACAGTGTGGAGGGCTGCCCTTGAAGGAATGGAGCCTGGTTCATCTTTACTGGTCCTCCAGCACGTAAGGCCTCTCTCTCTTGGCCTCCAGCTCCTAGTATCGAGGCCCTTCCATATGCTGTACCCTTGTCGGAGTTCTGAGCTTCTCTGAACTTGCTTTTCCCTCCCTCAATCTGTCAAGTTGCTTTTAAGCAACTGTGATGAGAATTTGTTTGTGCATCATGGCGGCAGGGAGCTTTCTTTTTAATGGGAAAAAAATATTTTTTTAGTGTTTATTCCTTTTTGAGAGAGAGAGCACGAGCAGAGAGAGACAGAGAGAGAGGGAGATACAGAATCCAAAGCAGGCTTCAGGTTCCGAGCTGTGAGCACAGAGCCCGATGCAGGGCTCAAACCCACAAACTGTGAAATCATGACCTGGGCTGAAGTTGGATGCTTAACTGACTGAACCACCCGGGCCCCTGATTTTTGTTTTTGTTTTTAGTATCAAAGTGAAGCGAACCTTCCAAGAGAGGCTGAAAGTTAGGAACACCTGAATTGGGGATGAGACCAGGACAAACTAGAAGCAAGAAAGGAGGGCCAGCACGTAGCAGAACTGTGACGTGTGCTCTGCTTAAGGCCTCTGCAGGGTTGCTTACTAGTTCCTAAAGGAGGCCTTTGGGTGCCTGGGGGCTCAGTCAGTTAAGGGTCAGACTCTTATTTCAGCCCAGGTCATGGCCTCACAGTTCATGAGTTCGAGCCCCGCATCAGCCGTTGTGCTGACAGTGCACAGCCTGCTTGGGATTCTCCCCTGTCTCTTGCCCTCTCTCTCTGCCCACCCCACCCTCACAAATAAATAAATAAATAAATAAACTTAAAAAAACAAAACAAAACAAAGAGTCCTCACCCTTCTGGTTAGAGCTCCGTGCAGCATCCATGGGTTGTGGGTCCAGTTCTCCTGTGGCTGGTTGTCTGGGTGCAGACTGTGCCCATCATCTGGTCTGCTGCCTTGCACTTCACACCTTTACTCCCAAATGAAAAAGATCAGTGCACTACATGGAAAACTGTCCTTCAGGGGAGTTCACCTGAAGGTTCGTGGAGAAGTGTCCTCTCCAGCTGGTTACAGAGCAGACTGATGGAGGGACAGGTGATGGCACAAAGACCCTCTTGCCTCCCTCCCCGC
>NC_043701.1:49978892-49989000 GCF_006229205.1 Suricata suricatta | reverse complement strand
AAAAAAAAAAAAGAGTGTACCTTTCTTCTCTAGACATAGAATTTTTAAGTGCTTTTGTGATATGTATGTAAATTTGAGACTATACTCTTTTTTAAGTCCTTGAAATGATTGCAGGATAGTCACTTAAAACATAGACGGTTACATTTTCTCCCTGATCTGGCCACCTGCACTGAGCTGGTTTAATGCATTGGAACTGTACTTAGTGAATGACATACTGGTAAATAGCAAGTGCGTTTATACTTTCTGTAACCTTCGGAATCCGTTGAAAATCTTTTCCTTTAAACCCTGGGAGTAGCAGTGGCTGATTTGATCATAGGCAGAGTATGGCTGGGGGTTGGGACCCCCAGATGTCAGAACTGTCTGCACAGATCCCCACCATGGTGTGACAGCTGCAAAGTCATCCAGGTGGGTGTGTCATTTCCAGACATGTCCCATGGATGTCCTACAGCCCAGAGCTCAGGACTTCACAGACGGTATGTGGTGGGGTAGGGGGGTAGAGTGGAAACGACACTTGGTTTCTCCCATTTAACTGTCCACCAACCTTGTGAGGTAGGACCTTCGTGACACTTGTTTTAAAGATGGGAAAACTGAGTCGCTTAAGTGTGCTGGCCATCGTCCAAGGACTTGACTTGGATGTCCCCTGTCATGACCTCCCCTCTCCAGATGACAGTAGCATCAGTGGAGAGAGGCCAGTACCCTCTGCTGAGGAACAGAGGCTCATTTTACTTAACATTTTGTTGCTACCGGAGTGTGTTCATGTCTCTGAGACCCATGAGGGAAGGTATTTGCAGAGCAACCTGGGTTTAATTCTCGGAGCTTCTGTGATGACACATTTAGTGTGTATCCTGGGAATTTGCATTTATGTCTTTGATCCTAAAATACTGTGAGAGAAAGGGTCAACTTAATGACAGCTTTCCAGTCAAAATAAAGAGAAAGATGACTGAAGATAATCCGTTCAGTGTGGTTCAATTGGAAGATATTTGTGTTTCAGAACATCAAGATGAGAAAGTATGTGAAAACCAGTGAAATGATATAAATAGGTAAATAAGTATAAATAAAAATTTTTGAAATATATATTTTTTAATTTTAATTTTATTTTAATTTAATATTTTAAATGAATGTTTATTAATTTTTGAGAGAGAGAGACAGAGCATGAGCAGAGGAGGGGCAGTGAGAGGGAGACAGAATCTGAAGCAGGCTCCAGGTTCTGAGCTATCAGCACAGAGCCTGACACAGGGCTCAAACCCATATACCGCAAGATCATGACCTGAGCTACTGAGGGGCCTCTAGGTTTTTAAAGTTTATTTATTTATTTTGAGACAGAAAGAGAGCAAGAGAATGAGCAGGTGAGGAGCAGAGAGAGAGGGGAACAGAGGATCCAAAGCAAGTGGGCCCCATATCGGCAGCACAGAGCCTGACTCAGGGCTCAAACTCCCCAACCATGAGATCATGACCTGAGCTGAAGTCAGATGCGCAACTGACTGAGCCCCCCAGGCACCCCTTCAAGTATCTATTTTTGATTAGAGAAAGACACGTTTGTTCTACTCTGAGTGCTGATTTTATTGCCTATGAGTCGTCATCTCACATAAGGTCATCCCCTTCAGTGTGGGCTTGACATCTTCGATTTCTTCTGGATAGTTTGAGGGAAAGAATAATTGTAAAATAATTCTAAAAAATAGCTATATTTATTGAGTGCTTTATACATGTTGTTTTTATTGTGTCTGGTACCATGGGTAGGACAGTGCACATGTTTTTTTATCTATTCTTTGTCTCATGGGGATCAAAGCTTGCAGAAGCAGGTAATTTCAAGGTCATGCAGCTTGTGTCTGAACGACCAGGGTAGGGCTCTGGGCCCCAGTCCTTCTCTACTCTGCCTTCCTGCTCCTTGACACCGTGTTTGGTGCCTGCCCGCAGGCTGACTGAGTGATGGGGGGCTAGGGGGAATTAATATCTGCTCCAGGAAGGTCCGTGGCCCTGGCAGAACAGAGGCCTGTGAATTTACCCTCCTTTCGAGAAAGATCCATCTCATCATAGTCCCCATATCCCGCTTCTGTTTTCCTGCTCCTCGCCACGGTGGTTCAGTCCCCACCAGAAACCTGGGTTGTTTCAACTTTCCATCCCACGGAGACCAAACTTCTGTGATCAGCATTCTCTTTAGTCTCTGCCTCTGGGTCATTGTGGAACCACATCCAGAAGATAAGTGTTAGCCTACGTTGGCTGCCTCTCAAGCTCTAAAGTCCCAGTGTGTGTGACGTGCCCGTAAAGGCCACAGCGTAGCCCGCTGGTGTGTGCCGTTGGGTCGGCGTGAGCCGAGAGCCAGGTGGGCAGGGAGGCAGTGGACGCAGCTTCTGGAGAAACATCACAGGTGCTCAGAGCTGGAAGGGGGCCTGCTGCGCTCGTGGGTGACACACGGGAGTCAGCTGTTTCCCCCATAAGCGACCTGTCTTGCCTGTGAGAGCTTGAAGTTCTGTGTCCTATTCTGGGACCCATGCGCCCCTAGGCTTCTTGAGGGGCTTTCCTTTGCGTGCTTTCTGGCCCTTTTTCCTGTTTCCATGTTCTTGTTTTGTCTTTCCTTCTGGGAGGAAGTCATCAGAGCTGGGGAGTAGGGTGGGGGAAGGATCTTACTCTCTCAGAGCACCCATCAGTCACTTGTGCCCAAGGTGGGCCTTGGTCTCTGGGTGACCCCCAGGGGGCCCTGGTCCTTCCATGTCCACGAGCAGTAGAGACACTGAGAAAACAGGCTTAGAAATTTTCAGCAATTTGAATGTTGAATTTAGTGATTAAAAAACGTGGGTAGGTCCTCCTGGTGGAGCACTCGGTTTCTCCTGTTCCCCGCACGGTGACCTTCGCAGGCTGGAGCACAAAGCTGGCTTGTCGCCTGCCTCCGTGGCCCATTTGGCAGATGGTTTAGTACCAGGGCCGAGGCTGCTGTGTTCTCTGACGCACCTGGGACAGGCTCACCCATGGGGACCTGTTACCGTCACGGCATTCGACGAAGTGTTCAGGGTCACATGCTTTGTGAACCTCTGTGGGGACGCGGGACATCTCCCTCCTGCCGCCTGGGAGAAGGCGGTGTTGGTGGGGGCAGTTTTGCTGGTGGCTTTGGGTGCCCGATCAGCAACAAAGACACAAACCATTGGGTGTTTCCTGTAGCGTGTTAGCTCGCCAGCCACGGAGCGAAGATCTCCCGTGAACAAGCAGTAAGGGACTTGACAGAATGCCGACAGTTGTGACAGCTTTGGTTTTGTTTGTTTTTAGTGATGCATTTTGGGAGAGAAAGGAACCTTAAAATCCTTTTTCTTTGTTTCTTTTTCTTTCGTTTCTTTTTTTGAGAGTGAGAGCATGAGCAGGTGAGGTGCAGAGAGAGAGAGACAGGGACAAAGAATCACAAGCAGGCTCCAAGCTGTCAGCATAGAGCCTGATGCGGAGCTCAGACTCACAAACCATGAGATCACGACCTGAACCGAAGTGGGATGCTTAACCAACTGAGCCACCCAGGCGGCCCAAAATTCCTCCCCCCGTTTTTTAAAATGATTATTTTATTTATTTATTTATTTTGAGAGAAAGAATAAGCAGGGGAGGATCAGAGAGAGAGGGAGACACAGAATCCGAGGCAGGCTCCAGGCTCTGAGCTGTCAGCACAGAGCCCGACGGAGGGCTCGAACTCACCAACCGTGAGATCATGACCTGAGCCGAAGTCAGACGCTTAACCGACTGAGCCATCCGGGCGCCCCGAAATTTTTCCTTTTTAATATAGCACATGGAATAGTGGAAACATGAGCTTTCGAAACTGTTTAATTTCTTATTTAAGTGTTTGTTCTTTCGGGTAGGTTTAAATTATTCCTGTATGATATTGAGTTCGTACTGGATTTCTGAGCAGCATGCGTGGATCCTTTATTGTTACTAGTGATTTTTCCCTCGCTGGGCAAAGTGTCCTCTGCTCCCTGGGCCTCATTTGGCGAGTGGCGGTAGACAGGGCCCACTCCTCTGCTCTTAATGCAAAGAGGGGCCACTGACTCTCCACAGCCGGGTCTTCTTCACGCAGTGAATACTCACCCTGGCCCTTCCCCAGCACATGTTAAATATTTACACAGGTTTGAGTCTGGCCCCGAGAACACAGCTATTGGTTGAGTCTTGTCATTGGGGCACCCGGGTAGCTCAGTTGGTTAAGCATCGGACTCTTGATTTTGGCTCAGACCCTGATCTCAGGGTTTGTGAGATTTAGCCCTGCATCAGGCTCTGCACTGACAGCACGGAGCCTGCTACGGATCCTCTGTCCCCTCTCTCTGCCCCTCCCCCACTCGCGTGCGCTCCATCTCTCTCTCACAGTGAATAAATAAAGGTAAAAAAAAATAAAGATGGTCACTATTTTTTTTATTAAGGAGGAGGACACCAAAAAGAAAAGTGTTTCAAGTTGCTGTCAATTGAAGGTCAGCATTCTCAACCTCTGCCAACTTTTCCTATAATTGATCTTTAAGGAAAGCAAACAAACACTTGGCTGATGTTTTCACATCTCTTCTTACCAAAATTTCTGTCACTTTGAGTGTGGTTGGTTAGGTTTTCTGGAAAAGCACTGGGAAACCTGGCTTTTCGGTTTCTCCAGGTGGCTTCCCTGCCTGTGCCTGCAGCTTGCCCTGGCTGCTGTGGTCTGGAAAGCTTTTCAGCGCCCCCGCCCCCCCATGGCACTGACTGGGGGACAGGCAGGAGAAGGAGGTCTCCACCAGCTCTTTCTAGGTGTCTGGGAGCCCGTTCACAATGAATGGGCCAGAATTTGATCACATGGTAGTGGGGCAAAAAAAAAAAAAAAAAAAAAAAAAAAACCAGAAAAAAAGAAAAGAAACCATAAAAGGAAAACAAACTCCTTGGAAAAACAAGACCTTTCATCATTGGTAGAAAATTCCAGTGTGGGTTAAAATGCAAGAAGCTGAGGGGCGCCTGGGTGGCTCTGTCAGTTAAGCATCTGGCTTCAGCTCAGGTCATGAACTCACGATTCGTGAGATTGAGCTCTGTGCTCAGAGCCTGGAGCCTGTCTTCGGATTCTGTGTCTCCCTCTCTCTCTGTTCCTCCCCTGCTCACACTGTCCCTCTCTCTCTCTCTTTCTCTCAAAAATAAATAAAGATTAAAAAAACTTAAAACAAATGGAAGGAGCTGCGTCAGATGCCTGTTCACAGTGAAGCTGGTTGCCTATGGTGTAATGGTCCAGATTTGTCGTAATCAAGGTGAAGACATTGAAGTTGCCTTCACACAGGCTGCCGTGTCTGTCTGGACCAAGAGCCTTTCTGTTGCCCCTTCGGAGCCCCATGGGCCTCATTCTTCCCTTTCTCTTTCCAGTGAGACCACCCCTCCTGTTTTAACTTGCAGCTCCGCCCCCCACCCCCCTTACCCTGCTCGTCACTTTCCTTGTATTATTACTCCAGGGGCCGTCCTCTTAAATTATACATCGCTGGTACCATCGTCGCATATACTCTGTATTGTAGTCCTGGTAACATAAAAAGCACAGAGGGCAGGACCTATGCTTTAAGGGCTCACGCGCTGGCCACAGGATAGGTGTTCGGTAGACGCTTGTTGAACAGGTGGGTCTCTTTGAAGACTGGCTGTATTTTGCTGTACCTGTCCTTCAGTACAGGTGGTCAGATAGCAGATTCTCTGAAGCCTTGTGATCAGGTGGCCCAAAACTGTGCCATGCTGGTTAAGATTTTACAGTTTCAATGAGTCTAAAGATGTTCATCATTAATCATAGACATCTTCTCATTGTTTCGAAAAGCCTCTGCTTTCACAACTTCCCTGTGTGATTTCCAGCATGGGCGTGGTGTATTTGAGGCTCCCAGTGAACTGGGTGTTAATGCACATACGAAACCCACGTCTTCGTGAGAAAATTAGCTTAGAGTGAATTTAGACCTGGTCTTCGATCTCTGGTCTTCTAAGACTGAAATGCCAGGAGTGGGGATGGAGGGTGCGGACGTGCGAATCCTTGGGCTCGATCTTTTCCCCTGTGCATGGCGTGGGGTTCGATCCATCCTCTGCTTCTGTCCGAGTGAGTGCTTCAGGGCGAGATGTGCCGGAGCCTAGGACACTGCAGTGGCCATGTGAGAAGGGAGTCTGTCCAAGTATATTTAGAAGGCCATGTCATCAGGATGTGGTGACCAGTTTGGAGTGCAGCGCAGGGAGAATTGGAGGACGACTCTTCTTTCTGGCTCGAGCCCCTGCCTGAAGGGTGGCTGGACGGCAGTCACTGAAGTATTTCTGGGGACCATTGACATGCCAGCATTTTGGAATACAGAGGTTTCAGGCATAATTATGCATCTTCCCATTACATGAGCTCGCCTTTCCTCTGCCCATTCATCCCCCTTCTGATCAGCCAGGTGTCCAGCCTTTGTGTGACCCCAGAGTGCCCTCTTTCCAGCCGCTTTGGTCACCCAGCAAACGCCGTTGCAGGAGCCCATCCCATCTGGTAGCCCGGCACTGGGCCTGCTGGGCTGTGCGACATTTGTGCAGGTGACCTGGGCCCCTGCATCTCACTGGGCCCCCTAGGGCCCGAGTCTTCCTTGGTGTGGGAGGGGTCTGCACTGGGGTACCCAGGGCTGGACCTTCTTGGTTCCTGGAAACTCTTTTTTGAGTGTGGTTGGAACAGGGTCATGTGATGTGAGGACCTACTTGATTTTCTTCATGGCTCTCAGGACTGTTGCTAGGGGCAGGGTTAATGAGCCTGGGTATCAGTTTTATTTTATCTCAGGAGAGAGACTCTTAAGTGGGCGCCATGCCCAGCACAGACCTGACATGGGGCTCGATCCAATGACCTGGGGATCATGACCTGAGCTGAAATCAAGAGTCAGATACTCAACCAAACTAAGCCACCCAGGTGCCCCTGGGTTGGTTTAAATATGTGGTGAAGGGATTTCTTTCTTTTTTTTTTTTTTTTAATGTTTATTTTTGAGAGAGAGAGCACAAATGAGGGAGGAGAGAGAGAGAGAGAGAGAGAGAGAGAGAGAGAGAAAGTCCAAGTAGTCTCATCACTGACAGTAGTGAGTCTGACCCGGGGCTCGAACTCATGAACTGGGAGATCATGACCTGAGAGGAAGTTGGACACTTGACCAACTGAGCCCCCCAGGCGCCCCCTTCTGCCTGCTCCTTTCTGGTGGTGCTTTCCCTGGCCAATGTCCTGGTCCTGGCCTTTCCTGTCCCTGTCAGGACAGTTTCCTGACGTGCCTGCTCTGGCCAATACTCAGCTGACAATGTGCCTGGTGCCCCATGCAGGTCCCCATGGCTTCCCTGAACCCTGCGTTCTGTCTCCTAGGAGGAGCCCGGATGTTTGGGACCCCCTTGTGCTGCAGGTCAGGAGCTCTCTGGGCAGCATGTAGGACTCTGGTTGGGCTGATCCCGCTTGTGCATCTGGCAGGGATACAGTCCTGTGCTGCCTGTCGTCCACATGCATGAAAACTCAGTGTTGTAGTTATTCAAGGAGAGAGGGTCCCTTCCATCCTGATACTCCCGTCTTGGCAGGTGGCATATTTTCACCCTGGTTCTGGAATGAGATCCGGCTCCCACGGCGTTAACGTAGGGTGCAGAATCAGCTTAGGAGCCGAAGAGAAATAATTGAGATCGTGTGATCCAAAGACCTCCCTTTATAGATGAGGAAGCAGGTGCTGAGGGGAAGTTTATTTGCTCAGAATTGTAGAAGATTCTGGAAGATCATGGAAGATGCACCTCATGGGAGCAGTGCCCCAACTTGACAGCCATGCCCGCAGCCTGCTTCTGGAAGCTTCTTTCTGCACTTCTCTGCTCTCGCATCTGCACCCTGACCAGTAGCACCCCTGGTTCAGGGACGGCATGATTAACCTGGGCTGGAGCTCTGCGCCGGCCCCAGCTTACCTCATTCCGCCCCCAGATTCCTGGCCTTGGGCTGCCGTCACCCCTGGCCCTCTGCCCCCATCCTGCCAGGGGACGCAGGAATGAGGAAGAGCCACCAAGAATTACATCATTTGAAACCCTGGGGCTTTTTCCTGGTCAAGCAGGGCAAATGAAAGCCCTCTCCAGTTTCGAAATTTAGCCCTGAAACGTTCAAGGAAGGGTTGCTTCTCTTTCTGCTAACTGGGGGCACGTGGCATGGTTGGGCCGGGTACCCACTGTGTGTGGATAGCCCCGACCCCGTTGAGCGTTGCGACAGCACGGCACGGGGTTTGCCGCCCGGGCTGGAGTGCAGGTGTGGCAGGGGCTGGTGTGGTGGGCCAAGAGCAGGCCGGGGGCTTCGAGCCAAGCAGGCCAGGGCCGCTTGTCTGCAGAGGCTTTGTGCGCCCCGCCGGGGAAGCCTCAGGATCGTGATCCACAGTATAGATGAGGCAGCTCAAGCCCTGAGATGCTAAGGGATGGTTGCCACGGCCAGGCCTCCCTGGGACTTTGATCCAGATCACCCCAGCGTCAGAGCTGTGCTGGCATTAGGGCACCACACCGCCTTTTGTTAGCACCTTGCTCCGTCCTTTGGTTGACAGTACCCAGCGCCGGGGACTCCATTCCTTTGGCCTCCGGGAGGGGTTCAGCTCTTATGTGGCCTCTTGGCCTGGTTCCTCGAACCTCGACACATACAGTCCGTCTGTGTGTGTGCAGGGGAGGGGCGGGACAGCAGGTGGGACACCTGAAGTGATGCCTCTCGTCCAGAACTTGGAGTCCTGGCTGGCCAGAGCTGGTGGGGCAGAATCACAACATATTTTATTCCACTGGGAAGTCCGTGGTTTGATCATCAGACTGTTCTCGATCACCGTGTTGCATGTGGCCTGATCCCTGAAAAGCACCGTGAGGGCCGGGACTGGCAGCCTTATTAATTAGCAGCTCAGAGATTTCCGTATCGTCGCACCCAGGCCTCTTAAGTCACCGTAGATCTTGACGATGGTTGAGGTGCCCCTAGCTGACCATTCTAGCAAATTCACACTATATTAGTACATGTGGATGTTTTGGTTTCTGTTCATTTTCCTTTTCACAAAGGAGGTGGGATGGTTCCCAGAGGACAAACCACATGCGCAGCAGAAGGTGGCATGTCGTCTGGTGAGCTGCCGACCAGCCAGGCCTCCCTTAAGTCATCTTGTAAATGGGCCACTGTGGTAATGCCTCCCTTCGGGGGTTGGTTGGGGACAAAAGGGCATGTCGTGTGCCTGGTGCAGAGACACTTTAATAAATGAGGAGGACTTCAGTGCTTTTATTTCTTTCTTTTAATGTTTATTTATTATTTTTGAGAGTGTGCTAATGGGGGAGGGACAGAGAGAGGTGGGAATCCCAAGCAGGCTCCACACTATCAGTGCAGAGCCTGACACAGGGCTTGAACTCATGCACCATGAGATCATGACCTGAGCTGAAGTCAGACGCTCAGCCGACTGAGCCCCTGGTGTCCCAGTACATCCTGTTTCACACCACACACAAAACCCGCGTTTGTTCCTCTGTCTTTGGTAATACGAGGGCAGCCACGCAGCACCAGGTGACACTTACTGACTCTACCTCTCGGCTCCCCGCCAGGAGGAGAGGAGGTGCCTGGCACCCTGACATTCTTACCTGGGCAGATGGCATGTGTGGGTGGGAACCAGCGACTCCCGCCGGGGTAGGGGGGCGCTCCCTTCCCAGAGAGCTGGGGAAAACTGCAGTGGCCTTTGTCTTCTTCCCCTTGACCTTCTCTAGAGTCCTGGAGACCGAAATAGCCATTAAGAACCTGACAACAGTGCTGTGCTTTGGGCAGGGCCCCCAGTTGTACTAGAGTCAGTAAGTGAATGACTTTGGAGAACCGTTAGCCTTCCGCCAAAGCAAGAGTGGATGGTAGAATTAGGGGCACAGGAAACACAGGGCTGTCACCACTGCAGTGTCCCCGCCACCGTCACACTTCTTATCAGTTGGAATGGCACTGCCCAAAGCCTTTGGCTCCCTTTCTGAGTCACGGTCATTGTATCAGCAGGAACTCACCCCCCCCTTTCACTAGAGCTCCTTTGACACAGACTCCCCCCCCACACTTGTGAAACTGTGGGTGTCCTGACCTCTGACTTCCAGGCCCTCCCTCCCCCGTGTCCCTGGGCCAGCCAGCCTTCCTCCCGTCTCTTTCCCACAGCACAGCCTGGGTTGCTTCCTCCTACCC
>NC_043701.1:49943621-49978792 GCF_006229205.1 Suricata suricatta | reverse complement strand
GGTAGTCGTCTGTAGCTGGAGGGAGGCTACATGTGAAATCTTGACCACCCTGAACTGTGTATGTCTGGAAGTTGTCGAGTGATGACCCCGTGGGAATTGGTCACAAGGGAATTTATGGTAGATTTTAAGACTGCACATTCCCTTTTAGATTTGGAATCTGATTTGCGTTACAACCTTAACCTTGTTTGTACCCAGTGACAAAACCCAGGGCGATTGTGTTTCACATACAGATCGTCAGACACGTTGGCTTGTTGAGTGGGAGAGGGGCCCATGATCTCAACAGGCAGTGGGCTGCAGTGGGTCGGGCGGGGCCACCTGGTAGGACAAGGTCCCAGCAGTGGCATTTGCCAGAGCAGCACAGGGCAGGGTGTGGGAGGGCCGGGATAGCCCCTCTGGCTTGGTTGTCACTGCACCCTCAGGCGGGCATCCCGGGATGGCCCCTAACCCTTACTCGTACTGTTCTCATGCCTTGTTTGTGTTTTGTTTGTTTGCTTGGGGGATTTGCTGTACTTGTAGCATTAAATTTTATTTTTTAAGTTTATTTATTTTGAGTGAGAGAGAGAGAGAGAGAGAGAGAGAGAGAGAATACCAAGCAGGTTCTGTGCTGTTAGTGAAGAGCCTGATGTGGGACTTGAACTCATGAACTGTGAGATGGAATTCACAAACCAAGAGTTGGACACCTAACCAACTGGGTCTCCCAGGCGCCCCAGTGTACATGTGGCATTTGAAATCTGTCTGCATTAGGATTTCAGCTCATAGACTTTGATGGGGCATCCTAGCTTGGTGGAGACATTTCAAATCCCCTCATTCCATTCTGGGTGCTGTTATTCTTTGGTTCTCTTAGCAGAGTATTTAGAGTGCTTTCTGTGCCTTCAGTCAGGTCCCTGAAAAGACTGGACACAGCCCTGACCCCACTAGAGAGAGATGTCTCTTACACACATCTCATCCCCGCTGTTCAGTATTTGTGTCGGGGCCTCTGTCCATGGACAGCTAAAACCTTTCCTTGCTAGACAAGTCCTTGCTGGACAAGTCTGTTGCTTTAATTTATTCCTCCTAGCCAACGTCTGAAGTCACCAGTCTGCCCCACGGGGGCACACAGATGGTCAAAGGCTCACACTGGCTGGTGGGAAACTGGGATTGGACCCCGGAGTCTGACTCCCATTTGTTACCCAGCAGACACTGCGCTGTTACACTCCTGTCTCATTGAATTCCCCCACGTGCTCTCTGAGGCATGCATGTGTTGGTCCTGTGTTTTTATTCCAATAAGGAACTGCTCAAACTGCCCAGTGAACAACCTTTATGTCGAGGGCAGTGTTCCTCATGGGCATCTGTGCTGTTCTGCAGCCAGTGTGGGCACCCAGTTATCCAAAGCCCCACTTGTCGCCGGCTGCAAGGGCCAGCTGATATGTGTAGAATCAACCCCTGTGTGTGTCTGGGCCATGCTGTGATGTGTCTCATGGGACGCGTGCCTGCCAGGCTGAGACAGGTGGGGGTGTGCCCTGGTGACAGTGCTCCGTGCCATTCCTTCCACCCCGGCCTTCACCCTCACCGCCTCCCCAGGGGGCAAAGGCGTCCATGCCCCAGATCCAGGGTTGTCAAGGACAAGGGGCATACACTGGTCCACTCGCTCTCCTTACTTTCCGCTTTGTTTTTTCTTTTTTCTTTTTTTTTTAATGTTTAGTTTTAAGAGAAGAGAGAAACAGAGCATGAGCAGGAGAAGGGCAGAGAGAGAGGGAGACAGAACCGAAGCAGGTTCCAGGCTCTGAGCTGTCAGCACAGAGCCCGATGTGGGGCTCGAACTCAAGAATCGCAAGATCGTGACATGAGCCACAATCAGACGCTTAACCGACTAAGCCACCAGGTGCCCCTCCTTCCTTCCCACTTTGAATTGAAGAGTGTAGCAGGACCAGGGGTATGGGACCAGTTTCATCTGGGCCATCAGCAAAGGCTCCAGAAAGAAGCGGCTTCTCAGTGAGGATGTGAGGATGAGTGGATGGAGTGTGTGGAGGACAAGGCGGAGAACATTCCAGATGGTGAAGAATCC
Source organism: Suricata suricatta (assembly GCF_006229205.1). Classification (NCBI taxonomy): domain Eukaryota; kingdom Metazoa; phylum Chordata; class Mammalia; order Carnivora; family Herpestidae; genus Suricata; species Suricata suricatta. The sequence goes on along the minus strand of NC_043701.1, from coordinate 49,976,748 downwards.
CCAGGCAGAACAGGATAGGGAGGCGTACCTGCTGTAAGCTGTGCACGTGAGCTGCAGGGAAGCCAGGCCAGGAAGGCGGCCCCTGGAATATTCCATGTTGGCAAAGCACCTGAGGTGAGGAGCTCAGACTCAGCCCCGCCCTTGAAATGAGGACCTGGGAGTCTGCATTTCTCTCCACCTGGAGAGGCTGGCGTGCTGCTCTGGGGTGGGGTCTGACCTCATGGACAGCCAGGCCCACTGGGTTCGGACCCCAGCTCGAGGCCCTTTTTACATAGAACCTTTAACATGTTGCAGTCTCCATCAGCAGAGTGAGGAGGGTTAAGCAGTTGTCTGTGTGCAGTGGGCATGTGCCTGATGAGGGGGGGAAGAGTATTTCCGGGAAGGGCTGGAGGGGTCCTGAGAAGCCAGTTGGGGTCCTACCAGCAAGAGGCCTGGAGGAGCAAGTGTGGGGGTGGCATTCTTGCAACCTGGAAGTATGGCTTATGAAGGAACTTTCTAGAAGGCAGCACTGTCCAGCTGGACAATCCATCCCTTGTTGCATCCTCCCCCTCCCTGTGCCCTGTTGCTGAGTCCCACGGGGGCTCTAGGACCAGCCTGCCGGCTGAGGCTGACCATGCCCCCAGGTCCCCCCAGCCTGGAACGCAGTCACTCAGCACAAGCCATGCTGCAGGAGGCCACGCTTCTTCATCTGAATGGAGGTGGTGTTTCTGCCCTACTCTACTGGGCGCCAGCTTCCAACTCTGGAAAGCATTTCCACTGCCAGCAGGGTCTGGGGGTCAGCCCAGCACCAGACCGAGAAGTGACCAGTGAAGGGTTTAATGAAGCCTTGGCTGCTAGCAGCCACCCTCGGAGGAGAATCCTGGACCTTCCCTCCAGGCCCCGGGGCCTCCTGCCACAGAGGACACTTTGTAGTGTCGGCCCCTGACCTTCCGGGGAGGCTCACTAACCTGGAACGGGAAACCCACCCAGACAAACAGAAAGACGGAGCCCTGGGAGACCCAGGCGCGCAGTGACAGGCTCGTTACTCCTGCCCCAGTTTTCATTACGCTGAGCCTGGCGAGGTGCCACCATTTGCCTTTGAAGAGTGGAGGGCTGTTCTAGCCTTGACCTTCCCGGGCCATGGGGGTGGGGCTGCTGAGCCTTCCCTGCTGGCTTCATTTTGCAAATGCTACCATTTCTCATTCTCTTCCATCTGTCTTCACTACCCAGGATACTAGGGTTCTTGTCTGAATGTGCTTCGATCTGTTCAGTTTTTAAAAGTATGGGTTTTACTGACCGGGGAGTTTTATGTACAGACACATGAGCCATGTGTCGACATTTTGTTCTTACTGCTGTGATTCATTGTGCAAACCCATCAGATTTCGGCCAGTCCCTAAGGTGTAGAGTAGCCTGATGAAGTGTAGGATGCCCGGTTAAATTCAGATAAACTACAAAAGTTTTTTTTTTTCTCCTTCTTAGGAGAAGTCTTGTGTCACGGTTGACACATACTTACACCAAAAAATGGTTAGGGAGTCTATCAATTCAGGTTTCACTGTTTATCCTCCGACAAGGTTTGAAAGGTACTTGTATTCTAGAAAGATGTCTCAGTCGTGTCAGGTTAGGGGGTGAATGTGCTCAGGGGATGCCCCAGGGGCTTATGTGGCCCCAGAGGGATGGGCTGGGGGTGGGGGGAGGTCGAAGGCTGACTTCCTTACCCTTGGTTTATCCTGTCTCCAAGTACTTGTGGTCTGGTTTCCACCAGACAGTTCACCACCAACACGTGTGTTCCGAATGGGTAGTAATTACTTCTTTATATGTAAGTCAGTACTCCAGAAGGAAAAAATTTTTTTAATGTTTATTTATTTTTGAGAGAGAAAGAGACAGAATGTGAGCAGGGGAAGAGCAGAAAGAGAGAAGGAGACACAGAATTCAAAGCAGGCTCCAGGCTCCGAGCTGTCAGCACAGAACCTAATGCGGGGATCGAACTCATGGACCGTGAGAGCATGACCTGAGCCAAAGTCGGCTGCTTAACTGACTGAGCCACTCAGGCGCCCCCAGGAGATAAGTTTTAATAATTTAAGCAGACTTGGAAACAATTTGAGAAGAACATGAGGAATCCACATAGAAGAAGCAGGAGAGCGAGCGTGTGCCCCTGGAAACGTGTAGACAGGTGTGATACAGAGAGTGTGGCCAGGGGCTCAGGACCGGGCAGATCTGAGTGGCTGAGGCTCAGACACGCGTGTGTGGCGATTGTAAGGTGGGAGGAAGGTGACCTTCCCGCTCAGGCAGAAGGGCAGAGCGAACCGGGGGCCAGTTTACAGTCTCACTGCATCCTCTCCACGAAAATAAATGTCCCAGACAGCGACAGGTGAGAACACGTCACGTTGGAAAAAGGACTGAGATAAAGCATACATGGATGCCTTTCGGGTCCCTCACGAGAGGGCAAAAGCCATGACCAAGATGGTAGCAATGAACCAAAAAGAAAAGGCCAGTACACTTGCCTACGTTGAATTGAACTTCGGAGAATCAAAAATATCGCTAAAACAGCAACCAAGATGGGAAAAGCGTTTGCTACAAATACGAGCCAACTGTTTCTTACCACATGAAGAGCTCATCCTGGAAGGATTTGAGGAATCAACCAGAATTTCCAGTGGGTGGAGGAATCCAAAGGCCACCCTGTGAGGTGCTCTCCCACCCGTGGGCCCTGGCTTTGCACTTCAGGGTATAAATAAACCTTCTGGCAATAAACCCATTTTACAGATGAGCCAGTTGACTCAGACTCCAGATAACTGACCCCAAGGGGCTCAGCTCTTAGGGGTGGGCGGGCTGTGGCTTGACTGGAAAGCCCTGGTGCCCTGTTTCGCCGACTGGTTAGAGGGTAGTCCAGAAGAAGAAAGAGAAAGGCCTAATGAGCTATGAAAAATGGTCAGCTTCGGTATTTAAGACCTGTGCTGAAAAACCACAGGCCGTGGCCACGGCTTACCTCTGGGATTGGCCAGAAAAAAATTCCAGAAAAATCACCAGTCTCAGCGTGCTGCAGATATTATGAAACAGAGAGTTGTCTGTTTTGGGTGGAAGGGTAAACCGGGCGAACGGGAGTTTGACAATATGTATCTAGACTGAAAAAGAAAAATATGTGTGAAACCTTCAGCCCAGTGGTTCTGTTTCCAGGGATCCCAATACAAATCATCAGAAATGTGGACAGAGCTTTATGCACAGAGGTGTTTCTTGGATTGGTGGTGGATGCTTCTGAAATTTACAAGTGGCTGCAAGTATTCACTAGAATAGGTCAGAATCTGAAAACAATATTTACCGAGCCTTTAAAATAGCATCTTGTATGGACGCCTGGGTGGCTCAGTGGGTTGGGCATTGGACTCTGGCTCAGGGCATGATCTCATGGTTGGTTTGAGCCCTGCGTCAGGCTCTGTGCTGACAGCTTAGAGCCTGGAGCCTGCTTCAGATTCTGTGTCTCCCTCTCTCTCTCTCTGCTCTTCCCCTGCTGACACTCTGTCTCTCTCCCTCAAAAATAAACGTTAAATGATTTTTTTTAATTAAAATAAAATAGCACCTAGTAATGTTAGTTGGGGGAGGGAAGGGCAACAGAACCCCCGATCGTTCACCCTGTGTGATTCCCAAGCATCTGGCTGTGCACACAAGTGGTCCAGCGTCCGCAGGACAGCTGTCACGACCCTACCTGCAGTCATGGGATTCAGGCTCATTTGTATTTTACATCTGGTCTGTGGTTCCCCAAAAGGTACCTGCTTGTTTTACAGTTTGGGAAAGAAAGGAAATATATGTATCCCGATGGTAAAGAGCTGATTGGATGGAGAAATTTTGGCTGAAATGGCAGGCACTTGGTGGGGGGGGGTGACCCCAGGAGGGGAGGCTTTGCTGCATTTAGGGGTGTGGGAGGTACCACCTTGTGCACCAACTGCAACAGCCTAGCTCCGTCCTCAGCACCTTGGCAGGGCTTCTGGTGGTTTCTTCCTGTCTCCAGACGCCATGTCCTCCAAACCAGCCCCTTTCTTCTTTTCTAATCAGAAACTTCTTTTTTTTTTTTTTAATGTTTATTTTTCAGAGAGAAAGCAGGAACAGGGCAGGGCAGAGAGAGAGAGAGGGAGACACAGAATCGGAAGTAGGCCCCAGGCTCTGAGCTGTCAGCGCAGAGCCCGATGCTGGGCTCAATCCCATAAACCACAAGATCATGACCTGAGCCAAAGTCATATGTTTAACTGACTGAGCCACACAGGCACCCCAGAAACTTACGTTCTTAATTAACATATGCTCACCAAGATAGTATGCATTAACATCACTTTAAGGACTAAAGTCACCTTCCACACCCACCTAGTGGAGTGGTCCAGGGCTTGGAGATACTAATGGAGATGCTTTGTTGCCGTGGGGAATATCAGAAATATAGGCTCAAATTCAGTAATGTGTGTCCTTTGATTATGAACCCGTTTTTTAGTGGGATCATTTGTAACCTTAATGCAATCCGAAGGTCATCAATACGGTCTCCGTAAGTAATTCAGACGTTGCATGCAGACAGACATACCGTGTGTATGCATTTTGTGTTTTCTCTGGAAGAACACGCCAAAAGCTGATAGGATTCATCTGCGGTTGTGACGAGAGAGGTTCTAATTTAGATGTTTTTCATTGTGCTTTTCTTTAGCATCTAGATTTTCATAGTTAGCAGGTATATCCATGATTAAAAAGAAGAACACTGATTTGGAGGGAGAGAAATAGTGAGAATACCTTCTCGCACCTTGGGGTTGTGATCTGTTTTCCCCAGATTTTCTGGGGGAAGATTTTTCTGGGGGAAGTGGCTGAGTCCTCCCCAGGGAGTGAGCCTCCTCCTTCTAAGTGATAGATGTTGGGGAACTGACCCTTCTGGACTCTCCCTAGTCCCCCCGAGTCTGCCTCCCCAGCTCTAGCGAGCGTCCACCAACACCGCGTTGACCACACCCAGGTGTGTATGCGTGTGAGTTCACACCAGGTGTGTATACCTGTGAGTTGGTGTGCACACAGCAGAGGGCATAGAGCATCTTCCATCCGTTTCTGTGCTCCCAGCCTGCGGCTCTGGACAGACAACCACTTGCTGGGGAGCATTTGGGTGATACAGTGACTTATTCAAAATGAACGAGCTTTTTGGTTTCTTGGGCACCTTGGTGGGAAGGCACTTAGGGTCTGAAAGCCCTGCTGCCTGGGTACTAATCCTCTAGCTGCGCCTTCCCAGCTGGGGGTAGCAGGGTGGACATACCCTTCCTGAGCCTCAGTGTCCTCCTCTGTAAAGTGGGTATCCAGCTGGCAGCGTAGACTGTGTGTGCACGGTGGCTGGCGCGGGCATGACATGTGCAACATTCCACCCGAGGCAGTCTGCAGTACCCAGGGGTTCCTTCCTGTGCAGAGGTAGGGGTGAGGTTGCTGAATTGGCTGTTATTTCTGCCAGTATATCGTTACTGTCACAGTAGATGTTTGTCACTGACAGAGTTCTAAAACCTAATTACAGAGATGACGCATGTACATTGTAAAAATTCCAAAATTTCTTAAAGCTGTAAGAGAAAAGTGACCTCTTTCCACCCCAAGTTAATCCTGCTAGTATTTTGTTATAAGTGTGTCAGTCTTAAAGGGCCCATTTTCTTTGCCCGCATTTTAATGCGTCTTTCATCGGCCTGGTTGTAAGTCTTCTAAAGATGTTTTGCTAGAGTTGTGAATTTGTCGTAATATTGCTGTTGTAACTTTTGCCTAAGATTGGTGTCCTCAACCTGATGTCTTAAAGAATGCCACCAAACCCTTCTGCTTTGTAGGTGGGGGGGGGGCAATGATAAGGCAGCCTCTGGATGCTTCCTACCAGATAACAGATCGCCTCAGGCTTGATTACCAGCAACTGGGAGCTCTGTGGAATGCTAATTATTTATATTCATTGCCTACATCCAACAGTTGACAATAATTCTTTTTGAGTTGCTCTTCAGGCAAAGCCACTGAAGCCAGAAACCTAGAGTAACTTCTGTCCTGCCTCTCTTGCTAAGCAGGTAGCCCCTTCTCGTGATTAAGTTCCCTTTTACTGTGTATTTTATTTTAAAAATGTTTATTTATTTTTGAGAGAGAGACAGAGTGTGAGCAGGGGAGGGGCAGAGAGAGAGGGAGACTCAGAATCCAAAGCAGGCTCCAGGTTCTGAGCTGTCAGCACAGAGCCCGACACAGGGCCTGAACCCACGAACGTGAGATCATGACCTGAGCCAAAGTCAGACACTTAACCTAAGACTGAGCCCCCCCCCCCCATCAGCTGCCCAACCAGTGTATTTTAAACAACTGTCCTTTAAAACTAGAAACGTAAAGAAATTGAAGAAACTGAGGAAGAAGGCAATGCGGGTGATGGTGGACGTGGATAAGTGTGAACTCCTTTGACCAAAGCCTTTGTGTTCCTGTCTCCTGCAGGACCAGGTGGAGCAGACCCCCCCTGTCAGCCCACGAGACCTGGCAGGACCTGGCTTCCCAGCTCAGTCTGACCGGCTCACCAACCACCAGGGTAAGAAATGACAAAAAACGTGCCCCAGATGCCCTGACTTCCAGCTGCCACTTGGCCATGTGCTGGGGCTCTGTATGCCAGGAGAGCGTTTTTGCCACTCGTCTGAGAAGATTCTGACCTTGGCTCTTCTCCCCTTTAAGGAAAACAAATTCTAAAACAGAAAGAAAAAATGGTTGGCCGTGAACGCTTCATATACAGGTGTCCACTGCTTTTGGAAAGTTCATGTACACTGGTTCGCTTTTATGAAAGACCTACCTTCTTGCCTGTATTTGCTAACCTAAAGCAATCCGAAGAGGATTTCCGCTTTTACAAAAAAAGACTCGGTGTTACCTTCTGCAGGGAGTTGCTGTTGTGCGGGCCAGTGGCCCCTCCAAGCCCCTTGACCCCGAGCTTTCCCAGCACTGAAGCGTCCAGCCGTGAGAGCCTTGAGCTGTGAGCATTTGTGTTTTCCCTCCCTTTATTTCGTTCATCTGATAGCAAGATGTGTCTTAAGCTATCAGATAACGCAGAGGTGATTTTTGGTCCTTGGAATGTTTCCAAAGTTTGTCATATAAATTAATGGTAAGTGCTTCTTTGTTTTACACCATTTTAGCTTAGGAAACATTTCATAGGAACCCTGGACTTCTGATTAGCCAGGGGAAACCTGTATTTCCATTCAATGAGCAAAACTTCAAAATCAATTCTACAGGTGTTTTATCTCTGGAGGCAACTTAAGGGCAACTTGATGTTACTTATCCAAGGCCCCTCCATGGTGAAATCTTGTTGATGTTGGCATTTTGTTGTTGTTGTTGTTGTTTATTTGAGAGAGAAAGGGAGAGAGACACAGACAGAGCACAAGCAGGTGAGGGGCCAAAAGAGAGGGAGACACAGAATCCGAAGCGGGCTCCAAGCTCTGAGCTGTCGGCACAGAGCCCCACACGGAGCTTGAACCTATGAACCATGAGATCATGACCTGAGCTGAAGTCGGACGCTTAACCGACTGAGCCACACCAGGTGGCATTTTTGTATTTTCACTTAGGCTGGTTTTGTGGTCTGTGCTCTTGCTATTTCTCCACCTTTCTATGATTTCTTCTGTTCCAGTTCTGTTAATTTCTGATGGAATCATCATGGAAAAAAAGGACAGGGATTAAAAGCAAATTGGGTCTACGGAGGCATGCTTTGACACGCGGTGGGCAGCCCCTAAGACGGAAACCAGTCCGATGTGGGGAGGGATCCGGAAAAAGGCACATGGCTCATGGTTTTGATTACTAGATTAAGTACAATAAATTGTAGGATTTAGAGCTGGGAGGAATTAGAATAATCAGATTTTTTAAATTGCTTAAGCAGAAAGAAGATAAAATGTAGCAAAAATAAAAGCTGGGCATTTTCATAGGAAGTCAAAGAGATGTTTTCTCAAATGTTAGAAGATTCATAAAACAGGATTTTCTGTGTCAAGTATAATTTTCTGGTTGTCTTTTAGAAAACTTGGAATGAAGAAGAGCAGTATTGTTCATGTTGGCTTTGAAAGGTAGAAAATTTTTAATTTATTACATTTCATGGTTTACCGGTAGTCTCTTTTATGATGAAATAATCTAAGTTTTGGTATTAACATTCATATATAAATCTATGTCAATGCCTTAGTCAAAAAGATAGGAAAAAATTACACTGAAAGAGCTTATTTATTTAATTTTTAAGTTTATTTATTTATTTTGAGAGAGAGTGCACACCTGTGCAGAGGAGGGGCAGAGAAAGAGAATCCCAAGCAGGCTCTGCACTGTCAGCCCAGAGCCCGATGCGGGGCTTGATCTCACAAACCCTGAGATCCTGATCTGAGCCAAAATCAGATGCTTAATTGACCAAGCCACCTAGGTGCCCCCAGAACTTTTTTTTACTGTTTCTCTATTTATTTTGAGAGAGCAAGAGTGGGAGAGGGCCAGAGAGAGAGGAGGAGGCTCTGTGCTTTCAGTGCAGAGCCCGACGCGGGGCTTGATTCCACGAACTGTGAGATCATGACCTGAGCCAAAATCAAGAGTCAGACACTCAATGGACTGAGCCCCTGGGCGCCCTTTAAAAGAACTTTTTGAAGCTTTAAGCCTTTTTTAGATTTGATGGTGTAACTAAGGTGTAGTTTCAAGTATCCTGTGGCTGTCATGCCTGCTCGGGTAGGGGAAGGGCGGTGAGGGCTGCACACAGAGGTGGACAGGCTTCACAGGGAACACAGCAGACTCCCTCTCCCACTCCGGAGCTTGTGGTTGAAGCTGAGGGTCTCATGCATCCCGGCACCAGCAGCAGGGCCTAAGGGAATGAATGAACTCATCTCCACCTATGACATGGAACCCCTTTCCCTTCGCTCCTCAGTGATTCTGCACACAGAGCTTATGATACGGGAAAACCAGGACTCCGCCTGGCCGAGCCCTGGGATGGGTGGCTTCCCATCCTCTACTGAGAAGCAAGCCACCCAAATCAGCAGGTCACATTTCCATTCACAGCCAAGAGAAGTCTCACAGAGGCTTTGAGGGAAGCCTGTGTGTCACACTCAGGGAGGTGAAGGAAAGAGCAGCATCATGAAGGACAGGACACTGTGACACACACGATGGGAAGAAATGACAGAAACAGGCGGGCATGAGAAAATGTCCGTGTTTTGGAAGTGAGTTGTTACGCCAACAGTTATTGGCATTTTAATATTTTTTTTTAGTGGTTATTTATTCTGGAGAGAGACAGAGGATGAGAGCTGGGGAGTGATAAAGAGGGAGACAGAGGATCAAAAGCAGGCTCTGCACTGTCAACACAGACCCTGATGCGGGGCTCAAACTCAATAACGGTGAGATTGTGACATGAGCTGAAGTTGGACGCTTAACCAGCTAAGCCACCCAGGTGCCCTCTCTTGATTCTTTTCTAAAAATCTATGTAACCTTTTAAAAAGTTGACCACATTGGGCATCTGGGTTGCTTACTCATTAAGCATCTTGTTCTTAACTCAAGTCCTGATTTCAGGGGCATGAACTCATGCCCATGTTGGGTTCCAGGCTGGTAATGAAGCCTACTAAAGGAAAAAAAAAAAAAAAAAAAAAAAAACGCTAACGGCATATGGAAAAGTACACTAAAATTTTTAAACATTTTTTTAATGTGTATTTGTTTTTGAGAGATAGAGGACATGAGCAGGGAAGGGACAGAGAGAGAGGGAGAGACAATCCCATGCAGGCTCGAACTCATGAACCACAAGATCATGACCTGAGCTGAAGTCAGATGCTTTGGGGCACCCCCTAAAGCCTGCACTAAATTTTAAGCGATCTGTTTCATGCAAGCCAGGTCCTTTGACCCAGTGTGATTGAATCAGAAGTCAAAAGAAAAAGTTCAAAACAAAAACATGTAGATATATATGTGGAAACTTTAAAAGACACAGTTACTCCACTCCTGGATTACAGAGGAAAATTTTCACAATGAAAATACAAGTTCATCATTTAGAATTGAATGTAAAATGAGTGTATTGCAGGTAGGAAGTTGTATGTTGCTGCTAAAGTTGTATTTGAGACTCCATTTCTAATGTTGGAAGAAAAGTGGAAATTAGGAGCATGAAAGTGGATAACGCTAAGGAATATAGAGGGACTAGTTACAAAAATTAAAATCAGAAATTATGAGAATTTTGTTCCTACCTATCAACAGGTAGGAACAAAATGAAATGCCAGTCTTCTGCAAAGTCCAGCAAAACCGCAAATTTCTCTAGTAGAGACACTCAGAAGTAAGGGGGCACCCAGGAAGACCCTGTGAAGAGAGCACGTCGGAGAGTTCAAATGAGAAAACCATGAACAGCTTCATCCTATAAATGTGAAAATATGAGGGAAACAGATAAAGGGTCACAAAAACAAAGACAAAATTGCAACACCCAGTGCTGTGACGGATGTGGAGCAACAGGAACGCTCACTCATTGGTGGTTGGGATGCAAAATGGCGCAAACGCTTTGGAGGGCTGTTCATCAGTTTCTTACAAAACTCAGCTTATCTCACTGTATGACCCAGCAGTTGCGCACCTTGGTGTTTGCCAAGAAGAGCTGAAGCTGAAGACTTACGTCCACATAGAAGCCAACCCAAGGATGTGTATAGCTGCCTTTTTCATGATTGCCAAAGTTCGGAAACAACCAAGATGTCCTTTGTTGGATGGATGGATAAATAGACTGGTGCATCCAGACAGTGGAATGAATATTCCTCAGCACTAAGAAAAGGCAGGACAGGAAGCTGGCCTGCATGGTACTGCCTGAAAGGAGCCAGTCTGAGAAGGCGACATGCTGTAGGATTCCAATTCTGTGATGTTCTGGAAAAGGAGAAACTATGGAGGCGGTAGAAAGCCCAGTGGTTGCCAGGGATGGCAATGGAAAAAGATGACTGGGTGGAACAGAGGAGATTTAGGGCAGTGACAATACTGACGTCATAAAGATGTGTGAGATTATAACAACAGACATAGTTGTCCAAGGCTGTGGGACGCACAATACCAGGAGTGAACCCTAGGTCAGCGATGGCCTTTGGGTGGTTGTGGTGTATCAGCATAGGTTTATCTGTGTTAAAAAATGGACGATACCAGTGAATGATATTGACCATAGGGGAGACTATGCATGTCGCCGGCAGTGGGTTTAGGGGAAAACTCCATACACTCCTCTGAATTTTGTTGTAAACCTAAAACTGCTCTAAACAAATATGGTCTTTTTTTTTTTTTTTAGTGTTTTTTTTATTTTTGAGAGAGAGAGACAGTGCGAGCAGGGGAGGGTCAGAGAGAGCGGGAGACACAGAATCCAAAGACAGGCTCCAGGCTCTGAGCTGTCAGCACAGAGCCTGACGCGGGGCTCAAACCCACAAACAATGAGATCATGACCTGAGCCGAAGCCGGATGCTTTACCGACTGAGCCACCCAGGCTCCCCAACAAATATAGTCTTTAAAAAATAATAATAATAAACCAAACTGACACCATCAGAAAGAAAAACGAACCTCCAGATAAACCTAAGAAAATCAGAGTATTTCTCCTGCAATGTGTGCAGAATGTTCTGTGACTTGCCTAAATGTATAGCTCTGTGAGTAGTGTAGACAGCACTCAACAGTTTTAGGTGAGAAATGTGGAGAAATAAGAAAGAATAGTTGAAAGAGGAAAACAAAATGAAACAGAATTCAACTCTTGGCAAAACACAAGATCTTAGTCAAGAAATAACTCAGGAAGAGTGGAGTCAGTAGTCAATGCCACCCCCTCGAAAGGACTCGGGGGTTTTGCAGATGAGTGTCACGAAACCTTCCATGAGCAAATAGTTGCTGACTTTGTATAAACTGTTGGAGAGTTAGCACCCAGAGCTCTCCCACTCCTCTTGCAATGTCTTGTGGCTTTGCGGGAAATGGCCCAAGAAATCCAAATCTAGGCATATTTCATGTTATCGAACAACTACAAGGTCCATGTAAAACATCAGTCAAATTTCACAAATTTAATTCATAAATATCAAACAAACAAACATTAGGACCAAGTTGGGTTTATTATGATTATGCAAGGATGCTTTACCATCATTACATGGTAAGGAGTTTTGAACACATTCAGAGAGTTAAGGAGAAAAGATGGGCATCTTTCCAGTGACACAAGAATATATACAGTTCTCTACTCATATGATGAAACGATAAAACAACAAAACTCTTCCTGAACCAGTACTTAAAGAAACCTCCATAACCAGTTTGTAATGTATTTGTCAAAAACGCACGGCATTCGTCATACATGCAGGAGTAATATTAGAGTCATGTCCGTGAAAGCCCAGAATCACACCCGAGTGCCTCTTGTTAGTGGGGTCTTAACCAGTGCAACAAAACAGTAAACAAAGAAACAGAAATGCAGGCACTGAAACAGAGCAATGAAATCCATGCCTATATGCAAATTTCCCAAATAGAGAATCTGCACAGACTTACAAACTTTTAAAATGAATGAGTTTTGGGAGCCTGGGTGGCTCAGTCAGTTAAGCATCTGACTCCCCCCCCCCCTTTTTTTTTAATATTTATTTTTTTGAGAGAGACCAAGCACGCGTAGGGGAAGGGCAGAGAGAGAAGGACACACAGAATCTGAAGCAGGTTCCAGGCTCTGAGTTGTCAGCACAGGGCCTGATGCAGGGCTCGAACCCATAAACTGTGAGATCATGACCTGAGCCCAAGTCGGACACTTAACTGACTGAGCCACCCAGGAACCCCAAGCACCTGACTTTTGATTTCAGCTCAGGTCATGATCCCAGAGTCCTGAGATCAAGCCCCAAGTCGGGCTCTGCCCGGAACATGGAGCCTGCTTGGGATTCACTCCATCCCTCTCTCTCTCTGCCCCTCCCCCACTTGTGCATGAGTGGCTGCATGGCTGGCAGCCTGGGTGGCTCAGTTAGTTAAGCATCTGACTTTGGCTTGGGTCATGATGTCACGGCTTGAGAGTTTGAGCCCTGCATCGGGATCTGTGCTGGTAGCTCGGAACCTGGAGCCTGCTTCAGGTTCTGTGTCTCCCTCTCTCTCCATCCCTCCCCAACTCACACTCTATGTCGCTCTCAAAAATAAATAAACATTAAAAACATGAAAAAATAATAAATTGAATGAGTTCTTCAAGCTGGGAGATACGACATAAGGCCAACAGATAAAATGTCGTATCTTGTGCCAAGTATAGAAATCAATCAGAAGGCATAATATAAAAAGAAATCCCACTGACAGTAATAGCAGAAATCAAAAGGTATCTGGGAGTAAGTTAAACTAGATTAGTTGTCATTATAAGATGTTGCTGAAGGACCTAAAAACATAAGTAATTGGAGCCCTCTCCCACAGTCACAAATCAGAGGACTTAACTCGCAAAGGTGTCACGTTATCAAATTTATCTTTAAATTTAATGCAGATGGGCCAAGTTTTGCAGACTTTTTGTGGGACTAGATTGGTAGCTTCTAACTTCCTTTTTATTTTTACAATTTTACTTATTTTTAAGTGATATCTATGCCCACCTAGGGCTTGGACCCACAACCCTGCGCTTACGCGTCACACTCTCCACCGACTGGGCCAGCCAGTCCCAGGGGGCTTCTAACGTTACGTGGGCGGTTGGTAACAAGGCTTTGTCAGGAGTCATCACCACTAGGAAAGTGTGTTCCTGATTCGTGGACTCACAGACCGAAGGACCAGAACAGACGTCTCGTAGAGGGACCCACTCGCTTATGGACATTCAGTGCAGAGCAGAGAAGTCACAGCAGATCATGAGGACCCACGGGGCTGGCGGGGGCGACTGGAGGATCCCTACCCCCAGACTTTCCTCAGTCATCAATTTCAGGTCAATTAAATCCCTGAAGCTGGAAAACAGCATTTTTTAAAAAAAACTTAAAGAGTAGTGGGAATCATTATGCACGCAGGGTGAGAAAGAATTTCCTCAGTAAAACGTAGCACAACTGTAAAGGAACAATGACGTTTGAGGACATTGCAAGTACTCGTGTGTGGGGACAATGTGGCATTTAAAACACTCACTGGCACACACAGCAGCCTGGGGGAGAAAAATAATTGTGGAGCACTTAGCATCCAGAGTATCAGTATCCTCGGTTTGTTGGGAAAGCCCTGTAAATAAGAGAAACAGGAAAACTGGCCCAAAAGTGTGTGCAGAAAAGCACTCTCTCTGTATCTGACTCCCGACACTCGTGTCACGTGGTGGCGATGGAGGTGGTCGGGGCTCAAGGTCTGTGATGGGGAGGGGAAGGCACAGGTTCCTCTTGGGTGTGTCAGAGCGCGCCTGCCCGGCTTTGCCTGTGGCCGGGCTCCAGCACCACCCGTCCGGAGCGGGCTTGAGGTCACAAGATGCGTGCCTGTCGGAACCTGCTGCTGGCGGTGCGAGGCGCCTCCGAGCCCCCCAGCCCCTCTGCACTGACACCAGACCGGCACGCAGGTTCCTCTTAACAAGATGCCCTGGGACCACGTGAGAGAGTGGGCGGCGATCCAGTGCTGCTCTCTCCAACTTTTTTAACGGGCAGGGGACCCTCGGGTGCTCTGATTACGGGCCTGCGTTTGCAGTGTGTTCACCATAGACTCGCCTGGTTCTTTGCAAGGGCCCTGGTGTGTCAAACAAAGGATTCTCTTTGACTTTCCTTGACCTGTTCTCTCTCTGGCAGAGAGGATTTAATACTCTTGTTTTTATTAGCTTTGCTCCTAATGTAAGCAGCTTAGTCCTGTGCGATGGTTACTGCAGACGCCTCACACTCCACAAAGGGATGCATTTTCCTTTACAAGCTGGTGGTTTTGTAATAGCTAGAATTGCGTACGACAGGCTTTTAAAGACATGTTTTTATGGCAGTAAAATACACAGGACAGAAATTTTATCCTTTTAACTATTTTAAGTGCATAAATCAGTGGCATGCGTTATTTTCGCAGCGTTCTGGCATTATTAGCGTCTATTTTAAAAACATTATCACCCCACGCAGAAACTCTGCAGTTCTCAAAGCAGTAATCCCCCCCAGCTCCCGGTAACCTCTGTTCCGCTCTGTGTCTACGGTTTCTAGTTACGTCACTTAAGTGGAATCACAGAATATGTTGTCTTTGTGTCTGGCTTATTTCACATAGCACAGCATCTTCGGGGTTCATCCTAGCACGTCCGAGTTTCATTCCTTTTATGGCTGAGTGCTGTTCCACCAAGCACATGCTACGTGTCAGCCGTGAGCGTGCGCAGGGTTGTGTCCACCTGCGGCTGCTGCAAATACCACCTGTGAGGTCCTACTCTCCGTTCCTTTGGGTGGACTTAATAATGTGGTCAAGACTTCTCTTTATTTTGAGAGAGACCGAGACAGTGCAGGTGAGAGGGGTAGCAAGAGAGAGCAAGCGAGAGAGAATCCCAAGCAAGCTTTGTACTGTCAGCACAGAGCCCGATGTGGGGCTCGATCCCATGAACGGTGAGATCTTGAGCTGAGCCGAAGTGAAGAGTCAGGTGCTTAACCGACAGCCCTTCAGGGCCCCCTGGTCAAGCTTTTTCTTGATAGTATTTTTGATAACATGAGATTTCCAAGGATTGTGGTTCTTAAAAGTTTGGCTTTTTCTCATTTTAGTTTATTTTTAATTTTTTAATGTTTATATTTGGGAGAGAGAGGAATAGTGCCAGCAGGAGAAGGGCAGAGAGAGAGGGAGACGCAGGCTTCAGACTCTTGAGTCCTCAGTACAGAGCCTGACGCGGGGCTCGAACTCATGAGCCATGAGATCATGACCTGAGCCGAAGTTGGATGTTTAACTGACTCAGCCCCCCAGGTACCCTGACTTTTTCTCTTTTTAAACAAGTTGTTTCTGACGCTGTTGCCGCTCACTGCAGACACTGAATGGAGCGGCCTCTCTCACCAGAGCACAGCTGAGCTGAGCAAAAGTGTCCTGAGAAGCTGGGAGGTGTTTTTATCGGGTCCGTATGCGAAGGGTACTGCAGTCGCCTGCATGTTCGTTTCCAGATCATGTTCCATTTGGAGGCCAGGGATATGTGAGCATCACAGTGAAGCCTCCAAAGATGGATTTAAAACATTTCCCACAGCCCCCCAAGTCCTACATCAAGGGACCCAGCAGCTCCCATGGAGACCCCAGACCCCAGCACTCAGCTCCTAGAATGGAGTGGTGCCTTTCCGTCCAGGCCTTTCACACTCCTGTCCAACCTGTCACGGCTTTTTTCTAGCTGTAGCTTCTTCTCTTGGCTTTCCACAAGCCAGAAGGATGGTCGTTAGCACACAATTTCAATGTGCAGAACTACGTGTGATGGCCCAGCTTCCTTTCCAGTAACTGCATGTATGGAGAGCAGATGTGTAGTAAGTCTATCTCAGAGTCTCCTGTATCTCCTTGGATAATCAGTTTGCCAAGTGTAAGAGACCAGAATTAGAATAGATTGTCAGTAAAGAAGGTGAAGTGGGTTGAGAAAGATTGTTGTGTTTTGTTTCCTCCCCTGCAGGGAGCCATGGCAAATGACAGAGATGTTGGGGGTGGCCAAGCTTTGGGCCAGTCATTTGCTGCATCTGGTTTCTTCAGGGGTGGGGGTGGAGGGTGCTGTGGCCATGGATGAGTTAGTAACCACTTTGTGATTGAGATTCTTCAATAGCAGATACCTCTCTCTCATGATTACTGTGAAATATGTTGATAGTGAGGACAGTGATAAGTTGGAGTCTTACGCTTGTCCCCACATGTCTTTTGAGTTTTCACTGAGTCATTAGAGCTGCATGTGGGAACCCGAGCCGGAGATGTTCAGTAACTTGCCCAGAAGTGACAGAGGTCATGCAGTGGTAAAATTGGAATCAAAGCCAAGTCCATGCAGCTTTATGCTTGGAGATAATTTAAGGGAAAAACCTAGCATGTGCCTGTATGTATAAGCTGTCCTGTAAGTGTTACTTTATGTACCATATTTACCCCTTTCTCCTGAGATCTTGCGTTTCTTGACAGTAAGAACCATGTCTTACTGATCCCGAAGGTTCTGTGATAGTGCCTTGTATCTAATAGTTAGTAGTTAAGGAATTCCTGAACTTACGTGCCATAGATGAGTGTGGCTTCCAGAAGGGTCCTGAGTTCCTACCCCTACCCCCAGCATGGGAGCTCCTGGTAATTCCAGGCGACCGAAGATGAAGAGCAGTTAACCAAGACCTTCCCTTCCTGTGGTGCCATTTCGGAGGTGACAGGAGAGGTTGGGTTGGGATGACAAATGATGAAATCAGAAAGTCAGCTGAGAAGACCATGTGGCTCCGGTGATGGCAGCTTTCAGACCAAGCTCAAGTCATGGTTCATTGGTTGCCCCCTTACCTCCCTTGTCTTTTACTGTGTTATCCATGAGAATATCATTGACATTCTGCCCATCTCACACACATGCACGCACGTGGGCGTGCACACATAAAAGTGACTTTTCTTAGTCTCATTTCCTCACAGGAAAACAGTACTGTTTCCTAAAGACAAAATTTTCTTTCTCCCATTACTGTTTCTGAACAGTAATGAATATTGGCATCTGGTTGGATATCGAAACCAAAGGTGATTATAATTTTGATTTCTTTTACTCTCCTTCCATACCGACTCACCTTTTACTAGAGTTGAGATGCCAAAAGGGCTAGGAGGAAAATCATCCCTAATCCGTCTCCCACAGAATGACCTCTTTCTGCATTTTGGAATATGAAGTGCATTCAGGCCACGTCTAATAATTGCATTTGCCCACGGGATTAATGCTGCTTCTGCAGGATCCGCTTAAATGACAGTGTTACTTACCTTCAGAAGGATCATGATTTCTTGCCTCTACCCTGTGTCTTACATGTTTAGGGGACCTTCCTGTTATAAAAACAGGTTCTTAACCTGTTAACCGGTGAATCAACTTGACTGTGCTATGCGGTGGGCACTGTTGTTATCCCATATTTAGAGGGGAGGAAACTGAGGCCCAGAGGTCAGAATAGCCACTCAGATCACAATCATCCCCCAGTGGGCAGCGGAGCTCATGTGGCCCCAGCTGGTGGGCTCTGGCATCGGTCCCTCCCACCCTGAGGCCACTATGCCTCTGGGATAGATAGCTCTCCATCCTTCAGTGTCAGCTCATGCCTTCCTGTCCTTCTGACCCCTCAGATTTTTCAGTGGGTCAAACTGAGATGATAACGGGAGGGACCAAACTGTCCTGGTTTCGGAAGCAGCCAAAGTGGTTGGACCCCTGCAGCCGCCTCCCCTGTTCTGAGCTGGTGCTTGCTCTATGCTTTGTACTTGGAAGAGTTCAGGTGTTCACATGGAGCACAGAACAAAGAGGCATTGAGGTGCCCGCCTGCTCGTGCTGCCTTTCCCAGCGGCAGGCAAGCCCAGACCCGACCTCCTGTTCCCGGTTCCCAGGTGGAACCGAAACACTCATGGTCGCCCTTTGTGATTTCCTGGCTCTCAGCTGTTCTGGTTCGCTCCCCTGATGCTCTGACCGTTCATGCCACTCACGCTGGTTTCCTTTCAGCAGATAATCGGACCCCATTAATGTTTCATGTTTCTTTAGCTGTCGGGATGCTCGCCGCTCGAGAGCTGGCTTTATCCCCGAAGTCCTTGTGTTCTTCCAACCTTGGTTTTTCTTCCTTGAGCTCCTTACCTTTCTTGTTTCTTATATTCATTAAACAAATAATCTGTTGCCTGTTCAGGCCATGTCGAGCACAGGGGATGCCGCGGTGAGCAGTGAGTTTTTAATTTATCGGTCATAGAATACATGGGCCTTTTCATCCAAGGAAGAATACATCCCATTTTTGGAAACAGGGGGTACAACTTAGATATAATTCATTGTTAAGATCAGTGATGAAAGAGTATCCTTAGATGTCCTTTAGGAAGAGAACCAGAATACACTCTCTCCTAAGGTCTAACATACCCTTTTCTACTATATTACACTTTACTCATTTTTTAAAACATTTTTTTAATTTTAGAGAGAGTGCAAGTCAGGGAGAGGGGAAGTGGGAGGGGGAGAGAGAATCTATTTTTAATGTTTTTTTTACATGTTTTTAATGTTTATTTTTGAGAGAAACAAGAAGTGTGAGCGGGGAGGGGCAGAGAGGGAGGGAGGCACAGAATCCGAAGGAGGCTCCAGGCTCTGAGCTGTCAGCACAGAGTCCGACACAAGGCTCCAACAAGCTATGAGATCGTTAGGTTGGACGCTTAACCAACTGAGCCACCCAGGCACCTCTGGGGGAGAGAAAGAATTCCAAGCAGGCTCCACACTCAGCAAGGAGCCCGATGTAGGGCTCGATCCCACAACCCTGGGATCACAACCTGAGCTGAAATCAAGAGTCACATGTTCAACCGACTGAGCCACCCAGGTGCTCCTAAGTTAACTTATTGTTATAGGTGCTTCTAAATGAACTTTTTGTTAAACCTCAGTTAACCAGCTCTGCCAAGTGAACATTTTTTGGAATGAGTTATTGTTATTTATATGATTTTAGATGTGATCCTTAAAGGAAGGTCTCAGGCTGGAGATTTAGAGCAAGGAAAAGTGAGCCCAACCTGTCCCTCAGGACAGAATGTCCTGCTGCCTTCACAAGTCATTGAACAAGGTTGCGGGTTTCACTTGCGTTGACACGGCTAATATTATATGCTCCTGTCCCTGGGTCGGTCCTCCAGACTCCTCGTTCTCCCCTGTGGGAGAGCACTGTCCACACACGTCCGGCTAATCCTCTCCGGGATCCTGCCATGAGCTGACGGTGCCTGAGTGAGTTCAGTAGTTGGATGCCGGCAGTGTAGCTGGGAACCCGCCCAGTGGCCCCCACAGAACGTGCCAGGGAGTGGTAACCGACACCTGCCAACCCTGCATTTCATTCTGACCAAGAGTGACTTTACTAATAGTCCTGACCTTTCCTGGGGTGGGGGCAGGGACTGGAGGAGAAAGGGCACAGGTCCTTCCCTCCTGGAGGTGTATTCTGAATGTATGAAAGAACAATCCCAGGGGGCTTGTGGCCTCTTGGAAATGGGATCAAATGCCTCAAGGCACCTTCGCATGGGGAATGCTTCCCATGTAGGGGCTTGCTGTTGTGAGCCCAGCCTCGGATACCCAACCAGCCAGCGTCTGCATGGAGCAAAATGGTTTATACCCACCTCGGAGCACGTGGGGAACCCGCCAAGACAGCGGCTTCCTTAGATGCCCACTGATTGTGCCGTGTGTAGCTTTTTATGCTTTGGTTTGTTTTTGCATTTTGGGTGTTTGTTCTGTTTTGTTCTTTATGGGGTTTTTTTTCGTTTGTTTCTGTCTTTATTTTAAGATAGTCTGGGAAGACCATTCTATTTCTCTGACACTTGGGTCTTTCGGTTGCTACAGGCAATTTAATAAGTTGTTCTCCTCAGATCTTCTCTTGTCTGTGTGTGTGTGTGTGTGTGTGTGTGTGTGTGTGTGTGTGTGTGTTTTCCTCCTGAAAACTGATCTTACTTGGTTTTGTTTTGTAGTTGGTCAAGTATGTGTCTGTCTTTCCAATTTATTTCTAGGCTCCTAGAGATGAGGGATCACATGTTCGTTTTTAATCTTGGGGGATAAAAAACAAAGAGAGCATTTGATTTTTTAGCCTCACTAGGGTAGGAACTGAGGCTCTGCGAATAACTGTGTGACTTCAGAGTGGGTGTTGTAACCCATCTGAGCCTTGGTTTTCTCATCTGTGAAATGGGTTTGATAGTCTGCAGCTCATGGGTGTGTCGCAGGGTTTATGAATAATCCCAGTGCATGTTCTAGCCCACACCCCCTGCTCTCTCTCTAAATTACTCTTTGGCCATCACACAGGGCACTGGACATAGCAGACAAGGAGCGTTTGTTCAGGGGAATACTGCCTCCCTCCTTGTCGAGGGCTCAGTGTCTGCTCCTTGGAGAAGTGAGCAGGGAGCCGGTGACTTGAGAAACGCACTCTTCTTTTCACCTTCCATCTGGAAATGGAGCCCTTCCCAGTGCGGAGCCCACTTCCCACCAAGCCTTGCTCCTTGTGTTCCTGGTCTCTGTGTGCCAGACCATGGGGGGATGGGGGTGGAGGTGTGATGAAGCAGCGTCTTCTCCTGAGAAGTTCAGCTGCACCCACAGTGGAGTGGGGAAGCCTGAGGCTCTGGGGTAGAAGAAGAGTGTGCTTTCAAAGGGGGAGAGATTTCTCAGAGCGGGGATGCCCCATGCACTTCCTGGATGGGGACAGAATTGCATCTTTCCATCGTCCCTGTGATCTCAGGGATGACCTCTTAGCTTAGGCCTGATGCAGTTAGAGAGGCCCACACGGGCACAGGTCTGGCCTGCTGGGTGAGCTTCCCACAGAGCCCCCTTTCCGGACTCGTCTTCCCTTGTTGGCATTAGACAGTCTGGCCTTTGTCCACCTGGTGGCCTGTGTGTAACCTGCCCGTGGGCCTTTTTCCAAGGGAGGGAACGATTGGAGGCTCAGTAGACACCATGGAGTTTGGGAACTCTGCCTGGCTGACTTTTTAGAAAATTCTACAGCTTGATTTATTGGAGGCTGGGGTCTCCAGTTTTTTTAGGTAGTCAACTAAAATTTACTGAACATCCTTTGCATGCCAGGTAAGAAATTAGATGATGAAGCAATATGCATGTATGTGGAGAGAGAGTAAAAATCAAGCCCATAGCCACCCCCCCCCCCTCGTTCCCAGCCTGCAAGCCTCCCTCTGTCCCTGAAACCCTGAAACCTAGGTTCACAGGGAGCCTGTCCTGGGAGCATCCTTCTCCTGGGGCATTAATCAGAAGCTACCATTTCATTTCCCTTCATTGAGAAATCATTGTCATAAGAATAGTAAGTCCCTGGACCTCCATTCATTCCCTGACGAGACTCCAAAGAATTGGATTCAGAATGAATCCAGGTGGGTTCCAGAGAGCTGTTAGTACAAACAAAGCCACCCAAGTGCTCCCCCCTCGCTCGAGGTGCAAGAGGGACACGTCTGGATGATCAGACCCTGCCTGCCCCGTGCAGAACGTCCCGTCTTTCCAGTTAAACCCTGTTTCCATCCACATCCTGGAAAGCCGCCTCCTCTCTCCAGGGCATTTCAGTTCTGGGAGATGTGCCATTTCTTGGAATCGCCTGGGTACTTTCTCCTGGAATGACTTTCCCCATTCTGATACCTTGGAAATCAGGCTCTTCTTAGAGCTGAATGCCCTCTAGTTGACGTCTTGCCTGTACACAGAGATCTGGTTTTAAAATCCTTCTCTTCTGCCAAGAGTGGGCATAACTGTTGTAGGAGAGTGGCCTCTGGGACACTTTCCTGGTCTGGCTGCTGCATCAGCTGTGGCAGGGTCCTCTGTGTCTGGGGACACCCATGGCTCTTTGTACCGCTGTTACCCCCACTTGTCCCTACTCTATCTTGCAAGACGCGGAATCTCTGGTGGGGTTCCTTCCTCTCAGTTAATGGGAGCCCCTTTCCACCAGGAGCTCGCGCTTGCTTTTTCTTCACGATGTCTCCTCTCTGGAGCCCATTCAGCATCTCTGTGGAGGGAAATTATTTTTCCAGAGGCAATAAAAAGTTTTATTTCTGTCCTTGCTACTTTAGGGTTCGCACGGTTACCCTGTACCAACGTCGGTGGAAGGGACTTAATCCTTAGGTGGCAGGACTCCGTCTGTTTTCTAGCATCTGTATTCCCAGGACGTGGACCCATGTCAGGTGTGCAGTAAGTGTTCAGTCAGTACTTGACGAAGGAAGGAAGTTATTCTCCACATGAATGGATTTTACATTTATGGAGTTAAATTCACAGAAACAGAGCGTTAATGGTGAATGGGATAATAAAGACTCCCCAGTGTCTAATTTACCTTTAACAATTCGCCTTTCGGAGAGCACAGTGCTCGTGAGTGATGGACTTTTGGCCTGTGACCTGGGTTTTCCCTCTTCAGCCCCAGTGTGCTTGGACTCATATTTTTAGGATTGACGGGAAGTGAGAACCTTCCAGAATGGCCAGCTGTTTGCATAGTGTCTTGGGCTCAACTTCTGCCTGCTTTATGACTTCACACGGAAGAATTAGGAGTCCGTACCAGGGGTCTGGAGAAGAAACATGGTAAATCACCAAGGAAAAAGATGCAGTTAATATTTGCTTTTTTTTTGTTGTTGTTGAGTGATGTTTTGCAGGTATGTTTCTGGTCTTATTTCCCCCCTAACTGTCTTCTAATAGCACAAATAGAGATTGTATCCCTGAGTCTGTGCTTTTTTTCTCTAATGTGTAGCTCAGGTCCTTGCCCTCATGGGGCAGGCTGTCACTTTTCCGGAGAGGAAAATTCTTTTCCTATGTCATATATGCTTCACCGAGCTGAACAGACCTGAGAGATCCTTAGGTGCCCTCTAGATGCTTCCTTACAACAACTGGACAGGACACAGTCCAAGAAAGAAGAACAGTTTATACTCTCAGTAGATGGTGTTCACCCAACATCAGATTCCAGTTCTTGAATTTCAATGAGCACAATCCCTGAGGGAAATGAGGGACCCTCCTTTTTTGAGGAAGAGGGGCAGGGAAATAGAATTATTTGACAGTTCTCTAAAAAACATGGATTAAACAACTAAATCTCTCTCAAAGTCCAGTGATCATGATTAATCATTGTCTTAACTTTTTTATTTTTATTTTTTTGCTAGTTTTCTTTGGTCATAGTAGTGCTGTCTGGCCACTGGGCGGTCTACATTTCATTCTGAGATTGGCCCTGGACTTTGTGACATACCCTTGGAGTATTGCGGTGCGCCAGGCCATCCCGTGGCCCCTGTGGCAAGAAGGAGGAGTTTGCCGGGGCGCCTGGGTGTCGCAGTCAGTTGAGCATCCACTCTTGATCTCGGCTCAGGTCGTGATATCACAGTTCATGGGTTTGAGCCCTGTATCAGGCCCTGTGCTGACAGCGTGGAGCCTGCTTGGGATTCTCTCTCTCCTTCTCTCTCTAACCCCTCCCCTGTTTGTACACTCTCATTTTCTCTCTCTCTCAAAATAAATAAACTTAAAGGAAAAAAAGAAGGAGGTCCCTGAAAGTCACTGCAGGCAACATTCTGGGTCACTGGTAGGCCTGGCCACTGGCTGCTCCGGATACACGTAGGAAGTGGGCACAGCTGTGAGTGATCGTCACTTACCATGTTTCTATAGATTCTGTCCATTCAGCCTCCACGTAGGGTTGAGCTCTGCTTAAGCCATCATAAGATGAACACCTTACCATACGATGAGTATTGGCGTGTCGGGACCCCTACCCGCCGCGTGCCCCACAGGACTGGCGTGGAGAGCCTATATATCTGTACCAGAAGCTGATGTTCCTTAGGAGGTGGGATCCATGTTGAAGTGCAACCTATGAAATGAACAGCCTGAGCCTAGACCTTCGCAAACCAGTCTTCTAAACCCAGGGCTCCCCGCGTCGCCCCTAGTCTATGCGTCCTGGGGATTTTCTGAATCTTGTTTTGCCTCATGACTAGGTTCTGACACCCATCTCTTAGATGGAGTATTTCGCTTCTGGAAGAGACCTTTGACTGCTCTGCACAGTGAAGCCCCTGTCCCCACTGGTCGCCCTGGGCCACATTCCGAGTTGGTCCCTGGGAGCCCGCCCCCGGCTGGCCACCAGGAGTGAACACGTGCACCTTTTCTTCAGCCGTGGCAGTGGAGGAAGCTGCCTGTGAGCGGGGATGCTGGCGCGGAGGGAGGGTGGCTTCGGCCGGAGCACCGCCAGGAGCTTGACTGTGAGGACAGGCGGGCCGGCCCAGGGCGCCATCATCCAAACAGGCGCTCGACCTTTCTGAAAGAAAACAGACGGGACTTCTCATCCAGACTTTTCTGCCACCCGCCATGGGACCTTAAACTCACTGAACATGAGATTATTTATGTCACTGAGAAATCGGTGTTATTGTCCCTGTCATTACTATGAGGATCCAGGTCGTCAGAGATGTAAAGAGTAGGAGCATGTGATAGGCACTTGGTAACTGCAGTCATCAGTGGTTATCACCACTGCATGTGGACACCCAGGTCAGACGGCAGGGCTCCAGTGAGGCCACCAGGTCGCCGTGTGACACATTGGATTCTCACATCTTTGGGAAGGAGGGTTCCCTGGGGAAGCCACACCTCTTACACTGGGAAGGAAAGGGAACCGAGTGCGGTGAGACAGAATGCAAGTTCAGATAGCAAGGAGCAACCTGCATCATGTGTTTCCAGTGTTTGCCTTCAAGCTTTTTTTAAGTTTATTTCTTTATTTTGAGAGAGAGCATGAGCAGGGGACGGGCAGAGAGAGAGAGGAAGAGAGAGAATCCCTAGAAGGCTCCATGCTGTCAGCGCAGAGCCCGATGTGGGGCTCAAACTCACAAACCATGAGATCATGACCTGAACTGAAATCAAAAGTCTGGACACAATTGACTGAGTCACCCAGGCGCTCCTGCCTTCGAGTTTCCAAAGAGCCCACGAACTTGAACACATTTGCCTCCTAAAGCCTCTTTTGAGTACTCCCCCACCGGCTGTGTGCGCAGACAGGACAGGGGCTGATAAATCTGGGAGTCATTCGTCACTGACTGGTTTCTGGTGTCAGGGTTTTAGAATTGTGGGAATCTTCCCTCCTTCCATGTGGGACATAGGATTGCACCAGCTCCTTCCTGGAATACCGACTTTTCTCCATCCATTGTTAACCTGGCTGCACTCAGGGCAGGGGAGTGTGAGGGCATTCTGGGCAGCCCCAGCTTGGTCAGCACCCCGAGAGCCTTGGACAGTGTCTCCCCTAGAGTTGGGACCAAAAGGAACCTGAATGTGTCAGACCAGGGCGGAGATGGGACCAGGGCTCCCTGCCAGCCCAGTGTCTTTGGTTTCTCAATGGGAGGATCAAAGCTCTTCATCTCTCTGTCCCCCCATTCCTGGGACTGTCACTGCCCCACATCAATGACTGCATTTGTTTCTTGTCTGCCATGGTTCTGGAAAGAAAGGTTTGATTTGAAATTGCTTCTTAAGTGTTCAACTATGGATTCTTAATGCAGATCTCCCTTGACTTACTATAAGGTTACATCCTGGTAAACCCATCGTAAATGGAAAATATCCTCCGTCCGTACCTGACCCAGCATCACCAGGGAGAATGTACTGCTTGTCAGCAGCCCAGGAAAAGATACCCATTCAGAATAGCACTTCTTTAGACAGAATGTGTGTATCTACATGTAGCTTTAAGGAAAAGACGTGACATATTTCATGAAAGCAAAGAATTGGTGGATCTACATATGTTTTCTTGTCTACAGAACTGTCTGCTAGAGTCCTGCATCTGTGACTTGCTCTGGGTGCTTTGGGAGGGCTCGGGATGCAGTTCTAAATTAGCAGACGAGAATGCCAGAGCTGCTCACAGAAGCAGAGAGTTGACCAAATAGCCAGCACCCTCCCTGAGGGAACAGTCCTGCATTTGGATTAGGGGAAGGAAAGGCATCCCCAGAAAAGGAATGAAGGTATCACCAGTAAATGAAAAGGAACAAGTCGGTCCGACCTAGGCATATCGAGAGGACTATTTCAATTTTAACCTTGTCCGAGTGTATCGGCCCCAGTCTCGTGTTGCTGAATGACCCTGAACATGCTCTGGGGATGGGAGTGGCCGTGTGGGCTTGGGAGGCCACATATATCCACTGAGTGCTGCCCAGAGCCCAGCAGCATAAAGTATAGGAAGGGCTCTTTTCTCAGGTGCACATATGTGGTTGAAATGAAACACAAACACACACACACACACACACACATTTTTCCTGCTGGTGAATTAATCAGCTTCATGAAAATGTATTTTCTTAATTTATTGCCACTGACAATGGCAGTTATTGTCTATGGGAGGTAAGTGGAGAGAGAGTACCATTTCCCACGAAGGTTGGAAAACAAAGTTTCTCTTGTAGATGCTGAAAGGTCAGCATGTGTGGCTGAAGCTATATATGTATATATGTATATGTATTTCTGGTATATGCTGGACATCATTCTAGTGTTTTAATTTCCTGCTTCAAATCCTGCTTGCCTATAGTAACCACCGAAATGAAGCATTGACTGAATTTTTTTAAATGACACAATTTAGGAATGGCATTTGTATTTGTATTTGGAGACATGGTTAGGTGATTAGCTCTTAGGTTTTCTGAATATCTTCATCATGAATACAAATAGAAGCATACTCTAATAACGTAATACCTGAGTTTCTTATTCTGCTTACTTATGTCCAACTGCATCTATTAAAAATTAAGTACTTGTGGGGCACCTGGGTGGCTCCATTGGTTAAGCGTCCAACTCTTGATCTCGACTCAGGTTATGATTTCACAGTTTGTGGGATTGAATACCGAGTCCAGCTCTGCGCTGACAGTGAGGAGCCTCTTGGGATTCTCTCTCTCCCTCTCTCTGCCCCTCCCCCACTCACACTCCTCTCTCAAGATAAACATTTCAAAAAATTAAATACTTATGAGTGGCATCTGTGAGAATAGAGGTTAATTGGTGTGTCTAAGGTATTTCAGCAGAATGTTGAGTTCTAGCTGCACAAGGTTTTAATTGCTCAGAGGTCAACAAAAATGGCTTGCACAGTGAACATGACTCAGGTTTAAAATGCCTTTGCAGGCTGGACCTTTAGTTCCCATCCAGATGGAAGTGTGTAAGAACTTTGACCTTCACACATGTGTTTGGGACTTTTCAGCTGCAGCACTGTGAAGAAAGCTTCCCTTTACCTCTCTGCTCTGACTCAGCACTTTCCAGATATATGGGTTCCCTCCCCTCCTCACACCAAGCAATTCTCTGACAGCAGCTGGGTGTGTCCTTATGGGTTCAGCCATTTACTAGAGTGTCCACGGAACTCAGGAACACGGTTTACTAATTAGGTTACTAGTTTGTTATAAAGGATACAGCTCAGGAACAGTCAGAAGGAAGAGGGGCGTAGAGCAATGTATGGGGAAGCGGTTCAGGGCTCCCGTGCTGGGCACACTACCTCCCAAGCTCCTTCCTGTGTGCACCGACCTGGGAGCTCTCCAAAACCTATGGGGTTAGGATTTTTAATATTGGTGCTTCAGTATAGACACAACTGGTTATATCATTGGCCACTGGTGATGAGCTCAGGGTCCAGCCCTTGTGTCCTCCCTCAGCCCAAGGTCAGGGAGCAGAGCTGGACCTGTCCAAACCTGTAGCCCCATGGTCCATGGTCGGCTCCCTTGTCAGCCAGCCCCCAGCCCGATTACCTGGTGGCTTTCCAAAAAGCACCCCATTAACATAAACTCAAGTGTGTGGAAAGGGGCTTGTAATGAGTAACAAAAGGAGATAGTTTATAAGAAAAGATGATCCTTTCACCTTTATGAAAGCCCTAGCTATCTCAGGAACAACAACAACAACAACAACAACAACAAAAGACCAGATACCAGAACAAAAGATGCCCCCATTGCTCTTATGGTTTAGGAAATTCCAAGGATCTCAGGAGTCTAGTGCCAGGATCTCTAAGGGCAGACCAAGATCTTTATTTCCTATTCTGTCACAGCCTCACAAGTACCATCAATCCTCACCCCCTCCTTTTACTTAATAACCTATCTCTAGGGTTTTAGCATCTTATGCAAGCCTGCTGGGCCCTGCCTCACGAGCGTGCCTTCTATATGAAGATGGGAAGAAACATGCAGACCGTACATGTTAACAGGTGCTCACGTGGGTCCGGGAAGAACGGGCAGTACTTATGTGTATCCTGAACACACCGGGCACCCAGCATTTCTTGAAGGTGCCAACTAATTCAGTGAAACTGATTCCGTGTCCTCTTTCCTAGCCAGTGTAGGAGGCCACTAGATGGCTGTGTGCTCCCAGCAGGGTGTATAGTGAGGAAGCCAGGCAGGGCCGAAGGCTGAGCCTCGCCTGTAACTTACATTCTCCTTTGTGCCCACAGTCAGCTGGTGAGCGCCTGGCCTCCTCCACGTTTGGCTTACGGAAGACGTGTGCCCCACACGCCCCGAATTATCTATGAGCAGATACAAATTTGTTTCACCGACTTTGTACCTATTTTAGAAGGAAGGCTTCCTCTGTTTGCTAGTGGCAGTGAGGCCAGGTGCACATGGGAGTTCGAGATCAGATGAGCTGCTCAGATATTTGGGACAAAAGTCAGTGTCCAGTTTAGGACTGGGTTATTTGCGGAAGCAAAATAACTATTAATAACTTGATTTACAACCGTGTTGTCTGACCTATATTTGTGCGGAAAATACATCCTCCAGCATCCGCGTGATGTTAGACTGAGTATGTAAATCGTTTTTACCTTCCCCTTCATGTGCGGTCTCACCAAAAGTATTTGGCATCAAGTTTGCATGGAAATAGATACTTCATCTTAGCGCTTGTTTCCAGAAGCATCTGCCTGGTGCTTGCCCTGTATGTTTGCTTCTCTGCAGAATGGCTTTCACGGGGTGGGCAGTTGATCCACAAGTGATGGGTTCATGCAGGAGCCAAAGGGATACGGGAGGTAAGGACCCGAGGGACCCATCCCACACGAATGAGAACCATTCCGAGCGTTTGCTTCTGCGAGAACAGAGTGTCACCTTAGTAATGCCTGCAGTAAGTTATAAAAGAATGTGATGGAGACGAGTCTTCCTTGGAATCAATCCTTTATGACCCCTGCCTGGAAGATTCCATTATTCATCTGCGCTCGATTTAACAGTTTCAGTAAAATCCCAGGACCCTAAATGAGTCTGTTATCTGGACAGATAAAATGCTAATTGAGTGACAAAAATTTTATAGTTTGTCCCAGGCTAGGATGCCAGCACAGAGCCCAACGCAGGGCTCGAACCCATGAACCATGAGATCATGACCTGAGCCGAAGCTGGATGTTTAACCAACTGAGCCACCCAGGCGCCCCTAGATTCTTTAAAATTAGGTTTTGTTTTGGGGGCGCCTGGGTGGCTTAGTCTATTAAGTGTCTGACTCTTGATTTTGGTTCAGGTCGTGATCTTATGGTTTGTGAGATTGAGCCCCATGGTGGGCTCTTTGCTGACAGCATAGAGCCTGCTTGGGATTCTTTCTATCCCTCTCTGTCTGCCCCTATCCTGCTTATGTGTGCGTGCGCTCACTTGCTCTCTCTCTCTCCCTCATAAAATAAATAAACATTTAAAAAAAGGTCTTGTTTTCCCTTTTAAGGGCTGTGGAAAATATGCCAGTTTGGTGGTTGGATTCATGACGGTTATAACCTATAACATGAATGTCACCAGATTAACCTGGCTTTGTCCAACACGTGCACAGCTCAACATCTTAGTAGCAAGTAGTTTTGTTGATAACCCACCTCAGAAGGGGACTGAAGCATTTTGGGGGCTCGTGTTACATTTATACCCTGGGATCCACTTGAACTTGATGTGTACTCTGAGCCATGTCACAAGTACTTTGTGTTCCCGCAAGTGTAGTGGCCTGAGTGCAGAGAGCCGTGACCCAGCAGGAGTGAGCTGGTTGGCCCTGAGAAGGAGCAGAAGGGAAAGGATAGAAGAAACCAGGGGCTGCCCTCTGTGGGCACTGTCAGGGGCTTCCGGAACGCTTAGGAAGACAGTAACTCCAAGGAGAACCTGCCAGGGGGATGAAGACACTGTATTTTCCCAGAAGGAATCTGTCCTTTGGGCGCCTGGGTGGCTCAGTCGGTTAAGCATTCGACTCTTGATTTTGGTTCAGGTCATGATCTCATGGTTTGTGAGTTCAAGCCCTAAGTCGGGCTCTGTGCTGACAGCTAAGAGCCTGCTTGGGATTCTCTCTCTCTCTCTCTCTCTCTCTCTCTCTCTCTCTCTCTCTCTCTCTCTCTCTCTCTGTGTCTCTCTGCCCCTCCCTCTGATTATGTGCATGCTTTCACTCTCTTTCTCTCAAAATAAATAAGCTTTAAAAAAACAACAAAAAAAGAACTCTGAGATTGAGCCTCTCTTTCCTCCTGATTTCTCAGGGGGGATGGAGGTGACCATGGTGGCCACTGTATTCTGCTGGGTCTTCTGCTTTGGGGCACATGTGACTGGCAGCCAGGCGACATCCTGCGGCCCGTGGCGCCCTCTCCCAGCCTGGCGTCCAGCCCCCCACCCCCACCCCTGCCCCGGGTATTCCCGAAGGCCAGATCCTTAAATACAGTGAGCTCTGTGCTTCTCCCCCATATTGGCTCTTAAATGGCCCAGTAAGAGAGAAACACCGAGTTGTTTGTAGGATGAGTTAGAGCGCCCTGGACTTAATCCTGTTCCAGAGCTCTGATCAGGCAGCTATTACCTGCAAGCTAAATGTGAGTGGAGGATGCATTCTAGAACCTTCCTGAAGCCCCAGTGTGACTTGTACGTTTTCTCAGAAGGCGGATACCCTGAGGTCTCAGTAGACACACAAGTGGCTGGCTCTCTTCGGGTGGCCGTCATCCCTAAGTTCTTTCCCTGCTGAGTTCTGCTTCCTTGGTCTACAGACGTGGCCTCCAGACAAGGGACGAGAGGACAGGGGTGTGTGTGTATTTCCCCCTCCCAGGATCTGGACTTTCTGTCAGCCCCGCTAGCTGCCTGCACTCTGAACTCTGAGCAAGGGCTCTGGCCTTCTCCTCTGTGATATATATGTATTGATTACATGGCACTCGTGAAGTGACAGTTCAGCCCTTTGGTCCTTCTGATATCTGACTGCAGGATTAATATTGACCATGCGTAAGCCATCTGGCCTCTGTCCCCAGCTTTCTATCTCTGCTGCCTGCCCTGGCAGGCCCACATCTCCGGGAGTGCCAGGTTATACCCCTCATTGTGTGCAGTCAGGGTTCTTCAGAGAAACAGAACCATGGAGATATGCATTTATACATGTATGGGGCTCCCATGATTGTGTAGTTACAAGTCCAGAGTTTTCTGGGTGGACCAGGAGGCAAAGAGTTGCAGTTTGAGTCCAGAGCCAGAATTCTTCCCTTCTTGGTGGATTACAGGTTTTTTTCTCTTAAGGACCTTTACCTGCAGGGCAGTCTGCTTTGCTCAGTGTACTGACTTAAATGTTCATCTTACCTGAAAAATACCTTCACAGAAACATCTAGAGTCACGTCTGACCAAATCTCTGTGTCCCAGTCAAGCTGACACATAAAATTTCACATCAAAGTCTCTGTGTGTACCTCTGCTGTTTTCTGACCTTCCGTCTGGTGTTCCCTGTGCTCCTGTGTCTCTCTGCCTCAGGCCTTCTTTGAGGACAGGCTTCCTCGGCTGTCAGGCCAGTTGGGGGCACTGGGAGGTCTGTGGGTGCACGACCCATCCACGGTCAGCCGTGAGCCTGTCTGCGTGGTTTGGGTGCTCCTGGAGCCCTGAGCCAGCCCAGGCCACTGGCTGTGTCAGGTGCTATTCTGTTCCTGGGTCACCCTTCCACTTCTAGAATTTCAGGGAAGGGAGAAGGCCTGATGCGCCTCATTAGGGCTTGACGTCCACCTCTGGTCTGGCCACCACTGCCTGAGGCCGGAGCAGTGGGGCCATACTGTGCTGAGTGGCTGCGTGTGGCCCGTCCATCCCGGAGGGGATGTGGGCTAGAGGTGCTCCATGTGCGGACAGTGGGATTTTAAAATTTTGTGAGGGGCGCCTGGGTGGCTCAGTCGGTTAAGCATCCGACTTCAACTCAGGTGATGATCTATCTCACAGTTCATGGGTTCAAGCCTCGCGTCAGATTCTGTGCTGACAGCTCAGACCCTGGAGCCTGCTTCAGATTCTCTGTCTCCTTCTCTCTCTCTCTGCCCCTCCTCACTCATGCTTGGTCTCTTGCTCACTTGCTCGCTCAAAAGTAAACATTAAAAAAAAATAATAAATAAATAAAACTTAAGTATATAAACTAAAAGAAAAGAAAAGGAAACAAAGAAAAGAAAGCAAAATAAAATAAAAAGAAAAGAAAAAAAAAGCAAAATAAGATAAAGCCAAATAAGACAAAATAAAGAAAAGAAAATAAAATAAAACAAAATAAAATAGTGTGAGTTTTGGAACCTGACCCCTAGGACGCCATGTGGCCGTGAGCCTCACTGCTGCTAAAGTCTTGTTTTGTTTTGTTCTGTTTTCTTTCCACTTGGCCTTAACCGCACAGAGGATGACGTAGATCTGGAAGCCCTGGTGAACGATGTGAGTGCGTCCCTGGAGAGCCTGTACCCGGCGTGCGGCATGCAGTCGGACACGGCGCCCCTGCTCCAGAACGGCCAGCACGCCCGCGGCCAGCCGCCCTCGGGAGCACGGTCCCCGCAGCCGCGGGCGGCCCCGAGACCGCAGGTGCAGCGCTCGCAGCCCGTGCACATCCTCGCCGTCAGGTGGGCCCCGGGGCCTGGAC
>NC_043701.1:49821652-49943521 GCF_006229205.1 Suricata suricatta | reverse complement strand
GCAGCCGCGGGCGGCCCCGAGACCGCAGGTGCAGCGCTCGCAGCCCGTGCACATCCTCGCCGTCAGGTGGGCCCCGGGGCCTGGACGGCCTTGTTTCCGAGAGCGAGGGAGGGCCGTTGCCCAGACACCACATGGCTCTCCGCTGCATAGATCAGGTCCTTCTTTCCTCTGTGCAGCTCGCCCCCCTGGGCTTGGACTTGGTATCCGGCTCAGTTCTGGTAACTTTCATTGAGCCAGACACTGGCTGGGTGGGGGGGTGGGGGTCATCCTAAGAGAATGCTCTGGAAATAATGAAGGAATGTCCAGGCAGTCGATGGAGGGCTCCAGAGCCTCACTGCCCAGAGTGGGGTGTGAGGGGACCTGGAACAGTGGCGTCCCCTGGGGCTGTCACACCAGTGCCACCTCAGATATGTGGTCACATTCCATTAGTACTCCTGGAAATACCAGGGCTGGGGGAGGGGCTTCTGGGAAGTGGGGAAGGGTTCCTTGGAAGTGGCACATCTCAAATTTGGGTGTTTAAAGGTGAGTAGGAATTGGGGGACGGCGGGGGGGCGGGGAGAGAGAATTCCTGTTGTCACAGGGAGTGAAATTTCCTTCCTTTATGGTGGAATGACACTGCAGGGGGCTCACTGCGTTTTCTCTATGGAGTCGTCCGTTGATGGCCGACATGGGCAGCATGCTGAGTAAACAAGCCGGTCACAAGGACAGCACCACACAGATGCACTTATGGGCCAAATCTCAGGTGGCCGAACTCCTAGAAACAGAGAGTAGGAGTGCCAGATGCCAGGGGCCGAGGGGAGGGGAATCAGGAGATACGGGACACAAGCGTTCGGAGCTTTGGTTTTACAAGGGATGTTCTGTGGCCCGGAGCCCACACATGACGGCCTGGTGCTGTGTACGGGAAACCTGCGAAGAGGGAGGGAAGGGCTTTGGCAGTAGTAATAAGGGAGGGGAATGGTTGGAGGTTGTGGGTGTTGATGGCAGGCCGGACCGGTGATGGATCACACGTGTGCTTATGACACCCCCAGTCATTCAGTTAAACGCGCATAGTGTTCCATGTGTCTGTCACACCTCCATGGGGTGGCTTGAACAGAAGATGCTCTTGACAGGTGCAGGCCAGATCCCGAAGGCGTCTCTTAACCATTGAAGAGGAGAGATGGGGAGGGGATTTGAAGAGGCAATTGAGGAGGTGGGGTTGGGCTTTTGGCAAATAATCCTGGCAGCTTGGTGTCGGGGTTGGGGGGGTGGAGCATGGCTGACTAGGAGGCTCTTTCAAGGGCCAGCCTAGAGATGGTGGCGTCCTGACTCCAATGAAGAGGGGATAGATGGCAGTTGTCGCACCTGGATTTGGGAGGGGGAGGGGCAGGACACTGAGGGAGTTTCTACCCTTTCTCCAGGACCTGAGAGGTGGGTGGACTGGTGTGGCTGCCACCCAGTCCCTGTTGACTCTGGAGGTTTTCAGGAGGGGATGGAAGGTTGGGAGTGGGCGAGGGACCAAGGCCAGCCTCCCTGCCTCCCTGCACTTTCCGGTGTGAGGCGGTGTGGTGCCTTTCGTCTCAGGCCTTGGTCAGGCTGGGGTTCTTGGTGCTGCTGGTTCCTCAGCACAACATCTTCTGGGGATCTTGCTTCTTTCATTGGGTTGAGGAGGGGGCAGGGTGGTCCTGTCTGCTTCTGGAAACTCCTGTGAGGCCCTTCCTGATCTGATATCCCAGGTTTTCTGCAGCTGGGTAGCCCTCTTGCCAGGGTAGCCTGTTGTGTCTTGGGGAACTCAGAGCTGTCTGCAGTGGGGAGTCGTGGCTCCGTAGCCACCTCCCAGCTTCCTGCCTTTCTTCTCCTCCACTGTCCTGGTGTTTGTGCCCCCCTGTGCTTTCTTGAGCATCAGCCCTGTGCTCTCAGCCTCTCCGGAGCTCAGTCTGTAGGGAGACACTCTTTTCCCCGTGTGCATCTTCCTTTTGGGTACATTTAAAAAATGAGGTGACCAATATGGGATACCCAAAGATTTCTTTTGTAAATGAGGCCTTATATTGAGCACTTCCTGTGTATAGTTTTTGTCGAGTCCTTACTTATTAGCTAGTACAGTGGCCACCACATCCCTATGAGATGGATGATGTCATGGGTCTTGTTGCCCAGGTGAGGAAACTGAAGCACCAGGGGATGTGACAGGCCCACACCTGGCTAGTAGGGAGTCCGGGCACAAACCCAGCCAGAGAGGCCCTGAGGGGCTCAGGACACCCTGGACATGGGGGTGCTTAGGAGACCCACAGAGCGGGGTGTGGAGCACAGATGGAGGCGGGCACAGAGCAGAAGCTGGGGAAGGCAGAGCGGGCTTCCTGGAAGAGGCTGCAGCTGGGCCATCAGGTCCTGAGGGAGCGGACAGTGGGGAAGGTAGAAGGCTTATTCTAGCCCGGGGAGGCAGTGGAACCCAGGCCCGGCCATTCTTATCCCCAACATCCCTGCATTTTTGCCCCCTTCCCATGTCTCATTCCATAATTGTGCAGGGATGCAGCCTCTGGAGCAGGGACGTTTTCCAGCCTCATGTCGTGTCCCTCGGTTTTGCCTTGGCTGATGCTTGTGCCCTGCTGGGAAGCCAGCGCAGGACTTTTCTTTTCCTTTTAATTTTTTTTTCTTTTAATTTTTAAGAATAACACATTGACATGAAATTCACACCACATAAAATTAATCACTTAACCTGTCCACTTCAGGGGCCCCTGGGTAGCTCAGTTGGTTAAGCGTCCAATCCTTGATTTCAGCTCAAGTCACACATGATCTCACGGTTTATGAGTTTGAGCCCCACATCGGGCTCTGTGCTGACAGCCAGAGTCTGCTTGGGATTCTCTCTTCCTCTCTCTCTCTCTGCGTCTCCCTCTCTCACTCTCTCTCAAAAATAAATAAACATTAAGAAAATTAAAGTGTACAATTCAGGTGTATTTAGTATACTCCCAGCATTGAACTAGTTACAGACTCCCACCTCTACCTAGTTCCAGAATGTTCCCACCATGCTAGAGGAAGTGCCTACCCATTAAATGTGTCTCCACATCCCCTCGCAGCCACCAGTCCACACGTACTCTGTTGCTGTGGACTTCCCTGTTCCTGTGGCTTCATCGATGTGTAACCCCCTTGGTCACTTGGCATGAGGTCTTTTTTTTTTTTCCATAAAGATGTATTTTTCAATGATGAGTTTTAGATTCATAGCAAAATGAAGAGACGTTTCTAAAGGTCTCCCATTACTCTCTGCCCACACATGCACAGCCTCCTGCATTATCCACATCCCCCACCAGGTGGTAGCTTTGGCATGGTTGGTGAACCTGCCTGGACACTCGTCAGCCACGGTCCATGGCTTACCTGAGGGTTCGCTCTGGGTATTGGATGTAGTATGGGTTTGGACAGATGTACAATGTATGATGATACTACCATACAGAGTATTCTCACTGCCCTGAAAACCACCACTTGCTTGCTTTCATTCATTCATTCATTCATTCATTCATTCATTCATTTTAAAAGAGGGAGAGAGGGTGAAAGTGAGTGAGGGGCAGAGAGAGAGAGGCAGAGAGACTGAAGCGGGGCTCACCTGAAACAAGGCTCGTGTTCATCTGACACAGGGCTCGAACTCATGAACCGTGAGATCATGACCTGAGCCCAAGTGAGAGCTTAACAGACTGAGCCACCCAGGCACCCTCCAAAGCACATGGCTTTTAAAGTTTTTCAAAACAACCCCATTAAGAGAAGCTTTGGGGAACAACCAGAGCGTTAGAACATTGGCATCTTGTATATAAGCCGAAACAATAAAAGTCTCCTGCTTCAGGATGGTCACCCGGTCAGTGGTCGTTGAGGGCTTTCCTCCTCCTCTCTTGCTCTGTAGGACAAGGGGCAGCGTGTCAGCCGGACACCTTGGCCGTGATAGAGGCTGGTGTGGGAAGAGTAGGATTTCCTGAGTGCACATCTGTTTTCTAGTACGATGTGGGGGTGCTGTGGAGGGGCCGCGGTACCCCACAGCATGACCCCCTTCCCGCCCAGGAGTATGTGTGCTGCAGACGGTGCCTCCTGGTCCCCGTGGAATGGCTGGCGGGCCCCTCCAGGTCAGGATCGCTTGGTAAACAGAGAAGCTGAGAAGCTGTGGCGTGATCACTGCATTTCTCTAGCAGCCAAATTCCCATTAATGGATCATTAATGTAGTAGAACTATAAAAGGAGTCCAGAAGATTCTTGGATGACTCCGCCTACAAGGGCTTCACAAGGCCTATGTCAACAAGGACCAGCAACGCTTGGTGATGGCAGGGCTCATGCCGCAGCTCAGAGTGGGCGTCTGGACACTGGGCAGTGCCACCCTTGGGAGGACAGCGTGGCCAGGAAGCCACTGGCGGGACCCCGGGGAAAGGAGACAGAGGGACCCTTTGCAGCTGTTTCTCCTTTGAACTTTGTTTTTCTATTTTCATAACTGTATCTGATCCATTATCGTGTGTGTGTTTGGCTTTGCCGTATGACGAATGGGTTTTGCTTGGGAGGAAATGCCAACGAGTAGGCAGCCTGGTGCTTCCTCCGCAGTGGCTGTGATGGAAACACGAGCTTTCATGTCCTGGGGAGGATGGCTGTGCAGGGCCTTTATTTCCAATCCAATACCAACAAACAACCTCTCTTGTATAAGCAAGCCTCCATCCCGCAGCCCAGACCAGGGCACAGGGAGCCTCTTCTCGTGTTGTCATGCGTTCAGAGAAGCACTCGCTCCAAGGTCATTGAACATAGTTGTTCTCGTGAAAGTGCTCTTACTTTCAAAACCTCTTCACCCATCAGTGTTCATGGAACAAAACCCATGAGGTGTTTGGGGAAAACATCTAGGATGTGTCATGCGCAGAGCATGGTTTATTTTGTTTAGTTTTTTTTAAAGTTTATGAGTGCTAGTGGGAGAGGGGCAGACAGACAGGGACAGATCTGAAGCCGGCTGTGAGCTGTCAGCACAGCGCCCGATGAGGGACTCAAACTCACAAACTGTGAGACCATGACCTGAGTCGAAGTGGGATGCTTAGCCAACTGAGCACCCCCCAGGCACCCCTTGGCATCCGGAGAGGATATTTAATGTGTGAGGGAATCAGTACCCTTTGAGTCCGAGAATGGCAGCTTTGGGGGAAAAATTAAAAACAAAACCTTTGTTGTAGAACAGGACGCATGGCCATGTTTAAGTGCATATTGCATGGTGCATACGCTCATGTTCTAGCTCTAGAACTTGCTCATCTTGCAGAAGTGACACTCTGTCCCTGTGAAACCACGACTCCCCATTCCCTGGCCACCAGTCGCTGGTGTTTTTCCATTGTTCTAGCTAGGGGTCTGGAAACCCTCGGCACCTCACAGAAGTAGGTCGCACAAGATCTGCCCTTTTGTGACCAGCTGAATTCACCCAGCACCATGTCTTCAGGGTGTACCTGTGCGTCAGTTTCCTTCCTCGGTCAGGCTGAGTAGTGTCCTCTGGATGGATAAACCATATTTGGTTAATCCATGCCTGCATTGTGGACACCCTTGGGGACCGATGTGACCAGTCCCACGGGAACACAGGTACCTGTCAGGATCCGTCTTTAGTTTCCTTGGGGACATCTCCAGACGTGGGACTGCTGGATCGTGTCAGCGGATGGCAGCATTTAACGAGTGGTTGTTGTGTCTCCCAGACGCCTGCAGGAAGAAGACGACCAGTTCCGAACCTCGTCTCTGCCAGCCATCCCCAACCCCTTCCCGGAGCTCTGCGGCCCCGGGAGCCCCCCGCTGCTGACCAGAGGCTCCTTACCTCCCAGCCAGGCGGCTGCGAAGCAGGTGAGCACACGGCCCTGGTGTGAGTGCCAGGCCACCCGGCTGCGGCCAGGACAGATGTGCTGGCTCAGTATTGTCAGAAGGGAGGGTAATCGTGGGATCTTTTCATTCTTTTCCTCTTGTGACCATACTTTTGTGTTATAGAGCTTTCTGATTCCTTAGCCACAGTTCCATTTGTTAAGTCAGTGATGTATCTACGTGTTTCGGAAAGAGTCTCGTGAAAGTGATTAAAAATGAATGTTGGTGGTTGAAAATGAATTTTATTTAGTTCCCTTTAAAAATTTCCCCGCCGTATCAGTTTCATTGGCCAGGACCTCTGGATAAATTTTTTTTTTAAGTTTTTTACTTATTTTTGAGAGACAGATAATGTGAGCAGGGAAGGGTCAGAGAGAGAGGGAGACACAGAATCCGAAGACAGGCTCCAGGCTCTGAGCTAACTGTCAGCACAGAGCCCGATGTGGGGCTTGAACCACAAACCATGAGATCATGACCTGAGCTAAAGTTGGACGCTTAACCAACTGAGCCACCCAGGCACCCCCCAGGAGCTCTGGATAA
The DNA here is from genome assembly GCF_006229205.1 of Suricata suricatta. Classification (NCBI taxonomy): domain Eukaryota; kingdom Metazoa; phylum Chordata; class Mammalia; order Carnivora; family Herpestidae; genus Suricata; species Suricata suricatta. The sequence goes on along the minus strand of NC_043701.1, from coordinate 49,937,174 downwards.
ATGAGGTGTTTCTCAGGCACCGGAACTTGAGTCTGGTTGAAGACTTTGCTTATTATATTCCTGATCTGGAATATAATCTGTGCAAAGCAGAAACTCTTTGACCCAGAAGATGACAGCCACCTTTTGAAACTAACACTTTCGGTCTATGGCCATGCCACCCTGAACGCGCTTGATCTCGTCTGATCTTGGAAGCTAAGCAGGGTCGGGCCTGGCTGGTACTTGGATGGGAAACTAACCATTTCTACCTTAAAAGTAGGGCTCTGAGCTGGATATTGTACAGCCATTATCCTCTGGGAGGAAACTGGGACACAGAAGCTTCAGTAGTTACCCAGCATCACATTAGCAGTGATCACCTTGTCAGGCAAACAGGCCAGCAGCTCCGTCTGTCCACGTTGGCAGGGCCTGGACCACAGTGGGTCGCAGGCCTGGGAGGGAGACCCAGTGATGCTATAGTGCGGGGGGGGGGGGGGGGGGGGGGGGGGGGGGGGGGGGGGGGGGGGGGGGGGGGGGGGGGGGGGGGGGGGGGGGGGGGGGGGGGGGCAGGGGGCAGCGGTATAACTACAATGTGACGGCAGCCTCTGACATTCACGGAATGATCCCGATGTGCCAAGTATTGTTCTAAGTAGTTTCCATGTTTACTTATTTGTTCCCTTATTCCTCAGAACACCCTTAAGAGTCAGGTGCAAATGTTCTCTGTTTCGCAGTTGGGAAACTAAAACCCGGCTGTAACTCTTGGAGCTGGGTGGGACCCCAGGGTGCGGTGGGGCTAGGTAGGACCCCGATGTGTGGGGTGGGGTTGGGATGGATGAACCCCCAGTATGCGTGATAAGATTGTGTGTGAACCCCCAGTTTAACAGTGGGGCTAGGAGGAACTCCAGTGTGTGTGGTGGGGTTGGGTGTGACCCCAGGGTGTGTGGTGGGGCTGGGTACAAACCCTCAATGTGTGAGGGGGGCTAGGTGTGGATCCCATTTTAGCGGTGGGGTTGGGCATGAACCTTCAGTGTGCATGGTGGCATGTTGGGTGTGGACCCCCAGTTTAGCGGTGGGGCTGGGCATGAACTCCCCATATGAGCAGTAGGGCTGGGTGTGAACCCCCAGTGTGCACAGTGGGGTGGGTCGTGAACCCTCTTAGCATTGGGGCTGGGCATGACCCCCAGTGTGAGCAGCAGGATTGGGTGTGAACCTCCAGAGTGAGCGGCAGGGCTAGGTGTAAGCCCCCATGTGAGCAGCGGGGCTAGCTTGGAACTGACAGTGGCATCTCGAACTTCTGATCTAGCCACTTAAACTCAGTGCCTCCTGGGATCTTGATGTTCCTTCTTTGCACCAAGTGTATTTCAAAAGTTTCTTTGCCTTTTCTCTGAGAATCACACTCTTTCATTCTGATTGCACTTCCCTGCCTTTGCTGTCCTCACTCATGACAGCCACCGCCCTCTGCTCTGCACACCCCCACCCACCCCACACCCATCACCACCCCCAGGGTCTGCCCCCTCAGGAGGGTGTGTTCCGTCTAAGGCTCCCTCACCAGCTCCGTGTTCTGACCTCACGACTCCAGGACAGGCTGCGGGGTCCCGCGATCACACTCAGAAGCTGAGGTAAGTGTCCCTGTCCGGGAGCCAGCGCTGGTGGGGCTGCAACTCTTTGTCACATGCCTCCAGGGCATCTGTGACGCCTGCCTCCCTGGTGACCTTCTGCTTCAAATAAGGGTCTAGACAGCCTGTCTGTGGATTGGTCACTGGGGTTGTTTACAGCGTTACCCATCCTAAAATAAGACCGGGAAAATTTTATCTGGCTCTAGCTGCGGTTGGCAAGAAAGCAGGCCTCCACCCCCACGGGCTGTCCAGCTCTGTAAGCAGAATCCGGAAACTCAGGAATTTTGCCTGCTGTTTTTCTCGGGATCACAGTGTCTGCATTGGTGTCTGCGTCTCCTTCGCCTACTTCCCTCTGGCTGGCTGCCCCTAGCAGACACCGGAAGGATGCTTCACACTTTGCTCTACTTGTGAGAAGTCCACATTCCTCATGTTGGAACCGGCCCAGGGGGACGCTGCCTATCCCTCCCAGGACCGACCTTCACTCTCGGAGCAGTGTGTCATTGGCACAGATGCTCCTGGAGCCTGGAGATGGAGCACATCCTCTCCGTCCCAAATGGTAAGGGCATCCCTGCCTACAGTCAAAGTCAAAGGCATTTGGGCCCCTTCTCCCCACTTGCCAGGAGGGGAAGGGATACTTTGCTGCTCTGGCTCCTTTCATATGAAGTCAGAAGGAGCAGTTAGATCCCGTAGCCTAGTTCTTCCGAAATCATATAAACAGAGATGGCCCCATCACACACCTCTGTTGGCTGGGCATCGCATGGTGAGCATGGGGAAAGAAGAGAGCATATCACCTTTGGGATGGTGAGATGGTCAGAAGCAGCCTCCGCAAATCAGAAGTTTGAACAGCCCTATGGAAGAGAAACCATTCCTGCCTGAGAAACTGGCTACACTGTTCTTCCAGGATCCCGGCAGCCCGCCTTCACCTTCCTTCTCTAGTGACCCTTGTTGGCTGCTAGGCGGCAGGAGTGTCAGGTGCAGGGTCTGTGTACCCAGCTCCGGAGAGTGAGTGCCCTGATGTGGGTGGCGTGCTGCTTGTTGCACAGGCGTCCTGCTCACTGCGGTGCGGGGAAGGCTGCAGGGTGCACAGTATTCCCAAGTGGTACAGGGGACCCCCATGTGGTGTGCAGTATTCCTGTGTGGTATGGGGGACCCCCGTGTGGTGCACAGTACTCCCACATGGTATGGGGTCGGCCGTGTGGTGTGCGGTATTCCTGCATGGTGCAAGGACCCCCACGTGGTGCGTGGTAATCCCACATGGTGCGGGGTCGGCCATGTGATAATGAAGTACCCCCGAGTGGTGTTTAGTAATCCCGTGAGGTGCAGGGGACCCCCACCTGGTGCTGCACAGTACTCCCACATGGTGGGGGGTCGGCCACGTGATATGAAGTACCCCCAGTGATGTTAAGTACTCCCATGAGGTGCAGGGGACAGCCACGTGGTGCATAGTATTCTCGTGTGGTGCAGGGGACGGCCATGTGGTATGCAGGATCCCTGCAGGACCCGGGGACAGACTGCTGGGGGGTGGTAGGTGTGCTGATGAGGTCGCAGGCTCCTGGGGGTGTCGTTCTGTCACCTGCCCAGCAGGGCTTCTCTAGAGACATGCAAGCTGCAGGCTGGGCACCCTGCAGGGGTGGGGGAGGCAGCCGGGTTCGCCACTCGGCACAGGGCCCAGAGAATTTGGCGAGGGGGGACTGTCCCCGGGGGAGAGGAGCCCTCAGCCCCAACACTCCAGGGACATTGCCGACCCCTCTGGTGTCAGAACTTCAGCTGTGACCTTTGAGTCCTGCTGCGTCTGGACTTTGAGGCTGGAAAGCTCTGGAGGAGCTTAGTGTCATATCAGCAGAGTGACAAGCCAACTCAGGTGAAGGTGATGGAGTGACTGTGGCCGAAGTGACAGTGATGAACCAGAAGAGGTCATTACTCTGCTAGGAAGGATTGGGAACCGTCAGCGGTACCCAGGGGGTGCAAATACCCCTGGTCAGGCTGTGGAGGGCCTCCCATGCTGACCCCTCCATGGTCTGTGTCTTTCCTATGACCGGTCCTTGCTTAAGCCGACCTGTGTCTGCACAGTCAGCAATGTTGTAGCCCTGCCACCACTGGGAGGGCGTAGGAGGCAGGGCCTTCGGGAGGGAGGTAGGCAGGTTTAGACCATGGTGCCGACTGCCCTCCCGCACCCCCCACCCCACGGTGGGACCAGTGTTCCTATGGGACCGGCCAGCAGTGCACAGCTCTGTCTGCCGCAGGTGGGGATACTGCAACAAGAAGGTGGCCTTCTAGGGACCCAGAAGGGGCTCCCAGCAGAACCCCACCCTGCCTGGTCTCAGACTCTCGGGAGCTGTAAGAAGTCCTTGCTGTGTGAGCCCGCAGAGACTGGAGAGTCCCGAGGTCTCTTGTGAGCACCCTGGCGTGCACCTCCTGCCCCAAACCCTCCACCTAAAGCCTTAAATTGTGTGGATTAGACATCACTGTGTGGGGACCAGCCACTGACAGTCACTGTTCCTTCCTGCCAGCTCTGCCCCCCTGCCCTTAGATCGGGGGTCCTGACATGCTGACTGCCCCCCCATGTTGGTCCCCTGGCTGTCACCATCAAGGGGCAGAGCTGTGGTGCACCCCCTCCCTTGCCCACCATATACCTCTGTGGACGGAAGCAGCACAGGACAGGTGACCTCATCCCATCCCTGCTCCATATCCACCTGGCTGGGCGGTACCTGTCTCTGCCTGCTCCCAGGCCTGACCAGTGTGAGCCGGTGTACCATGGAGTCAGCAGCCTGGCCCATGGGGTCTCTGGAGTCACTGGAACTGTCTCCTGCATCAGGAGCCGGTGAGCCCAGTGTACCTCTGAACCCTGGTGACAGTGATATCTGCCTCAAGCAGTGCGTGGTCTAGGGATCGTCTTGGGCTCACACTTCTCGGGTTTTCTGCTTATTTTATTGCTTTACATGAATTTTAAAGCAACGACGTTTGGTTTCTTTGTTAGTATCTTAAACCAGAGTCTAGTGATTTTCAATTAGCTTTATGGCTTTGCCAGTATTGAGAGCAGGTGTGGACATAATTCATTTGTGGCTTGTAAAATGAAATCATGAAGTGTGGTTCGTGTTGGTGAAACACCCCCTTTGCCCCATGAGAGTCTAAAACCCGTAGCTGCGGTTTTACGTGGAGTCTTCCCGGTTTATTATAAAGAGCTGAGCAAATCTCGTTTGAAGGTACAGCTTCTGTGAAGGATGCCATCCCATCGTTTTGGTAACAACGGATAATTTATCTGAATGACTTAATTAATTAAGTTGCTTAATAACCTCTCATCCAATATTTACCAGAAATGCAGATGCCTAAGAAAATCTTTGATAACATTCTGTGTCCTAGAGGGTCGTGAAATGAAATCAATATCCAGAAAGTGAACTTTTGTGGTAAAAAATCAACAGGGCATTTTTTAACTGCTTGGTGACTCATTTGGAAAAGACAGGCTGTCCTGTGGATAAGGGTGATTGTTTACAGCAAAGATCATGAGCCGTGAGACTGAGCCTCACGCCTGAATTGCATCCTGCAGTCTGAACAGTGTCTTCAAGCTTCCGAAACATTCTCTTTGCTATCAGTGCCCTGTGGATCTAGAGAACGTTGGTCCTTCTTTGTGACTTGATAAGTCAAGTGCTTCACACCCACTGTAGTCTTCTCCTGAGTCACGACTGTTTGGTGTCTGTCTGTAGCTTGGTACAGCGTGCATTGGTCTGACAGCAACTCTTGAGTGCCTACTGCGTGCCTGGCTCAGTGCCAGTGATGAGGATCCAACAGAGGGTGCAGCGCCTGCCCTGTGACCTGCGGAGGCCATCTCCTTGAGCTTCAGCCCGAGCCCAGGAACCTGAGAGAGGCACAGTGCTGTTGGCCTGACAGGAACAGGATTGTTTTTCTGTCCAGGTCCCAGGTGATCAGAGGTGAACCCCTGACGCCCCCTCCCTGCACGGGACACTGGCAGGCGTGTTCTCACTCCCCACTGCAGCCCCCAGCCACTGCCTGTCTCCATTGTAGCACTAGAACGTCGTGCACTGCTGCTCTCCTCCTGGGGCGCTGGGTAAGGACCCCCTGGCTCTCATCATGGGGTCAGCTGTCGGGGCTCGGGCCCTGCCTGGAAGTGGCTGCAGACCCTTATTGGATTGACGGCTCCCCACCTAGAAGGGATTACCTTAAAAGGGGCGCTCTGTGTGAGCAGCTTGGAGAGGGACTCAGAAGGACAGGGTGCGGGGCAGAGTGACCTTGCTCTGGTCCCAAGGTCAGCGTGACTTCCCTAGGAAAGTGGGTCTCTTGGGATGTTCCTGAGCGACACTGGTGGGTATGGGTGTCTCGTGATTGATCTCTCTGGGCGCAGAGGCTGGAGGTCATGCCCCTCCGGAGAATGGGCTGCCTCAGGCACCCCTGCAGGGCTAGCAGCTAAAATGGAGGTGCCTCACCCGCTTCAAGGCCGTTCAGGGGTGGGAGGGGGGAGGCTTCTCCCACCAGTCCCAGGGCAGACCCCAGAACTTCTCTTGGGTCCTAAGTCTCAGAGGTAGCAAGTAGCCCTGGAAACGAGTGTTTTATGTGAACCAACCACTGAAAACCTGAGAAACCAGGAATGCACATGGATCCGTAAAGTGGCGATGGCCGAGTTAGAGTCCTTAGGGATCGAGCTCCTTGAGGGGTGTGTCCATGAAAGGTCACTGGAAAGCCTAAGAAATACCTTGTCTGCACTCCGGGATGGACAAGGGGGAGCTTCGGATGACTCGGAGGACACTGGACTGGGTGTCCCATGCAGGTCCTCCCCGGGGAAGACCCTGTCTGTGTTTTTTGGTGCCTGCCTTATGGTGGTTACTGCACCGTTAACTTTCACACCACTTGTGCAGACTACGAGAAAGAGACTCTCGTAGGGAGAAACCGGGGCCCCAGCAGCTGGATACTGCAGCCAGAGGTGGAGACGGGAAGTGAATCAGGCCTGCCTGAGTCTGAAGCCCGCATGCTCCCCACTGTCCTGGTGTCCTGGCATTAGCTCCCCGCTAGCCTTCCAGGAGACACCCCCCCCCCCCGCTGCCCCAATGAAAACCCCTCCTCTCCAGAACAGGGAAGACTGCCATTTCCTGCTAAAAAGGATGCTTTTCAGGGGATGCCTGGGTGGCTCAGTCAGCTTGGTGTCCAACTTGGGTGAGGTCATGATCTCACGGTTCGTGAGTTTGAACCCCTCATCAGGCTCTGTGCTGACTGCAGGGAGCCTGCTTGGGATCCTCTGTCCATCTCTCTCTCTCTCTCTCTCTGCCCGTCCCCGCCCCACCCCCCCAAATAAATAACATTTAAAAACCTATTTAAAAAGGATGCTTTTGAATAAGAAGCGTCAGCAGGTCAGTGCATGTTCTGGAATAGCCATCATTCTGTTGAGGTCAGAGCCAGATAGGAAGCTTGTATTCCAGCTCTGACACCATCCACACAGCACCACCCACAGCTGCCTGCATCCATGGCCCTGGCAAGTCAGGGACTTTGGCGTACGTGCTCTGTCAGGTGCCTTTGGCCTTGAGAAGCAAAGGGCCTGATTGGTTTCTGTGGTAAGGACATTTATGTTGTCATCACAGCGACTCTTGGGGCAGGGAGACAGCTGCCATGGCCAGCCCTGTTCTGCGTCCAGGGAACTTGTGTCCTCTTCTGTGGCCGTGGCTCTGTTTGCACACTGGTCTGTGTGCCAGGAACCCAGAATTGTTACATGGCAGAGGGAAAAACGACGCAGTGTGTGGCTGCACCACATCCCAGCAGGACAAGGTGTGTTAGACTTTGGGGCAGGACACAAGGAAGATCCACAGGCAGGAAGCAAGAGCAGTGAGTGAGCTGGTGAAGCAGGTGCACCCAGATGCTGAGAATTGGTGCGGGGAGGGGACGGGCAGGAAAGGAGCAGGGGGAGGGCAAGAGAGCCATGCAGGGAGCGCTGGTTAAGAAAAGAACAGTGATGCTGTTAGAAATGTCTCGATTTCTTGGGCACCTGTGTGGCTCAGTCAGTGAAGCCTCCAACTTTGGCTCAGGCCGTGATCTCATAGTTCGTGGGTTTGAGCCCCGAGTCCCCGTGTCTGGCTCTGTGCTGACAGCTCGGCGCCTGGAGCCTGCTTCAGATTCTGTGTCTTCCTCTCTCTCTGCCCCTCCCCCACTCATGCTTTGTCTCTCTCTATCAAAAAATAAACATTTAAAAAAACTTTTTTAAAGGCAGTGTCTCAATTTCCCAATTTAAAGCAAGCCTTCACAGCTGGCCTTCCTCCCAGCCAATGAAGGTTTCAATGCAGCTGCCTGGTGACTTGTGGCAACAGGCTTTTCCATTTCTTATTCAGACACAATTAATCACATATTTAACCCCACTTTTAATAGGGCGTGAATATTGTCTTAGCTCCAGCTCCCTCTTCTCCCTCTGCTCACTTTTAAAAATTAATTTTCTGGAACTGAGTTAATTGCCTCACATAGGGCACATTACTGATGATCAAAAGTGGGTCTCCTGAGGCTCTAACTACCGTTTAATGAACGTGCTGCTTACATGAGTCCGTCTCTGGCCAGAAAAACCCACCGCCATGGCCAAGTGCAGTGGACGCTGTGGAATGTGCCGGTGTGGCGATGCCCCAACTTCTGGTTCACTCAGGTGGGCCAGGTGCCGCCCTGGAGCCCAGCAGTTTCTCATCAGCCTCCACCCTGAGGGCCTCATCCCACGCCATGCAAGCCCTCTTTTTCTTAGCACCTCCAGATCGTGCCCGTGTCTCCCTTCTGGTGCCTTTGGGGATTAGAGCACGTTGGAGCCAGGGCCTCAGTGGCACATCGCCAGCCCGGTGAACGGGGGCCATCTGGTGCTGTTGGACACTTGGGGAAGCCATAGGGCGTCCTGGGACAGGAGCCCAGGAGAACGGTGCTCGGGCTTCCAGCAGGACCGAGAAGATGCTGCTGTCCGATGACCGTCACTTTACCAACATGAGGGTCTGTCTGTACGCATCAGCTCTTCCCGTCGCTCTCGGAGATAAAGCCCTGTTTACTCAGTGTCCCTCAGACTGGCATCCTGGCTTCCTTGCCTCGTAGCTGCCACCATCACCCCCACCAGAGCGCTACCCCTCCTCTCAGATGGGGGACATCACTCTATTTCTGCCCCTTTGCCCATCCACTGCCCATCAGTCCCGTAGGACTCTCTGAGGCAGTTCACTCAGCAGAGAGATTGTTGCTACCCCTTGGGGACGCCCTCTGGGGGGCAGTGCAGGGAGCCCTCTCTCCTTCTGCTGAGAGGCCCCAGTAGGAACGGGGCCAGGTCTCTGAACCCAGTGCCACCCCTCATGTTCTGGGAAAGCCTGGTGTTCGTCAATCCCGAGGGGCAGCTGTGACGGGTCATGTCCGAGAAGTGAGCCTGAGGTTCAAGTCCGTGGTGTTCCCAGGGAACCCCAGCAGCACTCTGAACAGACAGGAAATATGTCTTGCTAAACCAAAGCGACATTTACATTATGTGACCTTTTATTCCTTCTGAGGGGACATGTAAACTCAGCCCAACCAAGCAAGCAGAGCCCACGGGCAGCATAGATCATGTCTCGGCCCGTCCCTTCTGCCATTGTGCATGATGCCACCACGACCACGGGAGACCCCAGGAGTGTGGACATGCCGTCCCATCCCAGGTACAGTGCTGCACCAGTGGGCTCTGAGGCGGAGAGCCTTTGAGGCATTTACGGGGACAGAGATGTGTCAACAAGCATGTCATGGGACCATGGATTGTCTCAGCCTTGTGAACTTGTGCAAGGACCAGAGGAATGCAGACCATGAGCAGTCCTGAGTCGTGTTTGCGAGTTTCCGTGGCTGCTGTGACTGTGCCTTCGCACCTCAGCCTTGGTCTGAATAAGCCAGAGGCTCTGAAGTGTTCTTCCGGGGAATGCAGCCCCCCCCCCCCCCCGCCCCCGGCCCCATCAGTCCTTCTGGGTCGGAGCCCGGAGTCACAGAGCGGTGGCTGGCTCTCCCGGCTTTCTGCATCCCCTCACACGGTGCAGCACTGACGGAGAACCTAGTACCTGTCTTGCTTACCCCATGGTTTCTGGAATCCCCATTACCAGAGTCGTGGGAAGAAACCTGTACATCCATGAAGTTTGGGAAGGATTGCATTCCGTCACCCTCTTGGAAATTCACATTTCATATTAGGTTTTGGAGGACCTGAAAAATCCTACATGGAAGGAAACCTACTGACGGGAGGCAGCTTAGAGCTTTTCAGACCCTTTTGATCACAGACCCCCTCTGTGCACAACAGGCTGCCCACAAAACCTACTTTGGGATAGGGTGCCCAATTGTCGAGAACAATCTTTGGAGGTCTCTGGGGATAGCACTAAAATCGAGAGTGTCAGAGCCCCCAGGGAGGCAGCCTGAGATCACTCCCAATGTTTAACGGGACGCGTCATCACGGGTCTGCATTCAAGCAAGGGACCCAAGCAAACCACTTGTCCAGTTGTGTGTGATGGGAAGGTGGGGGTGTCCCGTCAGGAAACTGTGAAATCCCCCCTGCTAAGGTTTTTCTGGCTATAAGTATCTTGGAAAATATTAATTCTCTAAATCTGTGAGCCCCCGACCTGATCCTTTATCATAGCATCGAATATCCCACAGTGTCACAGACAGTCATCGAATATTCCACGGTGTCCACAGATGTAGAAAGCATTACAATGTGAGCATGTGAACTCCGTCTTTCCCTGTAGTTTCCCCCAAATCTAAGAGCAAGAGAGGATCTTCCTTGACCAGCGAATCTGTTAATTCTTGCTTCTGCTTGGACATTCGCTGGGAATAGGCGAAGCTGGAAATGAACTTTTGCCCCTGTTTTTTCCTCTTCCTGATGGTCCTCCCTACGTGCTGGGAGTCGATGCCCACCTCCCCCTCCTCGCTCATGTTCATCCAGTGGGATAAAGCCTGTCATGTTCATGGAACCTGGGCACTCTCCAAATGTGGCCATCACCTGCAGGTCAGGATAAAGGGTTTTCTGATGTCTCGAAGGTGAAAAGCACGTGTCAGATCTCTATAGGCAAGAGAGGCACTTTTAGGTGTTGCAAACACTTGGCCACCCTCGGAGCACAAGGGCCAGGCTTTTGCGCTGTCACGGAGGACATTGACCAGAGCTGCATCTTGGGAAACTGTGTCCCGCGGCTGGGTGGTGGTTTTCGGCCAGCGTCACTCTGCTGGCTCCTGGCCAGGTCCCCCCGCCCCCAACCACCGGGGGTGTGGCCGCCTCATGCACCGTCCTGCCCTGTACACACCTGCAGTCTGGCCTCCTGCTTCCCTCCGGACCTCTGCTCCCTCTCTGGGGTCTCCCCTTGTACTCTCTGCTAACGTGAAGGGAAAGCAGTTAGACAGGTGATGATGGAAATGAGCGGAGTCGTTGGAGGAAACCAAGTCGAGTTTGTGTGGAGTCCTTCAGGGGAGAGAATTTGGAAACCACTCTCTTGCTTTTTTCCTCTGCCCTGGAGGTATGTCGCGGCCACTCTGGGAAGGAGGGCACACACACAGTGGCCCGTGTGGAAAGGCTTCAGGGGCCGTCCTCCGCTGGTCCCCAAGGAGAACCCAGATACTGCTGACCAACGTGGTTTCTGTTTTATCATATCCCCAAATAGCTGCTTCATCGTCGTCCTGCGTCACATTCTCTGGGACCATAGTGGCAGTTTCTCGCCCTGTTGCTAGAATCCTGGATTCTACAGGTTGGTTTATTCTAGGAACACCCTGAGCAGGTACAGGTGGGAGTGTCGCATGATGCCCTCGCCTTTCCTTGTGGCTCATGGGAAGTGTGTTCATGCAGGGCTCCTGAGGGGCTGGGAACGGGCCGGGAGGAGACGGCCCTGCCCCCAGCGGTGGGGACAGGCCACGGACACAGTGACGGCTGTGTCCACAGCATCTGTACTGGAGGAAGCAGCAAATGCAGAACCTCTCAGCTCTCACCAGCACCTTTTCACGTAAATCATATTTCAGCCATCTGAAAATGAAAAGCCAGCTATTTCCTGGGCACCTGGGTGGCTCAGTCGGTTAAGCACCAAACTTTGGCTCAGGTCGTGATCTCACAGTTTGTGGGTTCAAGCCCCACGTTGGGCTCTGTGCTGACAGCTCAGAGCCTGGAGCATACTTTAGATTCTGTGTCTCCCTCCCTCCCTCTCTTTCTCTCTCTCTGCCCCACCCCTGCTTGTATTCTGTCTCTCTCTCTCAAAAATAAAATAAAAACACTTTTAAAAAAAGCCAATGGTTTCCTTCCACCTGCAGTTTGGTTCAAGTGCCTGACCCTGTGTGCGTGTTTTATCTTCTTTCAGTCAAGGTAGATGTGATTGTATATGTGTTTTTGCTGAATACGCGACAAGTATTTTTCGTGTTTCTTCCTGGTCGTCCTAAAGAACGCTCTCAGAAGCTGATGAGTACTTGTGTCATGCTTTCGTGGCTGTGCCTAGACATTCACGTGGCTTTTTCCAGTTGTCTGCACTATAGATAATGCTTTCCTGAGTGACGGTGATGTGGTTTGTTATATCTTGAGTTCTTTCTCTTAGGGGAAGTTCCCAGAAGCTAGATTCCTAGTCCAAGGTCATGAGTGTTTTATAGCTTTGGATACATATTGTGATACCCATTTGTAAGGGTCTCTTTATTTTTTTATTAAAATTTCTTAAAATATTAATTTATTTTTTGAGAGAGACAGGGAGGGAGACACAGAATTCAAAGCAGGCTCCTGGTCTGTCAGCACCGAGCCTGACATGGGGCTCAAACTCCCGAGCCGTGAGAGCATGCATGACCTGAGCTGAAGTCGTAGACGCTTCACTGACTGAGCCCTCCAGGCACCCAAAGGGCCTGTGTGTTTTGATTATTATATTCAGGATAGAGTGAGCATCAGGAGTTCTGAGCCCTAACCCAGCCCAAGCCATCAGCACATCAGCACATCCTGTGCTCTGGTGAACGAGGGGTGTGGGGGCTTCTCATGGTAGCACACAGTGACCCTAGACACTGGCTGTCCCTGGGTGCTTAGCTGCTGTTGGCTGGTAAGACTTGGTCCTGCCCTGCCTTAGCATGTGTGCATGCCTTCTCCTGGCCTTCGCGGTCCTGCCGACACCTTAGCACTTGCTCCGGCTGTTTCCCGTTTTCTACAGTGTGTACAGTGTGTGTAACAAGTTAAGCCTGTGTCGCCCTGCGCTGAGCTCAGCATGCAGGAGGGAGACATTCTATTTCTGACAGTATGTGAGGTTGCCAACCCTGCCCTGCACAGAACCTAGAGGTCCTCAGGGGGATCATTGCAAGAATGGAGGGTGGTGGGGATTGGGCGGTAGGATCTAGTTTTCCCAGCCTTCCCTGGCCACCTCTGTCCTGCTCGGCCTCAGGGCTCAGGACCGCTTTTCCGAGCTGTGCAGCACAGCCCGCCCCCACCAGCCTCCCCAGCATGGTCTCTTGCTGGAGGACAGCGTCCGGCAGGGCCCCAACACCACGTCTCCAAATCCCATACTGCAAACATAAGGACACTTGGTGGCACCCCCGCCCCCCTCACATCCCATCCTCGGTTTTTTTCATGTGCCCACTCCGCATGTTTTTGGCAGCTTCTGTATGTGGGCAGTGGGTGCTGGGCCTGGGGCAGCCACACCAACAGGGCCCTGCCCCCAGGAGCCTGCAGTGTGGTGTGCGGGCCAACACGGGCCAGTCTGCAGGGGTGTGGGATCACCAGCAGTCACATGTGTGAGTTGGACATGTCCCTGTGCAGGGAGGCTATGAGCTAGCGTACCATCAGGGGGACCGAAGGAGGAGAAGCCGTTCTTTGACTTGGAAGGCAGAAAATGTTCCAGAAAGAGGGAGGGAGGCTGTTCATGAAGTCCACACGTGGACTCGGCAGCTGGTGGCCATTGGAACGAGCACCAAGGTGCTGACGCTGAAGAGAACAGGCTGGGTGGAGCCAAATCGCCAGGTTTAGTGATTTTTTACTCTCCCTTGGTTGTCCCAGTCCCTGTGATAACTGGCAGCCTGTTTTTCGCTCCTTTAAAAGTAAGTCCAACCTGGGATCCCTGGGTGGCTCAGTTTGTTGAGTGACCAACTCTTGGTTTCGGCTCAGGACATGATCTCACAGTCATGGGATTGAGCCCCACATCGGGCTCTCTGCTGACAGCATGGAACCTGCTTGGGATTCTCTCTCTGCCCCTCTCTTCGCCCCTTCCCCACTCACGTGTGTTTTCTCTCACTCTCTTAAAATAAATAAAATAAAATTCAAAGGTCCTGGGTGGCTTAGTTGGTGAAGCGCCTGACTTCGGCTCAGGTCACAAGCTCATGGTTTGTGAGTTTGAGCTCTGCATCAGGCTCAGTGCTGACAGCTCAGAGCCTGGAACTGCTTCGGATTCTGTGTTTCTTCTCTCTGCCCCTCCCTGGCTCACGCTCTTTCTCTCTCTGTCTCTCAAAAATAAACTAAAAAAATTTTTTTCAATAAAATTAAAAAGCAAAACCAAAAATAAATCCAATCAAGTGCTCAGATCTTGGCTTTCTAAATTTCATTCTCCAGCAAAAGGATGCAGGGCAAGTGGTTAGAGAAAGGGGAGGCACATCCCAGGCTCCAAAGGGCAAGAGAAGGGTTGTCACTTATGGATGTGGAGGTGGCAGGTGCCACCTTAACCAAGGGCCTGAGCTAGTCACCAGGAACCCTGTGTCTCCTGAGGAGATGCCCTGAGAAGAACACAGTGTCTCGTGTGTCACCAAAGTCACCAAAGATGTGGAGCAGCACTGAGGAACAGTCCAAAAAAATGGCTGGGACTCATCAGAGGTGTGGAGGTCATAAAAGACTCCAGAAAACAAACTGTCTGGATGACAGACAGAAGAGACAGGACAACCAAATGTAGCTTATGGTCCTGCGTGGTGGGATCCCAGGCCCTGAAATACCATTGTTGCCTTTTCTGAAAAGGGCATTGGTTGGACATCAGCTGACTTTGAATGTCTATATGTCAGCTAAAGGTACCGTATTGTTGGCATTTCCTGATTTTGATCATTGTTCTGTGATTACATACGGGAGTGTTATTTTTGGGAAGTTACATCTGAACTAGGTAGAGGGGCCAGCTATCTGCAGCTCACCCTGGTGGACAGAGGAGGGAAAGAGGATATGATAAAGCTGATGGAGCAAATGTGAGTTTTGGGGAACCTGCTTGAGGAATAGAAGGAAAATTGTTAGAGCGTTATTTGTAGATTTTCTATAAGCCTGAACGTTTCTCAAAATCAAATGCTGAAGAAAGAGAAATCCTGCTTAAAACTCCAAATACGCCTCTTACATGCATAGATTATTTTCAGTGCACTTTTCCCCAACAGGACGAACAGCCTAGAAAACATGTGACATGACATGCCACACTAATTTTCCATAGTTAACACACCTCGCCTTTTGATGCACAGCTCCGTTGAAGACATGCAGCTACATCTTGGTTCAGTGATCTGTGATTGTCTGCAATAGATGCCAGATAGCTTCTGGAATCAAAGCCAACTATTTTTTCTTTAAGTTTATTTATTTCAGAGAGAGCAAGTGGAGGAGGGGTAGAGAGAGAAGGTGAGAGAGAATCCCAAGTAGGCTCTGCACTGTCAGCACAGAGCCCGACATGGGAGTGGAGCTCACAAACCATGAGATCATGACCTGAGCCGAGACCATGAGCAGATGCTTAACCGACCAAGCCACCCAGGCGCCCCTGTGATCTTTTAAATGTGTGCAGGCGAATTTTTAGTGCAGTCACTCTGGGAGTTGATAGACTCTGTTGTGTGGTCCAGGCTGGGGAGGAGCCTGTGGACTTCCAAGGCCTGGGAGCACTTCCCTGTGGCTGGAAACCCACCGACAGCTGTGTGGAGCCCAGGTGCTGTGTGCCAGTTGCATTTTTGTTCTCATGAAATGAAAATATGCCCTCTGACGTCTCTCCCCACTGCTTGCTGGCTGTCCCAGCAGGGCTCCGGAGGTGGGTGTAAGTGCACCTGCATTTGGAGGCTGGGGGACGTTCTTGGTGCACCTCTGGCCCCTGCACACCGTTCCCACCTCCCCTGGGAACATGTGCAGCTGTCACGTCCTGGGGATGGGGAGCCAGGGGTCTGCAGCAGGGTGCCACCAGTGCCTGAGAGTACGCTGTCAAGGAGGGGACCCTGGAGGAGCCGTCAGGAGCTGTGGGAGTAGAATTTCAAGTAGGTTCTGGGATATCGTGCATGATGGTGGCTGACTTGTTATAACCCACTACCCGAGAGAGGAGGACCTCTTATTCCATGAAGACCCCAGTCTATACAATGAACATAACTAGTGAGCAGCTTTAGATGTGTGAGGTCATGGAAAGCTCTGAATTGCATTGTTGAGGGAAAAACATGCATGGATCCTTCAAGAATAGGGGGAGATCTTGGGGATGGCTCTGAGTCCTACATTAAACCTGGCACAGAAGCCACGCAGAAAGCACTGACAGGGTCGGAACAGGGGCTGTTTCCAGTTGAGGGTCAATATGGCGATATGATGATTTTGAGTTCTTTTTGGGGGGGGTTGGTTGTTAATAAATAGGAGAAGTCTTCGAATCTGTCTCATCTGGCTGTGGGATTGTTGGGTCTCTAAGGTCCCCAAGCTGTCGTTTCTCTGCTTGTGGGTGAGGCAGGTGGTCTCTGGTGGCCCCAGAGATACTGCTTTGTCATGGGCAGTTGGCTTTGGGGTGCAGATCCCCTGAAATCCTGGCAGTTCTTGTTCTGTATCCGTCCTCTGTGGAGTAATTGGAGTTCCCCTAATAAAAGGCCAGTGGCTTCTATACAAACCAAAGATGTTGCAGTGGGTGGGCTGTTCTTATGTCCTGAAGACTAGAAGGATCCAGCCCAGCCCCACAGGAAGCAGGGTTCTGGTGGGAATGCAGTGCTCCAGGCCTCGAAGGATGTCTCTGGGACTCGCTGTTCATAAGCTCGTGTTTTCTCTGTCACGGATGCCCTTCTACTTACCCTTAAAGATGGCATGTTTAGTTCAGTCTCAGGGTGTCTTAGCCACCACACCGGCCAGAACCCTGATTTGTAGCTAGAAGTGCCCATTTGTTCACTGTTTCGGAACTTGAAATCCAAGTTACCTAGTATTTTCAGGGCAGGTGGGTTCCCTTCTGAGGGGAGACGGTGCATGGACCCCGGAGACAAAGTGGTCAGAGGAGTGGGTATCTCAGGCAGCAAGGGCTTTGTGAGTGGGGTCCAGCCCTGCGGAGGGGTTGGGTTTAGTGGGCGTGGGTCTTGGATTTCGTCTTGGAGTGGGGACGGGTTAGCTCCCTCAGCAGGGTGGTTTTGAGGTTATAAAGCTACTATCATAAGCCATGTGGTTTGGGGGCACTTGGGTGGCTCAGTTGGTCAGTGTCTGACCCTTGATTTTGGCTCAGGTCATGATCTCACGGATGGGGAGTTCCAGCCCCGCATAGGGGGTCTGTTTGAGGGGTGGGTGATTTTCCCACTCTCCCTCTCTCTCTGCTCTTCTTCCGCTCATGCTGTCTGTCTCTCTCTCAAAATAAACTTAAAAAATAAATAAAAGCCATGGGATTCTGACTCAAAAGTAGAGACAGTTCTGTGCTCTGGAATGCATATGCAGAGGGAGAACCCAGTGCCTGCAGGGGTAGCATCCTATAAACATGGCATGGTGATTCAATGCATCGTGCTGGGACAGTTCCAAACAGTTTGGATGCAGAGTGGAATTAGGGCCCCCCACCATATTGCACACCACTATGGATGGAGTCGTGTGTCCCCTGTTCCTATGTGAAGCCCCAAAGCCCCCCAATACTTCAGAATGTGACCATGCAGAAGTAAGAGTTGTCACAGACCTCATTACTTAAGATGAGGTCCTCCCAGGGGAGGTGGCCAATCAGGGGTAACTGGCATCCTTCTAGAAAGGGCAAATGTGGACACAGATACACGAAGAGGGGTTGCCATGTGAGGATAAGGCAGAGATGTGGTGAGAAGTGCTGAAAACGCCGGCCAAACGAGGCCAGAGGCAGATGGTCTATCACGGTCCTCAGAGAAACTGGTTCTGCCAATGGTCTGATCTTGACGTCCAGCGTCCAGACTCTGAGACAGTTTCTGTTGTTGAAGCTGCGCAGTCGGTGCTGGTTTCTCACACAGCAGCCTTGGCAAACTAATACACACACACTGAAATACATTCTAGATGGATGGAGATATGAATAAAAAAAAATTATACCCTAAGAGAAGTAGAAAAAATATGTAGTTGGATAACAAGTTGATCCTTGGCCTGGGGAATAACATCTTACCCGGGGAAGCAACAGATGATGTCACAGGGTAGGAGACTGAAGGGTTTGACTCTAAGGAAAGCAATGTCACACATTAAACAGTAAGCTGTTGGCAAGCTGGGAAAGAGTATTTGTGATCCTTATATTTGCATCATCCTAAGCAAAGAGCTGTGATGAATCAATAAGAAACAGGGGAATCACCTCTCTCTCTGCCTCTTTTCTTTTTTAAATGGTTTATTTATTTATTTATATATTTATTTATTTATTTTTGAGAGAGAGAGAGAGAGAGACAGCGTGAGCAGGGAGGGTCAGAGAGAGAGGGAGACACAGAATCTGAAGCAGGCCCCAGGCTCTGAGCTAGCTGTCAGCAGAGCCTGATGCAGGGCTTGAACCCATGAACTGTGAGATCATGACCTGAGCTGAAGCCAGACGTTCAACCGACTGAGCCACCCAGGCGCCCCTGTGCCTCTTTTCTTTCAAGGATTTTCCCTACTCCCAATTCACTCACTTCTCCCAAGTGGAAAACAGCTGTTCACAACCTTCCTTCCGTCTTCTCACATCATACCAGGCAGCCTTGCCTGGGGCACCTGCTTACCTGTCACCTGCTTCTAGACCCATGTGCCTGCCTTGTTGTCTACTCAGCACACTTGCTCCTGTGTGCAAGGCTTACATCCTTGTTCCTGGCCAGCACGCCATCTTGCCTGCCATCACTGCTTCTCTGTCCTCCAGCCTCAGACTCCCCTTTGTCCCTTGGTCACCCCATTGGCATCCAGATAAGCTCCACCCACCTCACAGGAGCTTTGTCCAGGGCCAGCTGTGGGACTCAGTTTCCCTACTCGGTCTCCTCTGTCTCCCCATCAGGTTTTTGGTTCCACCAGTTCCCTGAAATGAATCTTATAAAAGACACTTGCAGCCTACTCCTGGCCACAGCCAGCGATCAGGTGCCAGTGGCATCTGTGATGACACCTCTACAACCAGCATGAGCTCATTTCCCAAACTGCTTGTTTTCTCCAGCTTCCATGACCCCAGCCTCCATCTCTGCCTCTCTCTGCCCCATTGTCCCCCCTCTCTCAGGACCCCTGTGTTGGGAGGGCCCTTGGCTTTCTCTGCCCCTCGCCTCAGGCACAGGTGCATCTGTGAGCAGAGCCTGCCAGCTACTGAGAGACGCCCTCCTCTTCCTGCCTGCCCCGTGGTGGCCATGGCCCTTGTCTCGGTCTCTCCCACTGAGCTCTCTCACTCTCCTACCAGCACGTAGCACCCCACGTGTTGTTTCTGCTTTGTTGTCTGTCCCCCCATCAGTGAAGGGCCGTGAGGTTGGGATTGTATCCTAAGCACCGTGTCCCCACCACCGAGGTGCCTGGCAAGGAGAAGGTCTCTAGGAATATCTGCTGAATGAGTGACTGTGACAGAACCCTGCCCTAGCCCCGTGCAGGTGGACCTGAAACATCCACAGAGGGCTCAGCCAATCCAGGTCAGGCCTTAAACATACCGACTCAGTCATTTAAGTATCAGACTTCAACTCAGGTCATGATCTCGTGGTTCTTGAGTTCAAGCCCCACATTGGGCTCTGTGCTGACAGGTCAGAGCCTAGAGTCTGTTTTGGATTTTGTGTCTCCCTCTCTCTGCGCCCCCTCCTTTACTCATGCTCTGTCTCTCAAAAATAAATGTTAAAAAAATTTTAAGAAAGTGGTAGATTACATGTAAGGCTATGTTTTTCATAATGAGTGTGATCGCACAGGTAAGCGGTAGGCTGTCTCCTCTCGGGCCTTACATGCAGGGTCATACCTTCCCCACAAAGCCTCATGGTGCTGTGTTACATGAATTTTGTATCATAAGTTTTTGAAGCAAACCCCTTTTGATGGTTTGCGACTTGTTTTAGTAGAAACAGCTGAAATGAACATCCTTGTACCTAGACCTTTGGTCACTTAATGGGCGGGTGGGTAGGTGATACATAGGCAGATAGAGGACAGATAAATGATTGATAGCTGATAGACAGAGGCAGATACACGGCAGATTCTCAGCAGCGTAATTGCCGCATCGAAAGATGGACGTGTTTACGACTGCACGTGTGTGCATACAAGATTCACTTTTATAACCATTGTCCAAGGGCTACCTGTCCCTCGTAATAAAAGGCTAAGGCACCAGGGCTTGGCCGCTCTCCTGATTCAGGTGTCAAGGAAACTGGTGTCTCCTACCACCGTTGCTCTAGCAGCAATGCCAGACCACCATTTCCAGGGGCCTGGGCTCCCAGGCAATCCATCATTTTGATTGGCTGTTTCTGTGGCTTCAGAAAACTCTAGAAGATGTCTGGGGGTGAAGGGACAGAAGCAAGGGAGATGTGCTGCATCTCCTTCACCCTGGAAACCGGAGTCTAAGACCTTGACCATGGCGGGGTGGCGGTGAGGGGGGTAAGTTGTGCACGGTCACTGTCGGGCCCTTATTCTTTCTGGCATTGGACCTTCTGAGCCGGTTTTCTGTAGGTCCTTTTGTTTTCCTGGGGTTAGAGGAGTTTTGGGGCTGACCCTAGGGTCCTGGCTTGTGTTTCTTTCCTGCAGGTCCATGGTCCAAGGGGAGCAAAACTGAAAAGCGCAGCTTTGTGAGACAGACATAACAGCACAGCAGGCTAGAAGTCTGTCTGCCATCCTCAGCTGGCCGTTTTTGCTTGGCTTGCCTGGGTTTCCATTCGAAAAAAAGCAGCCAACTGGAGGCTAAGCAGTGCCTGCAAATGCTCTGCTTCCTAAGTGGATTTGTTACCAATCTTGACAGTTACCAGCATTTGTGTAATGATGGTCTCACCCTAATGCTGTCTAAGCTCGCTTTTAAAAAATGAAGCCGTTACAGGCGCTACAGACTGCACTTTTGGCAGATGTGTGTTGGAGAGGAACTGAGATTTCGAGAGTGAAAAGCCCTATTCACGTTTTCCGGTTGTCTTTGTAATATTCACACCCAGTCTGGGACCCCCTTTGCAATTGCTCAGTCTCTGTACTTTTACCTGGAACATACCTTAATGCCTTGCGTTCCCTGCCGGCCGTGTCCTCGACAGTTATTGAAGGACCCCCTTGGCTCTGGGGAGCTTCTACGGGACCCGGTCAGGTTATATGTGCGTGAAGCTCATGACACTGGTTTCTCCAATCAACACGGGGGTCGATCTCTATCATGTGGTTAAGATGTTGCTTGTTACGTTTCTCCATTGAAAAGTTACTGTTCTTCTCTGTATTAGGAAGTAATCTTCAAAGGAAATTAATTTGAGACTACTTTAATTTGCTTTTCTCCATCCATCTTCCCTTGACTAGTTCTATTGTGTATTGATGATTCTTGTCCCGTTTTTCCATCATTCTACATTTATTAGGTGGCATTCTGCTGTTGGGTAGAGCATTCTTTCCCTTTCTCTTACTTATGCGTGTGTTTGTCAGTAAGGACCCATTATTCTTTTACTCCCTGGCTTATAGTCATTACTACCAGTGTTCATTCAGACCCACATTGCCCCCTGGGGGCTGGTTCCTATTTCCTGGGACATGTCCCCATCAAAGTACTCCCTTGCTTCCTAGGACAAGATGTCCCTTGCTCTCCAATCATATGGATTTTGGGGACTGGACAGTCCTTCCTTGTGAGGGTCCAATGCTTAGAGGCATCTCTGGGTTCTGCCCACCAGGTGCCCACCTGCACATACACACACACCTGCTCTGACAACCAAAATGTCTCAGACATTCCCAAAAGTCCCCTGGGGGGCAAAATAGACCCCTTCTAGTCCCCATAGGGAACCACTGAGGAAGCGAAGGAGTATCCTTTCCTTTATTGAATTTTATGGTAGTCGGAGAGATGGCAGTTCAATTCTTCCAATATATTAGGCAGAAAAAGTCTTATAATATGCTCTATTTCTTCTAGCAACACAAGGAGAAAGGGATATTGAGGCTTTTGTCTATGAAGGATTTATTTACTATTTTAATCAAGTCCTATTCTTTAAAGTTTAGTTAGAGAGAGACGGAAAGAAGGAGAAGAGAGGGAGGGGCAGAGAGAGAGCCTAAGCAGGATCCCAATGTGAGCTTGAACTCATGAACCATGAGATGATGACCTGAGCCAAAATCAAGAGTCAGATGCTTAACTGACTGAGTGTCCAGGGCCCCTTGTCTGTGAAGGATTTAGAACATACACAGGAGTAGACAGAATAATGAGGTCAACCCCCTGACCCCCCCCTCCCCAGCCCCCAGGACCTGTCTTGTCCAGCCACACCCCACTGACCTCCCCCTGATCTGTTGTTTGGACAAGAATTTCTTCTTAAAATATCACTTATTATAATGTAAATATTCTGCAGTACTTCTGGGTCTATAAAAGTTCATGAGCGGTTGTTTTGTTTTGTTTTGTTTTGATTTACCAGAATCGGAAGGAATCACTCCTAATTCCTTAATACCCCCAAAACCAGTTCGGTATTCAGATCAGAAGTACATTCACACTGCGGTCTCCGTGTGCCTGAACGGCAGTGCGCTTCCAGGCAGGGCTTGCGGGCTCCCACCTCTGTTCAGCTCTGGAAGGTGGGGCTCAGCCCCAGCCACACCACAGGCTCCGGCTTGTCCTTCACGCGCCGCAGCACCAGCAGGGCCGGGGACCACCCAGTCACCAGGCCTCCTACTGGTCACCACTCCTCACACCGTGGCAGGTGGACCTGGCTGGCATGGGGGCCCCTTCTCAGGCCCCGTCATTGCCTTCTTCCCCCTGCGCCTCCTGTTCTTTGCGAAACAACGTCCTAATTACTAATTCCAACTACTTCCACGTGAGACAGAAGTTTTTGGAGTGGAAGTTCTGGATGAACTGTTCTGTGCAAACACCTTTGGGATCGGTGCTGCAAGGGCCTTGACCCTGAGCTCACGAGGGGCGTGACCTTTTAGGCACGCAGTGGCCCCCAGAAGGAGAAGACAAGTCAGGTGGATTACTGAGTGTTGTAGGGTACGCCGGAGCGTTTATGCATCACCCCATGTGACACCTCGCGTAAGCCTGTGTGACAGTCCCCTTGATTTGGCAGTGAGGGTGTTGATGGTCAGGGTAGGGTGGCTCACGCAGTAAGTAGGAGAGGGGGTCTGAAGCCAGGACGGGCAGGTTCTTTCTGAAGGCCACGGTCTCACTGTGGAGCTGGAAATTCTCTACCTAATTGATGCTTCCAGACAGTTTGGGGAGTGAGGAGTGGGCGATGGGGCAGGTGTAGGCATCCCAGGAGCGGAGGCTGCACAGAGAATGTGCCTGATCACTGACACTGTTTTTTGTTTTTAATGTTTGTTTATATTTGAGAGAGAGACAGGGAGGGAGGAGCAGAGAGAGAAGGACAGAGGATCTGAAGCAGGCTCCCAACACTGACAGCACAGAGCCTGACGTGGGGCTCAAACCCACGAACCATGAGATCATGACCTGAGCCACAGTCGGATGCTTAACTGACTGAGGCACCCAGGGGCCCCTTGATGACCACTTCTTCCTTTCTTCCTTTCTTTCTTTTTTTTTTTTTTTAGTTTATTTTTGAGAGAGAGAGAGCAAGCAGGCAAGGAGCAGAGAGAGAGAGAGAGAGAGAGAGAGCGAGAGAGAGAGCGAGCGAGAGAGAATCTCAAGCAGGCTCTGCCCTGTCAGCACAGACCCCAATGCGGGGCGCAATCTCACGAACTGTAAGATTATGACCTGCGCCCAGACCAAGAGTTGGACGCTCAACTGACTGAGCCACCTAGGCACCCCATTGATAACCGTTTCTGATGTGAGGCAGCTAAGTGAATTAGCACATGGTCCCATTCTGTTCCCTAACAAATTTAATTTTAGGGAATAGAATTCTACCAAACACGTGGTCTGTCCTCTCCCTTGTTGGAAGTGTTCCATGATTAGAGATATATTTTACTAAAGCTTGACGTCTAACAATTTATCCAGAGAAAATAAGCACACGCACTAAGACCTCGTAGAAAGAGGTGCCAAGCCGCACTGTTGGTGAGCATAAAAGATTAGAAACCACCCGCGTGGACAGCCATCAGGATAGCACCGTGCTCCGTATGGCCACGTGGACAAACACCTCAGAGGCCTTAAAACATCAAAGAAGTGTAGTGCCCGGCAGACATGTATGATGTAACCTGAAGCTACACAAGCCCAATTGCAAAACTCTACATCCTGTGATCAGTGTGTCTATTTATAAGTATATGTGCAAAAGAATACTAGAAGGGCATACTCTAGAATGAATCATCACAGATATGGGAACTGTCACTGGTTGTCAGGTTTTTTTTCTTTGTCCCTTATGTGTATTTTCAAGCATTACAATGGAAACTTAGTTTCCCCAAACCAAGAGTCAGACGCTCAACTGAGGAGACTGAGGCCAGAGTGGGGGGTCCCTGTGCACAGCTAGTTAGTTCCCACAGCTAGTTAGTGGTGAAGCCAGATTGCAGCCCCGTCTGGTTCTAGAGCACCCCTCCCCCCACCTTGCCAAGGGAGGTTGTAAATGATGCCTTAACATCCTATATTGAACACTGTGCTTTTGCACTTAGGATCGACTCTCCAGGCAGCGGCCACGGCACACAAAGGATGGGAGTCTCAGCTGGTAAATAACCAGCCTGAGGTCTCAGAGCCAGCAAGCGGTTGAACCAGGTGGGCACTGCAGGGCTGGGCTCCAGGCTTTGCCCTGGGCCCCCAGGAGGCGTCTCTGCTGAACCATGAGCCCAGATGAAGCAGAGACACCGGGCTGCTCGCTGTAGGGAAACTTCTGTATCCTACTCTGTGCAAGGCACTCGACTGATCTTGGGAGCTACTCCCTGGCAGCCCTGACCCAGGCCTGTGCCCTGAGGGCTTATGTGCTTCTAGAGCGAGTCCCCGCATGGCCCAGGTGGTGACTGAAGAGCATTGATCACCGCTCAAGCGGCCCCTTCAGCTGCTGGCTCTAGAAGGCACGGGTGGGGCAGCTGGCTGGCTGTTGCACAGCATTTCTTGTGCCTTGGTGTTTGTAGAAGGTGCTCTCCTGCCCAGCTCCAGACACGTGCCCCAGCCGAGGCTGGTGCCATGTCCGGTGGCTTTCTTGCTCTTCTGTCCCTGGGGATCGTTCTGTTTGTGGTCCACAGGCTGTGGTGCGTTTGGGAGGTGGCTGGGGTCTGGGCAGAACAGCAACCTGGGATTCAAGATCCTGTCGTTGCTGTACCACCACCTCTTTGTCCCTGCCACAGGCCCCTCCCAGGTTCTCCAGCCCAGCCTTCTCTGGGAACCTGAAAGCCATGGCCTTGGCCATATGACAGAGCACATCTTAGCTTTTAATACTGAATGTATATGTAGATATCTGAAGGAGGGAGGAAAAGTTGGCCATGGAGCAGCAGAGAGGGGACGAGTGAGTTTAAAGAAGAATGCATTGCAGGGCGCCTGGGTGGCTCGGTTAAGCCAGCTCAGGTCATGATCTCACAGTTTGTGAGTTCAAACCCCGCGTTGGGCTCTGTGCTGACAGCTCAGAGCCTGGAGCCTGCTTCAGAGTCTGGGTCTCACTCTCTCTCTGCCCCTCCCCCCACCTCAAAATTTTAAAAAATGCATTTGGGCTGGGAAAATTTAAAAAACCAGGACCATCCATGTTTTCAGCCGAGAAAATTGATAAACAGACTTGAGCATAATTCAGATTTTCTAGAGAAGATGATGTTGATAGTGATCACAGAGAAACGCAGGTGCTGAGGAAAGGGGTTCATTCGCACACTGGTGGTGGCCATAGCTGCCCTGGTCGGAGGACTTGGGGGAGCAGCACAATTTGCATATTTATAAGGGATTGTATGGACCCATTTGTATTTCCGAATTGTTTTTTATGTTAATGTGTTTGATTTTTTTTTAATTTGATCTATAGACAAAGCCGTGTTTTCTTTGTTTAAATTAAGTATGACTTATCGGCCCCATCATGTCAGCTGTATTTGAATATTTCATTTGTTTCGTGTTAGGATCACTTCTGTTGAGTGAAATGTGAACCTCAGGAACAAGTTGAGTAGATTCCCTTAAAAATGCATACATCTTACCAGCTTGTCCCTCAGTCCTGATTGGCTCTCCCCTGGGGTGTCTCTGGGGGTGGCCGAGAGGTGGCAGGCAGGGGTGGTGACCTGCACCCAGGGAGCCCTGTCTCCTGGCTGACCCTGCCTCCCCTCCTGGTGAGTGAGCTTCTGGAGGGCTGGGGACAATCCTTATGGGACCCTGCAGTCCCTGTTCTGGCTCCTGCTCTTACCCCGTTGTAACAGGGACTTGACCCCAGGCACATGTCCTCCACTTCCAAATGAGTTTGCACTTGGAAGAACAGGGAGCATGAGAGCTACAGCTAGTTTGTAAGGACCAGCTGACATTCAGAGACTATAGTCGGGGTAAGGAGGAGGGGCTCCTGCTCCAAAGTTGCAAGTGCCTTGAGTTGCTGGGACTCAGATTTCCAAGAGACTTGGCAGACAGGCCCGGATTCAGGGAACATGTGCTCGGGCTCTGAGCGTCCTGTGTTTCAGCTCCCTGTCATGGGAAAACAGGAGCAGGGCTCCCTCGGTATCATTGGTCTGGGTGTCTCACCCCCTCCTCACCCGCACTGAAGTGGAGAGCCTTTTGGGGGGCAATCAGTTGCATCAGGCTCAGAGAAGGACCTGATTGGTCTGCCAAGCATGGCTTGAGGACCCAGCCGAAGGCAGACACGGTTTCACCGGAGTCCGCCTGCCCAGAGACAGTCCGCCATCTCCCCTGCACGGCCAGCCCTTGGCGGGACAGCCCTGAAGGGGCGCAGCCAGCCCGGGACCACGGAAAAGCCGGCACCAAACTCCCTTTCAGGAGACAGTCTCAATTTAAAATGCCATCTTGTTCCTCTGACTGCTTTTTTCATGCTGTTGAGGTAAGACTGTGTTTTTAAGCAACATCTGTTTCCCCAGAGTCTGCGTCCCTATCCCTGCTGGGCTGCTGCTGGGGCAGAGGATATTTACGATCCTGGGAATTTCCGCTGGACTGCCCCTGTGCCGGGGAGCTCGTCATTTGCAGTGGCTAGCAACAGCACCTGACTTGTAGTTTTGTAGTGGGAAGGGGCCAAAAAATTTTGTGACTGGGTTCCAACTGTGTGCCCTTTCTAGGATTTTGAATTGCAGCATATTCATGTTAATTTCTGTCACCTCTTCCTGAACCTTAATGAACGTGACATAGGTGGGCGTGACTGCCAGACGCTGGGGGTGGACATCAGGTAGAGAGTGAAAAGTTAGGATTTGGGTTGCTGTGTTTGTATTTGCAGTTGGTTCAACTATGGCATGTGCGACCCCGAGACCACCACGGCATTTGAGTGCTGATGCTTCCTGACGCAAGGGGTTGAAAAACACTCTGGCTTGGCCACATGCTCTGTCTTCTCAGCAGTGTCCTGGCATTTCAGGAACTTCCTGTTGTAACCTTACACGCCCTGTCCCTCTGAGGTTGGGAGGAGGGGCAAATATATGCCCTGCCCCTCCTCCCTCCCAGGATTGGGGGGAGGGCGGATACATGCCCTGCCCCTCCCAGGTTGGCAGGGGGCACATTCTTCAGCAGGTGGCCCTCCAGGCCCACCTGCTGCGGGTAGCTGAAGAACAGTTCTACATGTGTTGGAACACTACTGTTCTTCCTATCCTATTTTACTTGGGTCCAGATTTTTTCCTTGAAGAGCCACGCTGTTCATCCGGAAGCATCACCTTTGTGTGTTGCAGGACGTTAAAATCTTCAGCGAAGACGGGACGAGCAAAGTGGTAGAGATCCTGGCAGACATGACCGCCAGAGACCTGTGCCAGCTGCTGGTGTACAGAAGTCACTGTGTGGATGACAACAGCTGGACGCTCGTGGAGCACCACCCGCATCTGGGACTAGGTAGGGCACTCTGGGATGCCCGGTGTGCGTCAGGCGAAGCCAGCTGTCCCCCGCGCCCCTGCCATCCCCTACTCCACTGCCTATGTGTTTCTCTAGAGGTTTCATCATTCCCCCTTCCAGCCCTCCTCCATCTGGTGTTTTCGGAACCGTCCTCTGGGCTGCGGGAAGCCTTTGCTCCCAGGGGCTGGGACACAGCAGGACAGGGCTCTCTGTGATTTAGCTGCACACCTGTGGTCTGGGGAGGGCAGCCTGGGGGGGGCCTTGGGGCAGCCCGCCCCCTGCACCATCCCGGCGTCACTGTGCAGAGAGCAGTTTGTCCACCTCCCCGGAGTGGGGCGCCACGGTGGCGACTGCCTGCAGGTGGTGGGGACCCAGGAGAATCCAGGGCAACCCGCACACCACAGAGCAGCGGACCCAAGCTGGAATGTTGCAGTGCACCCCTGCGCTGGCTCACAGTGTTTTCTCCACTGAGTGCAGGCACCCTTGCTCCAGCTTGTTTCAAAATGTGTACTCTTTATAGAACTTACTGAGGTTTTGTGTTTTGTGGACTTCCTTGCTCAGGTTAAGATTTTCAGACTTTTGTTTAAATCCTTACTGGAAAAAGGATGGTGCTGACAAAATCAAGGGCACGTACTTAAAAGCAGAATTGTTGTCTAAATCAACAACTGTCTCTTCCACGTGTTGAAGGAGAGAAAAGCGACACAGATTGTCAGGTGCTTCCGTGGTTCTAAACTCTTTTCATGAGTCTTCCTGGAAGATTAATAAATCAAATTTACTTATTTTGTTTTTTAAAGTTTATTTTGAGAGAGAGAGAAAGAGAGAGTGCAAGCGGCAGGGCGGGGGCAGGGGCAGAGAGAGAGTGAGACACAGAATCACGAGCAGGTTCCACACTGTTGGTACGGAGCCTGATGTGGGGCTCAAACCCACAAACCGTGAGGTCATGATCTGAGCCGATATCAAGAGTCGGGTGCTTAACCAACTGAGCCACCTAGGCACCTTTAACAAATCAAATTTAAACTTCTAAGTCAGAATGTGCCTGTAAATGAAGAGTGTTCTTTGAAATGACACGATACAACCTAAACCTAGATGATGCCAAGTAAACTTGAGCGGGCATTGTTTCCCGTCGTGGGGTTTTAGCCCCCTCTGTGCTATACAGTGTGCATCTCACAGTTAGCATTAAGGATGCACTTTGGACATGATCTGAAACCTTCTCCATTGTCTCTGGCAGCCTGCTGCCACCAGGTGCATT
The DNA here is from genome assembly GCF_006229205.1 of Suricata suricatta. Taxonomy (NCBI): domain Eukaryota; kingdom Metazoa; phylum Chordata; class Mammalia; order Carnivora; family Herpestidae; genus Suricata; species Suricata suricatta. The sequence goes on along the minus strand of NC_043701.1, from coordinate 49,908,315 downwards.
CACTGGTGACACCCTTCTCAGGCTCATGTGAGACATCCGTGAACAGATCCTACAGGGGTCTGATGCAGCTGCCGGAGGCATCTGTCGACACACAAGTGACTTGGAAACTAACCAGTAGTTGGGACCCTGCAGGGTGTATGTCCACAAACATACACCATGCATGTATATACATATGTGCATAAATGCACACACACAGAATTAACTTTAAAAACACGTCTGTGTAGTCAGACCCAAATGTGAATAATGTTGAAAGCCCATTCCAACATCTGAATGCTCTTAATTTGAAAGAAATTGTCGGGGCACGTGGGTGGCTCAGTTGTTTGAGTGTCCGACTTCGGCTCAGGTGCTGGTCTTGTGGTTCATGAGTTGAAGCCCGGCATCAGGCTCTCTGCTGTCAGCGCAGAGCCTGCTTTGGATCCTCTGTCCCCCTCTCTCTGCCCCTCTCCCACCGGTTCTCTTTCTCTAGCTTGCTCTGAAAAGTAAATATTTTTTTAAATTAAAAAAAAGGAATTATAGAAAGGATTCTGCAGCAACTCTAATACATGAGTATGTTTGCACACTAAAAGCACATATAAAACGGACAGATACACAAAAAAATTGAACACATGTGGACTGTGAGAAATTTTGACTCCTATTTTTTTGTGGTAGCATTTGATTTCTGGAACATCATACTGCAGATAAAGAATTTATATACGGTGAAACTTTGGAAACGATCAGCCACATGAGAAATAATTTATTCTGAGAAGCTCGAAAAAGGAATCCACATGCTCACACAGCATTCGTAGGGATATGATGTTTGTACGTTTTATGCTTTATTTTTCTTATTTAGATATGGACTTCTCATACTCTAAAGGGAGTAATACTTTATTATAAAATCAAATGAAAATGAAAAAAGGGGGCACTGGGTGGCTCCGTCAGTTAAGTGTCCGACTCTTGATCTCAGCTTGATTGATGATCTCGTGGTTCATGAGTTTGAGCCCCACACCGGGCTCTGTGCTGTCAGTGCAAAGCCTGCTTGGGATTCTCTCTCTTCTTCTCTGCCCCTCCCTGCTCACTCTCTACCTCTCTATTGTGAAAATAAATACATTAACGTTCTTTAAAAAATGAAAAAACAAAGAGGGAGAAAGTGACATAATGGGGGAAAAAAAGAAACACAACATGTGGACCCAGTGTTGGATCCTGTTGGACGGCAGGGAGCTAATTGCAGACGTAGGAAGGGGTTAATTGCAGACGTAGGAAGCGTTCTCAGCACCTCCTCCTCGGAGTCCTGTCAGCACCTTCTTCGCTGTCAGCAGGGAGCGAACACCTTCTCCTATCTCCTGGGTCTGTATAGGATGTGGGAGGTTTTAGAGCCACGAAGTCACGCCGGCCACAGAGACCTTCTGCTGTCCGCAGAGAGCCTCCCGCTTTCCCGCCCCCAAGTCTTCTCTGTGTGTTCTCTTGTTGGTGATGCAAGCCGACTGTTTCTCTTTTAAATCTGTGAAGTTGCCATGGAGGCAGAGATCCTATTCCTGTTTACATCACCCACTAGTGGGCTTGGTCAGACGCCCCAGACGTGGGGGAAGGGGAGGTCAGGGGGCTGTTACACACCACCTGTGGAGCGGGCCCTGTGCATGCGTGTGTTAGAGGAGTGCTTGGTATTTTCAGCGAGGAAGCCCCGAGAGTGGGCGTGAGTGTGCTCGCCATGTGCAGAACCCCATAGAGGATGACATTCTGGGGTTCCCCTGGGTCCTGGCACACAGTCACACAACCCCCACTCCCCAGGCATTGATTGGACCTTTTAGCAAGTTTCTATCTCTTATATTACACGTTGGGGATGCTCCGGGGGCCTGCAAATGCACAAGGCTGGCAGTTCGGGCAAAAGGCAGACAGCCCCTATGGATCTGTAAGGCCGAAATTAGGTAGATGGTTACCCCAATCATCGAGGCAAAAGTGAGCTAGTTTCAGTGGCCCTTTGAGTCTATGTGTAGCCTCAGAAGTCAGGATTAAGGCACAATTATTACAAATCTTTGCAGCTAAAATATTAGATATTTAGCAATACCAAACTCCTTCCACAGCCAGAACAAGTGATGTTTAGAAAAGGTGGTTTTGGGGACACTTCCCAGATACCACAGCCTTGAACCTGTACACGGGTTCTTCCACTGAGATCATTTTGATTCAGAAACACTATGGCTCCAGACTTCATCCTCCCCGCAAGGGAAGACTTTTCATAGGATTCCACTCTGGCCGGGGGAGAGGAGGAGAGCACCACGGAGGACCCACATACCCCTTTTGCGTCATTCTGTAGCATCTCATTCTCTGCCATTTCGGCATTGATTCACACGTTGAAGCTGACGTGGATTTGCTCTGTTACATATTCCATTATTGTGTACGGTTAGCTTCCTGTCTTTGAGGAGACACACGGGGGCTGGGGTGACCACCATCAAAACAGGATGGTGCCACTTGCAATTTTTTGTGTGCCACATGGAATCACAGTGTCCACGAGGGAGATACCTTTCCAGGTTGATAACGCTGCAAAGTCAGGTGGTCTGAAGTGTGTGTGCGCGCACACTGTATACGGTGTGTATTCCTGCCCATCCTAATAATATAATCCCGTGTCCGAGAGCGGCTCTAGGATGTGGTTAGCGTGGGCTTCAGCCTTCAAGGGAACTGGGTCCGGACAGACAGACTGATAGCAGCGCATCCCCTCCAGTGTTCTCTTACCCGACATCGCATCTGTCCGCGGAGCTTCACGAGATCAACACCACTGCTGCCCTTCTGCTTTGCTCTTGCTCTCCCTTCGCCCATGCTACCCTCCTCTGGTCCCTCCTGCCATACCCTGTCTCTGGATGCTCTTCCTCCCAGTTATTATAGTCCATGTTCTTTATGAGAGTTGAGATTTCCTAACTTAAGGGCAAGGTCTGCTAGGGGTCTCCATGGACTCTCTCAACTTTCGTTCATGCCAAATTGAGAAGTATATGAAAGTAAGGACTGACTTGAATCCTCAACGCTGTACCAATCTGAGGACCTCTCATGCATCTGGCAGTGCATTAAAGAGAAATTTAAGTATTTTTTTAGTGTTTGTTTATTTTTGAGAGAGAAGGAGAGCTTGAGCAGGGGAAGGGCAGAGAGGGCGGGACAGAAGACCCAAAGTGGGCTCCTTGCTGTCAGCACACAGCCTGACACGGGGCGGGGCTTGTACTCACGAACCATGAGCTCATGACCCAAGCTGAAGTCAGACGTGTAACCGTCTGAGCCATCCGGGTGCTCCAAAGAGAGACTTAAATTTCATCTAGTCCTGGACTTCCTTGCTTGCCGTGCGGGAAGGTGAATGGAAAGCTAACGAGATTGTGTGGTTGGTGGTAAAGCCAGCTGGCAGGCTGTGCCTGTTTCCTCTCACATGTATGTTTTTCCTCTGCAGAAAGATACCTGGAAGACCATGAGCTGGTGGTCCAGGTGGAGAGCACCCTGGCAAGTGAAAGCAAATTTTTATTTAGAAAGAATTATGCAAAATATGAATTTTTCAAAAATCCTACGGTGAGTCTCATCTCTCTTTGGGTTCAGGGTTTGGGACTCCTGAAATCTTGTGGATACTTGGGACTGATAGGAGAAGCTGATACAATAGCAGATGGATTTGAGAATCCAAGTTGCTATTTCACGGAGCAATCCTTACCCTAAACTTCGTCTCTGGTCCTTTAACTACATACCTGTGTCCTGGCCAGAGATAATGGGCACCTTCTTCCACGTAACAGAGGGAAAGTGGGTTAGCCTCTGGGTCAAGAGAGATGAGGGGCGGCTTTTCCAGTTGGAGCAAAAGTTCACGGTTAGATAGGAACAAATCGGTTAAGTACTTAGCAGAATAAAGCCTCATTGCTCTCTGCAGATAGCAAGTAATACTCTGTGGTTTGTGGAAGAGTACATTTCCAGGCACCCTGGGCTGGTCTCCCCGATCTTTCTCACCTTTTTATTTTCGGGGGTGTGGGGGCCACTAGTCCTGTGAAGTGTCAGCTCCAGGAGCCCCTGGCTGCCCCAGCATGTGCTCCTGTCCCGTGTCACAAGGCTGAGCAGCCATGAGATGGACACAGACCCACTGTCCACTTCTGGCTCAGGTGGTCTAGGTGCATTTTTTGTTTGAAAGCTAGAAATTGATAACTGATTTTGCATAATGCACCAGAAGAGACTCTTCATGTCTCTGTGTTCCTCTGTGAGTTGCGAGACCTCTGTCTCCTGACACGTACTGAGTCCCACCGCGTGGCGGCCCTTTGCCTTGGTGTGTGCTGGGAGGCAGACGTGCATGTTGGTCCAGTCCTGGACTCACCATTTAAGGAAACAGTCCAACCTTTAGAAGCAGGCATTCCCATTGTGGGATAAGGAATAAGAAGTGTACTTTATTTTGTTTTGTTTTATTTTATTTTATTTTATTTTTATTATTTCATTTTATTTTTTATTTTTTTTAGTTTTAGTTTTTATTTTATTTTATTTCATTATTCATTTTTATTATTTTTTATTTTTAAATTTTATTTCTTTTTTTTAAATATTTTATTTATTTTTGAAGCCACACGAGCGGGATAGGGGCAGAGAGAGGGAGACACGGAATCTGAAGCAGGCTCCAGGCTCCCAGCAGTCGGCTCAGAGCCCAATGTAGAGCTCAAACACATGAACTGGAAGATCATGACCTGAGCCAAAGTGGGATGCTCAGCCGACTGAAACACCCAAGCGCCCCTTTCTTAATTTTTTTAAATGAAAGACCATCATTTTTTAAATGCAGATGGACATCTGCGCGCTGTAGGAATGTTTGCAGTACTGGTGCCCCAGGGAGGAAGCTTTCCCCCACTTTTCAGCTAACCTTGACCATGTTTGTTTTCCCATTTCCTTAGAATTTCTTCCCAGAACAGATGGTTACTTGGTGCCAGCAGTCAAATGGCAGTCACAGCCAGCTTTTGCAGGTACTGGGCACAGAGAGACTCGGACGGGTGGGTGGGTGGAGGTCCTGTCGCGCCGTCGGGGTGGGGGGGTGCTCTAAGGACATTGACGGGCTGCATTCTTCGCCCCTGTTCACGCCGGCCCCTGCCTGCGGTCAGAGTAACCAGAAGTGAGTATTGACCTGGGAAGCACGTGTGCAGCCAGGCTCCTTCAAAGCGGAACAAGCACTTATAACAGGATAAGCTTTCTCCAGGTTAGAGGCGGTAGGAGCAGGAGGGAGCAGTCTCAGGCTGGCGGTCCCCTTGAGGCTCCGGGCTCCCCTGCCCATGTCCCGGGTCTGGCTACCACCCTGGGAAATCTACATACTGAGCCCACTTCGGCATGAAAAAGGATGGGGCTGCCATTAAACCCTTTAAAGGCTAACATGTTGTACATTGTACTTGCTTTTGTTAATGGCCCCTGGGCCTCCTGAAGTTTGTTGCTGGAAAATTTGGCCTTCCCGCAGCCCCTTTCCAGGGCAGGGAGGCCCGGGGGCCCCCCCGCACTGACTGCTGGTCCTACTCATCCAGGGAGGTTGGGAAAGGGACTCTTATCACTGCAGTGCCCCCCAAAATGTATACATTTATACAGCGTATTCAGTGAGAGAATAAACCACTCACAAAGGCAGTCAACACTGTGGGTGGCATCAAATAGAAAAGAAACCACTAACATTCAGTCGCTACAAAATTCTGCCCACGGCCCTTCCGCTCCCTCGATCCCCAGGTCTGTTTTCACCTCCTGAAAGGTGAGGGCTTCGGGGCTCTGGCGTCCGTTCCAGAGTCCCCTTTGATGTAGTGTCACCTGACTGTGTGCGCGGTGAGGGTGAGATGGCTCACTGCCCGGTCTGAGGTGGCTTGTGTGCGTGGTGAGGGTGCACGGGGACCCCTTGAGGGGCATTGTGACGGTGTCCATTGGCCCGTCCCACCTGTGGGAGAAGCCATGTTCTCTCTCAGTCCAGTGGCTCTTGATCTCTGTTTCCCGAGAAAGAAAGCTGTGCTGCCCGTGGGAGGGACTAGCTGGGACAGTGGTGTCACCAAGGCGTTCCTGGAGACATCATGCGGTAGCACACTTTTCCCTAGATGGGCTCAGTCCACACTGTTCCCAGCACTTCCGGTCGCCCGATGATCAGACTGGCCCGTCTTCTGGGAAATTCATGCCTTTGTGGTTTTCATCAGTGTTGGGCAGGTGCTCTGGCTCACGTGTGTTTAAATACTAATTATGTTTACCGCCACCGCAAGTCAGGCAGGGCTTTAAGATTTTTGAAAGGAAAACTATCATTTGAAAAATTCTTGACCTGACCCAGAAAGAGTGTTTTTGGTAACTGAGCAGACGTCAGGATGTCCGAGGCCAGTGCCACATACCTGCACGAATGTGTGGCCGCATTGTCCGACTTTTAAAACTCGGCTCTTCCACAGAACTTTCTCAACTGCAGTAGCTGTCCTGAAATCCAGGGGTTTTTGCACGTGAAGGATCTCGGGAAGAAGTCGTGGCGAAAGCTGTTCGTGTGTTTGCGGAGGTCGGGCCTTTACTGCTCCACCAAGGGGGCATCAAAGGTGAGTTTGTTTGGTTTTTGTTGTTTGTTTGTTTAATGTTTATTTTGAGAGAGAGAGAGAGAGAGAGTGAGCGAGGGGCAGAGAGAGTCCCAAGCAGGCTTCACACTGTCAGTGCAGAACCTGGGGCGGGACTCAGCCTCACAAACCATGAGATCATGACCTGAGCCGAGATCGAGTGTCAGATGCTTAACCGACTGAGCCACCCGGGCACCCCAAAGGCAAGTTTTAAAGCCGCCCCCGCCTCCATCACCCCAGGCCATGTGTGTTCAGAGTGGACACAGCTTCAGCTTCACTTTAAAATGCGCCCAGGCATCCTCTGAGCTCGTGATCACTTAGGCAAACTCCAAGCTCCCAGCTGGCTTGCCTCTCTCAGAAACCAGGTGACAATGTGCACAATAGCATGTCATCGCTGCAGCCCAGGGTGGCCAGCCCCGGACCCTCTCGTGGCCCAGGAGCAGAGCCTCCTTGGCGGCCTGAGTCCCTGAAAGGTGCTGCCTCCGTTTCCGTAGTTTGGAAGTTAGCACCCAAGCTGGTCCTAAGGACAGCTGATAGGTTGCGGCCAGTCTCATATGTGCTAATATAGGTATTTCAGGGAATGCGTTGGACATTTGCATGTATTCCCATTGGGAAGAGGAGGTGAGAAATGAAGAGAACCAGGTGCAGGTCTCCAAAGAGAGCTGGGGCACTGGGGGCTCACCTTGCTGGGTCGCCTGTGGTGCCTGTACACAGTCCTGCCTATCCCGTTCTGGCAACGTCCCTGCAGCAGAGGGCCCCCCGCAGACCGCACCCCCAGGGAGCCATAGTCTGCTCCCTTCCTGCCAGGAAGGAGCGGGGAGAGGCTGGTGGAACCCCAAGCAGATGAGAAGTCCACCCAGAGGGCTGGGTGAGTTTAGTCTTCACTCAGCACTTATTTTACCCAATGGTTGCACCCTGTGGATGGGCAGAGAGGAAAAAGACGCATTGAGAGCATGCACAGACATTGACGAGTGCGGGAGAATGTTTTCTCCTAGCTGTGCCCGAGACGTTCTTCCCCGTGAATCTGACCCCCCTTTTCCCAGGAGCCCAGACACCTGCAGCTGCTGGCGGGCTTGGAGGACAGCGGCATATTCTCCCTGATCACCGGCAGGAAGCAGTACTGTGCGCCCACGGACTATGGCTTCTGCATAAAGGTGCCCCGCCTCCGCCCTGCCCCAGGGGAGCTGCCCCGCCCTCGCCCTGTCCAGGGGCCGCCTGGCACTGATGGCCTCTAACTAGAGACTTGGGAATCAGACAGCAAACTTCTGCCATGAGAGAGGGTCAGGGGGATTGGTTTATTGTCTCACAGAGTTTCCCAGTGGATTTACTCATCGCTCTGTGCTTACAATGTGCCCATGCTTGAGTACCTGGCTACTCCGGGGGAAAAGCAGAGAATATGATGGGTAATGCGTGTCGATGAGCCCAGAGGCTTAGTGACCTACAGCCCATCACATGGTTGGCCTCCAGGGTACCGAGGGAGCCCACATTGTCTGTAGAAGCTTTTAGTCACCAGGATAGTGTGTGTGCCCAGGCACTGCCCTGCCTCTGTGCACCTGTGTGAGAGCTCATGTTCACACATATTTCCACTCATATACACACACACCCCCATGTGCATGCACAGATATACACACATGCGCCCAGATGGGTTCTCACACACATATACACATCTGTGTGCACGTGCGTGAACACAGAGATGCACCCACAAATACACATACACCAGCCATTGAAACTCCGATGGTCGACGCCCCTCCCTTCCCCCTGGCCTGCTCCTGTAGCGGTTCTCCCCCAATTGCCAGGAAAACCCTGCCTCTGTGTGGGGGCGCCTGCCATCCATGCACAGTGACAGTTGTGACGGTGACCCCCCTCCTACCCCAGGTCACTCGTCCCCTCTAGTCCCCTTCTCTGGGGGTGACGCCAGCCTCCCTCTAAGGGCCGCCCGTGGGGCCATCCTTGGGGCCACTCAGATACACCCTTGGGGGCTTCTCCCCTGGCTGGCTGAGCCCCACAGGGGCCCATTCTCAGCTGCCACCTCAGTCCTGGGAGGTGACAGGACATCTTTCCATCCAGGCTCTCCTGTCGAATCCAGCCTTTTCTCCACAGAGCAGGACGCCCCTTTGTCCCTGCAGCGCCCACTACCTTGTCTTCGGAGAGTTTGTGGTCCTGTGTATGTCCTCTGAGACCCCCTGATGGAGGGTCACTGACCCCTCGACCGCGTGGTGCCCCCAACCTGGGCTTGTCCAGGCCAGGTGGAGACGCCCTCCTCTCCAGGGACGACCTCCTGCTGCTGTCCTCACAAGGGCGTGTTCCACACCCGCCATGTCACGCTCACCGGGTCCTTGCTTACCTCCTTCAGCCCAACAAAGTCAGGAGCGAGACAAAGGAGCTGCGGCTGCTGTGTGCTGAGGACGAGCAGGGCAGAACGTGCTGGATGACGGCGTGCAGGCTCCTCAAGGTACGTGGCCAATCATCCTGGCAGCCCGGTGCTCCCGCAAGTCTGTCCAGACGGGGTCTCGTAGCTTCTCACAGACGCTTCGTGTTAGAGAGGTTGGAGCCAGGGTGCCTGGGTGGCCCAGTTGGTTCAGCGTCTGACTTCAGCTCAGGTCATGATCTCTTGGTTCAGGAGTTCAAGCCCCACATCAGACTCCATGCTAACAGCTCAGAGCTTGCTTGGGAATATGTGTCCCTTTCTCTCTGCCCCTCCCCTGCTCACTTTCTCTCTCAAAACAAATAAATATTTTTAAAAAATCTTTAGAAAGGTCTGGGCCAGCCTTTGACCTGGGCTCCAGGGACATCCAGGGACCGTGTGGGACATTGAACGGCATCCCTTCTGTTTCTCACTAGATGCCACTCGTTCCCTGACCCATGGAGACAACCAGGATTGTCTCCCTATGTAACCAAGTGTCCCCTGGGGCGTGGGAGCTGGGGCCTGCAGGAGTGGAGAGCCAGAGGTCTAGAGAAATGGGCATAGAAAGATGAGATCGGGAGACCGGGACAGAGCAGACCATTCGTCAGGAGGCTTGATTATTTCTGAGACTGAATGTCAGGCTCTCACCTTCCCAAAAAGCCGGGGCCACGAGGGAAACATGACACACTGTGTAGCTTGCTGTGGTCCTCCACGAACATAGTGTCTCCTGACAACATGTTCTAGAAGGAATCTGTCCCATGGAACCTCAGAGAGGAAAATACTCTCGAGAGCAACTTGATAGCATTTGCCACGGTGCTTTCACTTGGCTGTTTTGTAAAGGCTAAGCTCATGACTATAGAGAACACTTCACTTCTGATTTCCCCCAAAACGTACCTTTCTGCCCGTACCCCTCTCACATGTCTACACTTCCTTATGTATATAAAGTACGTGACGTTGCCAATTAGTTGACCGAGATGAACATCCAGGGGTCTGCTGGGGAAGTTCATCGGGCCAGGTCTGACCGACCCCGGCAAGTGGTCTAGGAATCTCTTTACAAGAACCCCAGTCTTCACTGAAGATTTCAGTGGGGCAGGGACAGGGCAGAGCCGCTGACAGGAATGGAGGAGAAGAAGGAGGCGTGACTCACAGCCCCTTGGAGATGTCAGAAAACATAAGCTCCGGGGATTGGCATCCTGTTAACTTCTTCCCCAGAACCAGATCTCGTTTAATTTTTGCCATCGATAAAACCAAAAAAGGATTAAACATAAAATGTTATTATTTCATCACAGAGTAAATGGTACCATTGGTACTGGACATTGGAAATCGTAGACGACTCTGTTATGAGCCAGCTTTAAATGATACGGGATAGCCATTTAGAGGAATACTCCTCAGTTGTAAAAAGAACAAGGTTCTCCTGGGATTGTGGGAGAATTTCCAGGACATGTTATTAACAATTAAAAATCAAAGCGCTACCTATGTTGTAGGGGTAAGGAAAGGAGAAATATGTATGTTTGCTGGCGTGCGTCTGAGCATTTGGTAAGACGGCAGGAGAGGGGACGCCTGGGTGGCTCAGTCAGGTGGTTAGTGATGTAAAAATGATCAAGAGCATATACACGTGTACCAATAAAACTACCACCCTGAAGGCTAGGGTGTTTATTTGTAAATGGGAAAGCAAGAAGTCACAGTCATGGAGCTGCAAAAGAAGTGTGGGAAATACTCGGTTTCTTTTTTTCTTTTCTTTTTTTTTTTTTAGTTTATTTATTTTGAGAGAGAGAGAGAGAGCAGGGGAGGGGCAGAGAAGGAGGAAGAGAAACAATCCCAAGCAGGCTCTGCACCGTCAGCACAGAGCCCGATGCGAGGCTTGATCTCACAGACTGTGGGATCATGGCCTGAACCAAAATCTAGCCTTAGATGCCCAAGCGACCAAGCCACCCAACCCCCCAAAATACTCGTTTCTTTAGTAATTAAGGCAAAAAATATATTTTAAAAATATAACGCAGGTAAAATACAGTTTTATGCCTACTTACAAGACAAATGAATTAGAAGGTTAAGCGTCTGACTTTGGCTCACATCATGATTTCACGGTCCATGAGTTCGAGCCCCACATCAGGCTCCGTGCTGACAGCTCAGAGCCTGGAGCCTGCTTCAGATTCTGTGTCTCCCTCTCTCTCTGCCTTTCTCCGCTCATGCTCTGCCTGTCTGTCTGTCTCTCTCTCTCTCTCAAAACTAAATAAGCATTAAAAACATTTTTCTTTAATTATATATATATAAAAAAAAGACCCATAGGTCAAAGACAAGTCCTTCAAGTGAATTATTGGAAGTGAGAGTGGTGTTGTGGCCCGCCTGAAGAGAGTGTGTGTATGTTTTCTGTTCCTTTTTCTTTCTTTGGCCTTAATTTGATGATCTTTTTATACCATTTTAAAGGGATCCCTAGATCATCGATTTTAAGACTTTCATTTTCAAGTATGTTTCAGACTCTTAAATTCTAGTTTAGTTGCTCATTCTCATATTTGTATAATTACTGGATTCAAAAATAACATGAACATATGTGTAAATATACATGGCACACGTATGTATTTAGGTAAATACATATGCATGTGTACATACGTGTGCATGTTATTTAGTCAGACAGTTTTAGAATAACTTATGCCTTCTTCGAACTGATTCTTTGGTCCTTCCACATTATTATGCTTTATTATTTGCATCGAGACTTCTTGCCTCGAAGTCTGACCCACGTGACATTACCCGAGCTGCCATGGTGTTTCCTGCTTGGTGGTCACACGGTTTTTCTCTTCCGCTCGCCTCTGCTGCCTTTCTGGGTCTTTACACTCAGGGCGTGTCTCTCACTAACAGTGTAATCACCTTCCTCCTCTGATTATCTTCATGTTCTCATTGAGCATCTGTTGGGAAGCATAGCATTTAGATTATTAATATTTGTGCTTAAACGTGCCATTGACTACAGCCTATCGTCACCATTAAAAAAATTTGGGGGTAGGGCTCCAGGGTGGCTCAGTCAGTGGAGCGTCCGACTTCGGCTCAGGTCAGGTGCTAAAGACTCAGAGTCTGCAGCCAGCTTCGGATTTTGCCTCCCCCCTCTCTCTGCCCCTCTCCTGCTTGTGCTCTGTCTCTCAATAATACATAAATGTTTTTTAAAATTTATAAAAAAATTTGGGGGGGCAGGGAAGACTCCTCAATTATTTTTATTTCTTTTTCTTAAAGTTTATTTATTTTGAGGGAGAGAGAGAGAACAGGGGAGGGGCAGAGAGAGAGAGAGAATCCCAGTCAGGTTCCCCATAAATCATGAGATCGTGACCAGAGCCCAAATCAAGAATCAGAGGCTGAACCAACTGGGCCCCCCAGGCACCCCTATCCAGCACTTTTATTCTGGAAATGAGGACACTGTAGGATTGGAGCTGGGAATGCATCACCCCCCATGCATGAGATGGAGGGAGAGCCTCAGCCTCCTGATAACTGTCCTTGCCTGACCTTCTTCCGTGTCCGTGTGGTGGGAGCGGGGAACTGGGGCACAGGCTGAGCAGCTGCAAGTGCGGGGGACCCTGCTTCTCGCCAGGGCACCAGCAGTGTGAACCACCGAGCCTGCCGGGTGGTAAGCCTGGTGCTTGGGAAGAACCCGGTTGGGCACAGGCTGTGTGCCTTCGAATCCAAATCCCTTGCTTGACCGTGATCCTGAGCGATTGCCTCACTTCCCTATTCACATCTGTGATCCAGTGGGGCCAAGGACATATTCCCTAAAATGGAGAGTATTGAATGAGACAGCAGTTGGGGCGCCTGGGTGGCTCCGTTGTTTAAGCATCTGACTTCGGCTCAGGTCATGATCTCACGGTTTGTGGGTTCGAGCCCCACATCGGGCTCTGTGCTGACGGCTAGCTCAGAGCCTGGAGCCTGCTTCAGATTCTGTGTCTCCCTTTCTCTCTGACCCTCTCCTGTTCACGCTGTCCCTCTCTCTCTCTAAAATAAATAAAAACAGTAAAAAAAAATTTTTTTTTAATAAGACAACAGCATAAAGCCCTTGGGACAGTACGTGACCCATAGCAGCATTCAGTGGGGTTGACTGTTCTCGATTGATTACATTGTCACTGCCTGCTTATCGCTTGCCCAACAACGTGGGTGAGCCAGTCGGCCAGTGGCTTCTGGGAGGGGCAGTGGTGACATCATGCAGGACCAAGGCAGTGTGCTGTGTCACACGTGTGTCCATCGGCTCACAGAGGCGGCTGGGGTACCGCTCAGCACCGCCCTTCACTGCCGCGGGTTCGCCACGTTCCGGGAGCTGGGGGCTCATGCGGCCCCGGTGACCGACTCTGGCCTTTCCCCGCAGTATGGGACACTCCTGTACCAGAACTACAGAGTCCCGCTGCAGAGGAAGCCCTTGCTCCCCGCCTTCGCAACGCCAGTGGTGAGTCTCCGGAGGCCCTCACAGCGCTCTGTGCACAGGTTGCTTCCGGCGAGGCTGCCTGGGGAAGTTCTAGAACAAGCCCATGCATCTCAGGGAAGCCGGTCTACACCGCCTGTTCCGCTGCCTGGGAGGCAGTCTTGTTCTCTCAGCAGCGTGACTGGTGGGCACAGACCCCCCCACCATCCTGTTTGCCCCGCAAGCCTGTTCAGGGAAGTGGCTCGGTTCAAGTGGTCAGAGGCTGTCCCCTGCAACGGGTGGCTCTCCCAGGAGCCTTCCCACGTCTGGCTCCTGCCCCTGTTCAGCCGTGGCAGCCATGGGTGCTGTAGACCGTGATGCAGGAGCCTTCCCCAGTGGGCACCTAGAGATGATCGTGAGCATCCTGTACCCAGGACATTCTCCACTTCCCAAAGTGCAGGAACACTTGGTCCTGTCCAAACCCGACCTTAAAGCTCCTTTAGGTCCATGCCTGGGAGATGTTGTAGGGTCGCAAGGGAAGTCCACACCTCACCCTAAATCAGGATTTGGTTGCTGGTGAGGGCTGAGCTCCCCCACAACATTTCCATTCCTTGATGTGTCCCAGTCCAGGCAGAGCGCCTGTGAGAGACCCCATCATCCAAGCCCTGCGGCACCTGCAGCATGAGAGGCCACGAGGGGGCTGGAGCGTTTCTTCTTTTCCTCAAGAGAAAACAAAGCCCTCTTTAGCTCAAGAGTGCCCCCCATCCCCCGAACCCTAGAGTGGGGAGGCATATCATTCCCGTCACCCCTTTCCTGGTCACCTTTAGGACGGTGTCACCTTCCTGTGTGCGGCTGAGGCCTGCCTCCCTACATCATAAGAACTTGTGGCCTTTCCTTCCAGCGCAGCGTCTCGGAGAACTCCCTCGTGGCCATGGACTTTTCCGGGCAAACAGGAAGAGTGATCGAGAACCCGGCCGAAGCCCAGAGCGCAGCCCTGGAGGAAGGCCACGCCTGGAGGGTGAGGGCAGGCCCCCTCATGGGTGGTACCCCCGCTGGTCTCCCAGAAGGGTGACCCTCCCTGGGGGTATCATCAGGGGAAGGGGAGGGTGGCATCAGAGGCTCAGACATGGGAAGCGGCTGGCACGTGGGGCTCCTTCACGGACCCAGCGGCCATGTCCCCCGCTGGCTCCTGAAGGAGGGACAGGACGGGAGTGGAGCTCTCTGACCCCCTGGGCCCCACTTGGAGCTCCTCTTGCTGGTGGGCAGCCTGTGGCCACGTGTAGGCACACAGAGCCCACCCTCACTAGGCCGGCAGGAGTTCCACATGACGGCTCCACCACTAGCCGGCTTCGTGGCCCCGGACTGTCCCTTCCTTAGCTGGCTCATGTTCTGACCTCCAAAAATCAGATTATCCCCCTGATTACAGGCTTTCTGAGATTTACAGACAACGTATAAACCAGAAAGTTCCATGAACCTGGGCCTCAGGGTATGTGGGGAACTCCCAGCAGCCCCAGGGCCTTCGGAGGCCTGTGTCTTCAGGCCTGCTAGAGTTCAGTGGAAAACCCCATGCTTTTCTCCCAAAACTTAACCAGAAATTTCGCTGCGAGTGCCTTTCAGTGTGAGGAATGAGTCTCTGCTTCAGTGCTGGGATCTTCTGAATTCCCCGGGATGCTCGTGTCTTTAAAGCCCTGGTCAGGGGGCACCTGGGTGGCTCAGTCAGTTCAGCATCCAACTTCAGCTCAGGTCATGATCTCATGGTTTACGGGCTCGAGCCTCACGATGGGTTCTGTGCTGACAGCTCAGAGCCCGCTCTGGATCCTCTGCCCCCTCCCCTGCCCACACTCATGCTCTCTTCCTCAAAAATGAAGTAAAAAACATTAGAAAGATAACAACCGTGGTCAGACACAGAGGGGGGGCAGTGGCTGTCACTCCATGATCAAGGACCCAGTCACCCTCTCCTGCCCAGGGTGTGTGTGCGGGGCGGCTGGCAGGCTGTGTCAGCCGCCGTCATAGTGCTAACAAGGAGATTTCTTCTGCAGAAACGGAGCACACGGATAAATGTCCTTGGCAGCCAAAGTCCCCTCCACCCGTCTACCCTGAGTACAGGTAAGCACAGCAGGCCAGCTGATCCTTTTCCATGTAAAGGAAAGGAAGCCTCTCCTGTCCCCCGCCTCTGCCCCCCAAGCTTCCCCGAACCGTCCAGGCCCCGCGTGCACCATGAGAGGTGTAGCCCTGGGAACGGGGCCCCGCGCCGATCACGAGCCTGCTGTCTGTGCCTTCGCGGAAGCCCATGCCGCAGACGGTCCAGGACCCTCTCCCTCCCGCTTCCCTCCCTCAGTGATCCATCGGACGCAGCACTGGTTTCACGGCCGCATCTCCAGGGAAGAGTCGCACAGGATCATTAAGCAGCAGGGGCTGGTGGACGGGTAAGGAGGCGCCAGCTGTGAGCGGGCATCTGCTGCAGTTTCGCTGTGTGGGGCACATGTTTCCCAGAGATCCGGGGTGGCGGGCAGTCCTTAGAGCCTCCTTTGAAGGAGGAGGAGACATGGCTCGGGGTCTGCATGGGTCAGGGCGGGCACAGCGAGCGAGTGTGGCAGAAGGGAGGGTTGCAACGCGTTCTATCATGCCCATCCATTTCCAGGCTCTGCCTCTTTGCTGAAATGCAGACAGAGAACACCAGTTGGGAGGGGAGGGGCCGTATTTTGAGAGAAAGGAAGCATGTGAGCAGAGGAGGGGCAGAGAGAGAGAGGAGTGAGAGAATCCCAAGCAGGAGCTACACTGTCAGGACAGAGTCCAGTCCAAACTCAGTCTCACCAACCGTGAGATCATGACCTGAGTTGAAACCAAGAGTCCGACGCTCAACTAACTGAGCCACCCGGGCACCCCACAAGCCAGTTACTTTTCGGTAATAAAACAGTGGCCGTGGAAGGAAAATAGTTCTGCCCACCCCTTTCACGTAAGCATTTTATCAGCCAGCTTGTGCTAAGGACAAACAGCCACGGACTCTGGTGGCTTCAGACCATAAAGATGTATTGTTTCTCACGGTGGGAGTCGGTGGAGTGGTGTCCTCACCTGGGCCAGCCGGCTGGGGGGTGGGGGTAGGCTGGCGTGGCTGCTGGTTGTAGAGATGGGGCGACTAGGCATATGTGCCAGGGGACTAGCCTGGGGTCACTCACACTGGGGCCATCACGGGGTCCGGGAGTAAGAGAGGTCAAACCCAACACAAAAGTACTTTTAAGGGCTAATAGCCCATGAGCCTTGCTCAGCAAGGGGCTGCCTAGGGGCACAGATGTAGGCTTGTAAGTGAGCCTCTGTCCCTGCCTCCTCTCTTCTCCCAGCCGGAGACCTCTGGTTTCCCTGCCTTTCCTCTTTTAAAAGTTTTCTTACGGAAATTTAAAAAGCTACCCAAGAGAGAAGAGTGTAGTGAGCCCCTATTTTAATCCTCTCCTGGTTTTATCAGTTTGCTAATTTCAGTCTGTCTGTTTCCCTTCCCACCATCATTGGTTCCTTCCCCATCCCTCCTCCCTCTTCCTTCTGGAATATTTTAAAATTAAATCCCAGACATTCCAAATTGTTTACCAGTAAATGTAGTTAGAGTGTCTCTAAAAAAATAAAGACCTCTGTTTTCTGACACAGCCACAAAATCATTGTTACCCTTAATCAAATAAACAAAAATTCCTTAATATCATCTATAATCCAGTCTGTGTTCAAATTTCCCTAATTATTGCCCAAAAAAAAAATCCTTTAAATTGAGCTGGTTCAAATCGGGACCAACAAATTGCCTTTGGTTGTTAGATCTCTTGGGTCTCCTCAAATACAATGTCTCCCTCTGCTTTTCTTCTCTGGCTCTTACACGCATGTCTGTCTGTGGTGCGGGGGAGGGGGAGTTGCTGGCGTGTACTGTGGTTTCCTCGAATACCCTCCTGTCTCCCTTGTTCCCTCTGACGCGCGCGCACAGTAGACCGAGGCGTGGGCCTGCTTCTTCCAGGGTGGGGCGGGGAGGGGGGGGGTACTGAGTATCATCCTCTGTAGGTCAGAACCACACCGTCTGGTTGTCCTGCTTGGGGAACCTGGGTTTGGGCTGGGGGTCCCGATGGGGTTGTCATCCCCATTCACTGAGCGGGCTGGGCTCAGCGTTCACTGGGGGTTCAAAGGCGTCCCTTCCCCATTCAGTTCCTTCATCATTTCTCAGCTAAGTTCTCTCTCCTGTCGTAGATTTTGGTATCTCAGCCAAGGTAGCCTAAACGCTCGACTTTTCCATCTTACTGGTCAGTTTTTGGAATAACGATTTGGTCTTCCACCACCTTCCCGTGGTGACACATGAGCTGTTACTTAGATTCTTAAAGAGCTTGATTTATTTCAACCAAAACTTATTTTTCTCGATGCTCACTGTGCCCTCTCTGGCCGATGGGACCTCTTTGGAGTGCATTCCTGAGTTCTTTTGACCCAAAATGAACAATGCTTGGTTCCAGGTGTGACGATCCAATCGGTGCCCATGAGCCTTTCTCCTTGGAGCCTGATTCTTTCTGGCAGCAAATTTTATCAGGATACCACCATCCCTAGGTCTTTTCCAGGGACAGAGCAGGACATAGGCGTTGTTTTAATAGTGAAAAATAAATAATGGGTTCACATGGAGACTGCCAGTTCAGGTGGAAGATTACAAGGTTTTCCCTTCTTTGATTTCATTGTATCCCTTTTCTCTTACTCTGAAAATCTAAAGACATAATTACTTGTAAGTACTTATTTGCTGTGTCCCATAAAACAACCTGAAAATAGTGACACTTCAGGCGCGGGCTAGGCAGAGTGGACCCACCAGGTTTAAAATGTTTCCTCTCTGTGGTACTGGCAGCAAACCGGACTGTCATCCGTGAGTCTCCTGTGTGTCTGTGTGTTCGACATTTTTGTAAGGGGGTCTGATTGATATTCTTTTTTTACTTTTTTAATGTTTGTTTATTTTTGAGAGAGAGAGAATGAGCAGGGGAGGGGCAGAGAGAGAGGGAGACACAGAATCTGAAGCAGGCTCCAGGCTCCAAGCTGTCAGCACAGAGCCCGATGCGGGGCTCAAACCCACAAACCACAAGATTAGGACCTGAGCTGAAGTCGGACCCTTCACTGACTGAGCCACCCAGGTGCCCCTGCGCCTCAAAAAAAAGTCTTTTCACCACTTCCTAGAGTCCTTGTTGCAAGGTTTCCGTCCTTTCAGACCTCGTGACGGGTCCGAGCGTCCCCTCTGTCCCCTTCCCTCCTACAAACACCCCCTCCTGGGGGCGTCTGCCCCATTCAGACGCAAGAGTTTCTCGCTGGTACAGTTTTCAGTCCAGACATCAGGCTGGCGGGGTTCTGGCGAGAACATGACTCAGGGTAACGGGACCCACTGAGACGTCTTCACTGTGATGCCAGACCTCTGTCCCTTCCCGTGTGCTTAGGGAGGAAATGAGTTTGGAAAACAAGGCAAATTAAATAATCGGTTCCTAATCTTTACTGGTCCCTGCAGGGATAATGCAGGGAAGCCAGTTTAGAGAGTTCAGCAACACAAAGAAAATGGCCCCAAAAGGCAGTGCTGGCCTCAAATTATATATGGAGCTGGGCAGACAGGGCCAGAGGGAGACCGTGGAGCCTGGAAATCCCCACTTTCCAGGTGGCCCCTCACACAGGTGGCTGTGTGCGTACCTGCCTGTGTGTGAGTACACGTGTGTGTGTCTATATGCCCTTGTGCAGTCATGTATGTGTGTGTGTCTGTATGCCCTTGTGCAGTCATGTATGTGTGTGTGTCTTTATCCCCTTGTGTGTTTGTGTGTGTGCCTGTGTGTGAGTGCACATGTGTGTGCATGTATGTCTGTGTCTATATGCCCTGTGTGGTCGTGTTTGTGTACATGTGTATGAGTGCACATGTGTGTGTCTGTATGCCCTTGTATGTTTGTGTGTATACCTGTGTGTATGAGTAAACGTGTATGCATGTACGTGTCTATGTGCCCTTGTGCTTGTGTGTGAGTGCACATGTGTGCATGTATGTATGTGTCTGTATGCCCTTGTGTGGTCGTGTGTGTGTACCTGTATGTGTGCATGCATGTATCATGTGTCTATATGCCCTCATGCGGCCGTGTATGTGTGTACCTGTGTGTGAATGCACACGTATGTGCATATGTGTGTATGTGTCTATATGCCCACGTGCATTCCTGTCTGCCCACATGCACAAAATGTGCACATGTGTGTATGTGCGTGCATGTGTGTGTTTGCATATGTGTGCATGGGCAAGTGTGTGCACCAGCACGTGTGGGTGTGGGTGTGTGTGCTTGTGCAGGAATCTGCAGGGCACGGAACTCCCTGCCTCCCCCGCCTCTGCCCACAGCCCACCTCACAACCTGGAGAAGGATCCATCCAGGGGCAAACCTACCTGTCTTCCCCTCTGCTAAATTACGCCCTGCAGCATCTCTGGCTCTGTCCCCTACCCTCCCCGCCCCTACCCCTCCGCAGCCGCAGATTCCACCTCCCTGTCTGCACACCCCACTCCCCCACTGGGTGAAAGGAAACATCCCTGTCCATATTTGACTTCTTTGCAGCATTCCGGTCCCCCCAGGGCGGATAGAGGGGTCCTGTCCCAGGGCTAATGCAGCACCCCAGTCACAGCCATAGCAGGGCTCGCCAGCCATGGACGAATTGTCTGTACACACCTCACATTTTATCAGTGGCCCTGTCCATCCTGGAAGCCAAGGTTCATCCCTGGCTTCCACTGGCTGTGTGACCCTGGGGTGTCTGCTAACTTCTCTGTGCCCCACTGTCCTTATGAAATGAGGACAGGGGCTCCTGGGCAGCTCAGTCGGTTGAGTGACTGACTCTTGATTTAGGCTGAGGTCATGAACCCCAGTGTCCTGGGATCAAGCCTCGTGTCATAGCATGGAGCCTTCTCGGGATTCTCCCTCTCCCTCTCCCCTGCTCACCTCTCTCTCCCTCTCTCTAAAATAAAACAGAGAAATGAGGATGTGACAGGGTCACCATTGGAACCAAATGAGCCCATGAGCCAGCTCTCCATGCGAGCACATCTGAAGGAGCACCTCCCCCTGACCCGGTCCTCACCACTTTCCTCTCTGTGCAGCATTCAAGGCTTCCTGACCTGGCCGCACATCATGATACATGCAGTCCTCCCCGAGGCCTGGCCCTACACGGAGTCTGGGGTTTGCTGGTGGCTGTCACTGTCTCCTCGGGCTCCCGTGCTGTCGTGCGCGGTTCTGTCTCCTTGCCAGGGCTGCGGGATGGGCGTCATGGAGCTGATCTGTGGCAGGTCAGCGAACGTACTTCTCACCCGTCAGGCTCCTCTGAGTTAGCAGTCACTGGCAGCAGGCGGCCGTTGAGCTTGACCTGTAAAACCCAAGCCTTTGGCTAGAAATCTCAGGATTTCCCAGGGTCGAGCCCAAACACAGGCAGCGGGCCAGCGTCTGTTCCCCTGGCTACTCCAGGACCACGTTCAGCCTGCAGGAACTGATGGCTTCGCTGGGGACTCAGGGTTTGGTTTTGATACTTTTGAAAAGCAGGGTTCTGTCTGTTTCTCTTGGATTCTGGTGCTGGGACATTTTCCTCTTTCCTGTCTCAGTGTGTTAACTGTCTTCCCCGCCACTGCCAAGTATGCTCCTCTGAAAGCAAAGATGGGCACTTCTTTGTGCTTTTCTGACTTGTATGTATTTTTTATCCTGAAATAAATTCCAATTGTGGAAAAGCTGCCAGAGGAGCGTAATGAATCCTATATGCGTTTTCTCAGACTCCCCAGCTTTCAATGTTGTGGCCCATTTGCTTTAGCATAGTCTCTCTCCTCCCCTCCTGCCTCCTTATTTTGTCTGAACCATTTGGGAGTAAGTTACAGCATGATGTTCCTTGTATCCTACTTCCCCAGTAGGAAATTTCTAAGAACAAGGACTTACTACATAACCAGAGTACTGTTAGAAAAACCAGGAAGTAGGGGCGCCTGAGTGGCTTAATCAGTTAAGCGTCCCATGATCTTGCAATTCATGGGTTCTGTACGGACAGCTCAGAGCCTGGAGCCTGCTTCAGATTCTGTGTCTCCCTCTCTCTGCCCCTCCCCTGATCACACCCTGTGTGTCTCTCTGTAAAAAATAAACATTTTTTTAAAAGTTAGGAAGTAAACATCCATGGGGTTCTGTTATCCAGTGTACACACTCTCTTTTCCTAGTGGTTCTGATTACATCCTTTGTGGAAAAAGAAAAAAAATCTTCTTAATTCTAAATCCTTCCTGTGTGGCGTATCTCTAACCTTTCTGTCCTTTGTCAAGGGTGGGTCTGACCCAAAGATGCCAGTCATTGCAGAGTGCGCCTCAGCTCGGGCACATCTGGTCGCTCGGGGTTCAGCTGGGTCTCCACTTTGCAGGAAGGGACATCAAGTCACCAGCGGTGCGCTGTCAGGAGGCTTGTCTTGTTCCCAGTGGTGGCGCCTTGAATACTTGGTGGTAACGGTATTGACCGGGTTTCTCTGTCTGACAGTCACTGTTTCCCTTTGTAACAAACATGTGTCAGGGAGACAATGGTTTGAGACTGAAAATACTCTGTTATTCACCAGATTTCATCTGCTGTTGTTCACGCCCATTCACAATCTCCTTGGTTGGTGGAAATCTGCCGGATAGTATCTAACCCATCATTCCTGGGCTATTTAGCTTTCTTTAGCTTTCTTTCGGCTCTCAGGAGGAGCTTTCCCTTCTCCCATCTTAATTTCCTAGTCTGTTTACTTGTAATATCCGTATGTACTCACGGGTTCCTGTTTTATTCTCGGGGTTATAATCTGTCACTTGTGATATTTACTCTGATGCTGCCTCCTGGATCATGGCCCTTTGAACATGATTCTTTCCGCACATGTGCGTGCATACACATACACCTCTCAAATGTCTGCATTTTAAAACTTTACCATCAGCTGATCTTTTTCCATCCCTAGGCTTTTTCTCCTCCGAGACAGCCAGAGCAATCCAAAGGCTTTTGTGCTCACGCTGTGTCATCATCAGAAAATTAAAAATTTCCAGATCTTACCTGTAAGTATCGGTCACGTCACACCAAGCCTTGTTTTTGCTCATGTGTTCTGGGTCTGTGCTTCCCAAAGTTTTCAGATTACAAACTAACCAAACTACCAATTGTTAGGTATCAGATAAAGCCAAGCTCATAAGAGGGATATTTGCAAAAGCCTCTTCAGAGGCTTGTCTGAAATTGGGGACGGCATTTCCATAGAAATAATATTAAAAACGGTGGTGTTGCACTGAGGCCCGCCCGCATTGTAATTGACTCGGCATGGATGGGAAAGAGTGAGGTCAGGTGGTGAGTGGACATACCTCAAACCAGGGAGCCTGATGCCAGGGGCACATATGGCACAAGACGGGAAGTTTATGGTAGATTGGACTCTCGGCTGCTCGAATCTGAGGATTTCTCTGATTTATGCTGGCATGTACCTAGTGACCCAAGAAGGTTGTAGAAGCACTGTCCCACGGTCACGTGGCCCCCAAAGAGAAATTGCCTTGCACATCCACTCTGTCCTTGGATCAGAAAACAGGAGTGCCTGGGTGGCTTAGTCGGTGAAGCACGCGACATTGACACCGTCATGATCTCGCAGTTCGTGGGTTCGAGTCCTACGTCAGCTCAGAGCCTGGAGCCTGCTTCGGATTCTGTGTCTCCCTCTCTTCTCCTCCCCTGCTTCTGCTCTGTCTCTCTCTCAAAAATAAATAAACATTAAAAAAAAAAAAAGAAAAGAAGCAGAGTCTACCTTTGAACAATTCTGAAAACATTATTACCAAATACATCGGCACCGTGTTTTTAAACAAATCATTGTTAGATTTTTCAAATGTAAGTTCTCTCTCTCTTTGGTGCGTCAAAGTTCAGATTCTGGTTCATGACTGAATGCTTATGTGGGAGGTAGAAGTCCCCACCCTCACGAATCCACCATTCAGTTGGGGATAATATAGACAAAATTGATGTCCGATGTTTTACATAATTAACTGATAGATTCTACAGGGGATAGTAACGTTCCTGAAATGTTTCCTGTCTGGGGATCAATCTGTCCGGTGGGCACAGAAGGCTCTAGAAGACTTGGCGGACCTGACTGCATCTGTTTCACACCATTGATCAAGCCTGGTGTTCAGCCTCCCAGGAGTCACACAGAGCAGGAAACATGGGCTGGAGAAGCCCCAGGCAGTCTGGGTAGCTTTCCTGGACCTGAGTAAGCCACCAGCCGGGCACTTCCTGCAATGCCCTCTTTCTACAAATAAGGACAAGGAGAGCCCTAGGGCTGCCAGCAACTTGGCCTGGGCCACACCGGGAGGAAGGGACCAGGTCTGGCTCCGAGGCCGGGCTTCCCGGAGTCCACAAACCATTCTGTGCACACCTGGGAACTGTCAGCCAAGGAGATTTCTTCGTCCACGGTTCGTTGTGTTTACCACAGCCTCCTGTCGACAGAGACGTTCTCATTCTCTTTGCCTGAGATCTAAAATCAAGTGAAAACCTATCTTAATGGGAGGCAGAGTGGGTAATGCCATTCGCCCAAAGAGCCCCGAATTCTAGAAGTTATCAGGGGGCTAGTAGCTTGAGACTTAGAGCAACAAGATGGTGGCCTTGGTGCTTGAAAATGGGGTGTGTCATGCGTCCAGCAGTATTTTGGAGTCCAGAAACGGTTCTGAATTTACTAAGAGATTTCAAGCCAGTTTGCTCCATGAATATGACAGTACTGCATCTCTCTCTCTCTTTTTTTTAATGTTTATTTTGAGAGAGAGAATGGGGGAGGGGTAGAGAATCCCAAACAGGCACCGCACTATACACACAGCCCAACTTGAGGCTCCAACTCACTAGCCGTGATAATCATGACCTGAGCCGCATCAAGAGTCTGATGCTTAACCGACTGAGCCATTGAGCGACCGGGGCACCCCAGCAATGCAGTCCTTGAGCGGAACGTTCGCTGGGTTCAAACTGCCTTTAGGAAAGTTGTTCCTTGCAGAGGTACCATGGAGTGCCCCCCCTTCCCACCCCCCCACTTTAGATCAGGGATGGAAAGGCGCATTTTGCACCTGCTCTTACTAATACTGCCTTGTGGGGTGACCCCACGCTCGCGCCGCTCAGCTCCCCGAAGCGTGGCCACTAACGTAGTGAGTGTTCTTGTGTCCCTGTAGTGCGAGGATGACGGCCAGATATTCTTCAGCCTTGACGACGGGAACACCAAATTCTCCGACCTGATTCAGCTCGTGGACTTCTACCAGCTCAACAAAGGAGTCCTGCCTTGCAAACTGAAGCACCACTGCATCCGAGTGGCCTTATGACCTCACACGGACTCTCGGCGGAGGCTGGGGGAAGCTGACACTGGAATGAGGAAGGGGATGTGCATCGCAGAGAGCACACGTCTGTTCTGCACCCTGGTGGGGGGGTAGGGGAGCGGGGAGGAGGGGTCCGTCATGGCCAGCCACCTGGGACAGATCGGTGGCTGGACTGGATGGTGATTTGCTGCTGCGGAGCCGGTGTGGGAGCGCCTCCCTCCGCGCCGGCGACATCAGGGAGGCGCGAGTTGGAGAGGAAACCGGAGCAATGGTCTCGGCCGGGCCATGTCCGCGTGACAGCCGAAGACGAGTAATTGGAAATGAACTCTTGCCCTGGAATAATCTTGACAATTAAAACTGATATGTTTACTTTTTTGTATCGATCACTTTTTGCACTCCTTCTTTGTTTTCAATATTGTACCCAAATCCTGTCGGAGGGGGCATGGCGCCTGCGGGGTCAGGTGCAGGGCCAGCATCTGCATCGACTGCGCATGCTCCAGCGGCTAACTACAGGCCCGCCCCCTGTGGCTGGAGGGCGGGGCCCACCTTGTGTAGGTTTCCTAGGCTGTTAGGCTCCAGCTAAACAAACTACACCCAGCCCTTCCAAGAATACTTGAAGAGCTTCTTTTTAAAAAAAAAAATAAAAGGTGTCACCTGTGGTGGGCATTTTGGCACATTTTGTGGACCCAGGCAACTATGTCTGTCAGTCCCTTCCCTATGCGCAGGTGTCCTGCACACTTGTTACCAGTGTGTCGTGTCCTCCACAGTTCAGGAGACCTGGGGTTTTTTGGACAGTGCGCTCTCCCACAACATGGCGGGCCCCTAGCTGGACATGGGGAGCATCCCCGGGCACCCAGTGTCTGCCGCTGGGGGCCCCTTTTCAGCCTATTCTAGGGCGATCTCTGCCTTAGCCCTCTCCCCTCGCAGTGGCTGGGCCCCTTCCTGGCTCTTGTTCCTCTGGGGGTTGAAGAATCTAAAAGAAAAATGACACTTGGTTGGCTTTCGCTGTGGCCCGTGGGTTTCCATAGTGATGATGACAGAAATATTGGAAAGGGCACGTCTGCAGCCTGGCATTTAAAGGGCTTCACTCAATGGCCTCCCATCCTGCTGAAAACACCCGTGGGCCAGTGCACGCCGGGCCTCCCCCTCAGCCGGCTGGCACTCAGAAGTACCTCACAGCAGTTGTGGGCATTGAAGAGTCTTATCGAGGGAACACTGCTTCCCCCTCGGGGGGACTGAGTCAGAGGTGGGCGGGCTGGAGGGTCCCTCCGCCCAGCCCCTTAGCGGAGTCACCAGGTGTGAGAGTGGCCGTGTCCTTCCCTTCAGTCTCTGTAGAGTAGAAAGGTCTCTCTTGACAGGTGTACAGACTACTGTGGCCAAGATGGTCCCCTTTTCTGAGATCAGTTGCCACCCGTGACTGGTCCTCTGGATGGGTGCCAGCCACTAGGTGGCCTGGCCTGGACCTAGCACCATGCCCTGGAGGAATATGCCCACGGTGAGGGACACATGTGGCCAGCTCTGGTGACACATATGCCCTCAAAGGAAGGAACTCTAGGGTCTAGAAACACTGTATTTCACTTTACAGGTCTCACTCTACTCGTCTTCCGTGAAACGTCTACTTACATGAAGACAGACTTTGTAGTAAAACGTTCTTAACCATAAAGGCTCAGCGGCATCTTCTTCCTTCTGTAGCCAGTTCTGTCTTTCAGACCATAGACAAGTAGGGAATTCTCAAGTCCTACCTGGCAGCAAGCTTCGGGTGCCCGTCACCTTGGAGTGGCTTTTTTCGCACCATTAAGATGTTTCTCTTTTCACCGGTTGGAAATTGAACCTTTAAAAAAATGCTATGATTTCTTTTTTTTCTTTTGTTTTGGGTTTGTTGTTTGTTTGTTTTTTTCTTTACATAGACCAGTAAGACGAGACTCTCACGGCCCTCTCTGATAGCATCCACAGCATTTTGTGTTTATAAACCTGCATTTTATTTAAAAGGAAGACAAAAGCTGGTCTCTGATGCAGTGTGTGTGTCGCTAGTTTGACGTAGTCTTTTGGACCTCCCTGGCCGCAGTGAAATGCTGGAGGGTGTCAGACCCCCCCCCCACCTCCCCAAAGGCTACAGCTCAGTCACTGCTCTGCCTGGTAGCTGGGAGTTCCCCCCCAAAAGCAGCCGCTCCCACGAGGATGCAGGCAACCGGCCCAGCCACCCAGGGACTGAAGGACGTTCGACTTTTATTTTTATATTTAGATGACATGAATGTAAACGGAACAGCTCAGGGTCATTTTAGAGCCTGTTGACTTTTTACCCTCTCTGCCTGTGATTTTCCTCTCTGAAATGAAAACCCCACGTAGCACCCTGGACTTTGTTGGGAAGGAAATACCAAATGCTTCGGGGATTCAACTGTTCCTAGGTGAGCTCTGTCCCCCTTGGTCGTAGAGTTCCAGAACATTGTTTTGTTCACTAAATCTTGAAGAGAATATGTGCCTCAGTCTAGCTGTTTTTTTCCTCTCTTTTCTGCACTTAATACCTGACAGTTTGACCAAGAGCACACCTTTGCGGGACGGGACCTGCTCAAGGTGTATCGTGACGTCACAGCACAAGTTGCAGTGACCACAATGTGGCCTGACCTGTACACATTTTCAGGGAATGCAGAAAATGTTAAGAGACAAAACCTTTATTCCACATGCTTTGCTTCTTTCTGTACATAGCTCTTCGGCTTGTGAACCTAATTGTAAACGTTCAGGTATTTTTGTACAAATAAGGGACTGATGTTCTGTTTCTTGTAATTAGAAATAAACATTACTATAGCATTCTCCACGGCTCGTGTATGTGTTTCTGTGTTTTGAAACCCTGCAGCTGGCCAGCCGCTGAAAACCTTTGGAAATCACCTAGAACACCAGCAGTGTGCTTCTTGGCCAAACACGAGTTGAAAAGGAATCGACGTGTGACGCACACGCCTGTGTGGCCCTGGTGAGACTCTAGACTCGGGTGACACAGGCCAGGCGGCCTCGTGTTGGTGCCAGGACCCTCCCAGTGGCCTCTTCTCCCTGTGCTCCCCCTGCAGAGTCGCACACCCCGGTGCTTCACAGATAGTCAGATCTCAGCTTCTGCACATACCTCAGGACACTCATGAATGTTTGCATTTGAGAAACCCAGTGGCCTTGTTCCCGCTCCGGTGAGACAGATCTGAGTTTTGTAATCAGATTAGAAATTGGTAGAAAGGTCAAGAGAATGGATGCCGTGTGTCTCGGCTTCCCGGGGACCTCCCTGAGGGACGGTGGAGGGCGTTACCGCTTACCCATTCTGGGTCTCACTCCCTGCCTCCCGCCCGACCCGGGCAGAGAGTGAGAGAGACGAACAGGTGGGTCGAAAAGGCCAACCTGATCTTGCTGCCTGGGTCGTCTTTGTTACTGGTTTTTAGAACATATTTTGAGTGATGACTAAAACCACAGGAAGGGATTTTAATGAATAAAAAAAAAATTTAGCTTGTTAGCTGTCAAAAGTAAACTATCTTACAGCTTTGGGTCTTCGAATGGTAAACTCAGTATCCTCTGTTATACCGGAAGTCGTACATTAACAAGAAGGGCAGGAAACCATAAAACCTCCATCATCTTGCAAAGTTAGGCTTTGTCTGTCATCCCACAGTAGATGACCTGGGCTGCTCACCTGGGGTGGCAAAGACCACAGACAGACATCTCTGGCTGCAGGTCTCAGCATGGCCACCAGAGGGCACTCCAAGACATGCGTCCTTTCTTGGAAGCGGAGAATAGACCCCGGATTGACCTTGATTGATGGGAGTCATCCCCCACCCCCAAGATACGGTGTGCACCTTCACTCTGTAGATATTATCAACATCTAGTTTGACTGCTGGGAATGTTTCCTGAATTACATCTGTGTATATTTTTGTCCTGTCACTGCATACCGCAGGGCTTTTTACAAAGACAGCAATTATGTGCGTGTTGGGTCCCCTGGACCTGCATTCCAACACCTTTGCTTGTTCTCTAAGCCTCTTAACTCATTTCCCTGTGGCCCCGTCCTGTCTTTCATATCACATAGGCTGTTTCTGTGGGATCCCTTCTCCTCCTGCTGCCTGGATCCGTATTCCACTGCCAGGAAGTCTGTGTGTGGTTCTCCTACTTCTCTTGAAGGTTTATTTGCTTGCTTGCTTAGTTTGAGAAAGAGCATGAGTGGGGGAGGGACACAGAAAGGGAGAGAGAGAATCCCAAGCAGGCTCCATGATGTCGGGGTGCGGAGCCCCATGTGGGGCTCGAACCCACGAACCATGAGATCCTGACCTGAGCTGAAGTCGAGTTGGACACTTAACCAACTAACCCTCCCGAGACACACGGCATCCATTCTCTTGCCAGGTGGCTCTCTCCCGCTTCTGTTTAGAGGCATGTCCCTTTCCTTGACTATACTCATTGAATATTTGTATCTATGCTTTGAGCTTCTGTGACCTGATTGCTTGATTTTTTTTTTTTAAGTTTACATTATGTTTGGTTGCAGTTTGAATCTACCCCATGGCCGTTTTCCCAGTTAGTATTCTTTACTATTTGGTGTTTTCCCAATTGTCTTCTCGTTTTATCTTTGGGCATCTTCATGGAACATTGGTGCTGGTTCTCGGAATACTGTGAGTTCTTGTTGGAGTTATAGGAACTTGGTGTGGGTAGGAGGACACAGGTTGTGTGTGAGACCAGAGCTAGAGGCAGGTCCCAAAGGCGCAGTGACAAGAGAATTAGAAAGCAGGGGCTGAGACTCTCCAGGAGCCAAAGCATTGGTCTCCCTCCTCAAGCCTCTTTTCTTTTACTACGTGTCTGATAACAGCAAGTGCATACAACGTAGTCTTTGACATCCTGACAGCTCATGCACCTGTCTTGTGTTCCACACTGGGTCAGGAGCACCTCTGGCACCAGACAATACATCCTTATCCCTGACCTGGCGCCGGCATGATGTCCTTCTGGAGAGAACGAGCAATCCCAGGAACTTTCCAACCCAGGAACAGACTGCTTTCAGTTCCTTGCTGCTCTGTTCCTTTCCTTCAGGATATTCTCACGTGCCTCGAGGACAAAAATGAATACATAGTAGGTATGTGACTTCCATGACAACATAAGCCATTGAGGTTGATCATCCAACTTTTTCTTCTCTCTGCCTCTGGTCACACACACCTTCCAGAGAAATCTCCTAAAATGATACATTAAGTTGCAAAAGAATATTTTTTTCCTTTGGTGGGTCTATTGCAAATGACCACAACGTCATGTTGGAGAATTAGGAATTTTGTTATTTGAGATAAGAATGATGACAAATCCTTTTAGAGAATAAAAACTCTATGGTAACTATGTGTACATACACACGTGTGCGCGCATGCCTTATTGTCTATGAGAGCTGTGTCACACGGTGCTCAAGGAGGTGGAGGTGTGGAGTCCAGCTGGGAGATCCGTGGGTGAACGATGAACATGGGAGTGACTGCAGGTAGATGGCGTGGTGACCTCTAGGTGCATGCTGTCCAATATGCTACCATGAAGTATGCACACCTACTTACATTTTAATTCTAATTAATAAAAATAGAATGAGAAAATCAGCTCCAGGTGGCCCTAGCCACATATTAGGGGCTCAACAGCCACAAGTGGCTAGCAGCTGCCACGACAATTGCTACAGATATAGAATGTCACCATCATTGCAGAAAGCTCTGGGGGGCAGCGCTGGTCTGGGTGACCGATAGCAAACACTTACATTACAGAAGTGGCCGTGATGACAAGACCGAGGAGGGTCCACTTGGGAGTCAGTCTCTTGTGTCTGGTTAATGTTCCAAGTCGGCAAAGCTCAGCCTCAGACCCCAGGCTAAGGGCACCCCCACCGACCTGACACCTGTGCCTCACCCCCATGGAAGACGCGCTTGCTTCCCTTGTCCTGCGACAGAATGGCACTGTCCACCACCTTCATTCGGCTTTGGCCCACCTTGTTTTCCAGTTATAACTCAGCGGGAGTAATTTCACATCATACGTGTGTGTTGTGTATAGAACCTAGCTGTGTCTGCCTGGCCCGTCCCCTTCCACATACCCCCAGAGGTAAAGGACGCTTCCCAATCTGGTACCAAGCCACCCCATCTGGTTCCACTCCGGAGTGAGCCAGCACTGGACGAGTGTCATTTGCTATTCACCTAAGTTACTCCCATTAGTGATCATCCCCCCAGACTGAGTATAGTGTTAGTGCCTAAATATAAAGTATGTGTTTGAACACAAGGGCCGTTGGGGTCATCAGAAACCTCGCTGCTCCTCATCCAGAGAAGTGGCCCTTTCTGTCCCTGTAGGAGTGAAGAACAGGACGTGTAGGGCAGAATTCAGAACCAGGCCTGACAAAGAATGCTGGTGTCCCACTTTGTGAGCGAAGGCAGGTCATCCTGAGGAGAGCACTGTGGGGCTTCTCCTAGACCCCAGTTCCAAAAGTATGCAATTCTTGGCACATTTTTAAATTAGAGGGAGGGGGCTTGCATCATTTTTTCTTTTTCTGAAAAAAAAAAGTGAAGGGGTGTATTCTGTTACTGCACTCTCTCAGTTTGATATAAAATATGACTGCACTCTATTTCTGAGATGGCTAAGGCTTCCTCCGAGGGTGATTCTGGTCCTAGGTGATCTGCCTCAGTCTCGGTGCAGCATAAGTCTCGGTCCTACTAGAAGATTAGACTCCACGAGGGGTGCCTGGGGGGCTCTGTCGGTTAAGCATCTGATCCTTGACTTCGGCTTAGGTCATGATCTCATGGTTTGTGGGTTCAAGCCCCGAGTCGGGTTCTGTGCTGACATGATGGAGCCTGCTTTGGATTCTCTCTCTTCCCTTCTGTCTCTGCTCCTCCCCTGTTCTCTCTCTCTCTCAAAAAACTTAAAAAACAAAAAAGATTAGACTCCAAAAACTATGCCAAACTTCCATTTGATCCTTCTCTCCCAAATGGATTCAGTGAGAACAGAATGTGCCGTGGCCGGGGAAGGGGGAAGGGGGATTCTGGAGGATTTCAAGAGAACAGGCTTGTGCCCTCTGCCGTGTTGTAGCAGCACGTCTTGGGGAATGACGTAACACCCCTGTAAAAGGGTGCTGTGGATTTCAGCCCCCGCATTCAGCAGGCTCACCTTGGAGACTTTGAACCTGCTCATCTGACTCCAAGCCACTCACAAGCTTCCAGAATTAACGTCTTGGATTTGGCCATAAAATGCCCACTCCCAGGCCACTACAGGTAGACCAGATAATCTCCAGCTCACAGACCTGTATGGCCCATGCATCTGCTGTATTTTTATCCCTCCCCAACTCACCAGGGACTTTTTTTGGCTTCTAAATGGAGAGGTGTTGGCAGGCTGTGTTGGGAAAGACTGAGGCTTACACTAGAAGTCTCTGTAGCTGCCCCAGAGACACCCCGGGAAGAGCAGGGCTGGCATGAGTGCAAAGGCAAGGGACTCTCCCTGACTTCAGCTCAGGTCATGATCTCATGGTTCATGGGTTCAAGCCCGGCATCAGGCTCTGTGCTGACAGCTCAGAGCCTGGAGCCTGCTTCAGATTCTGTGTCTCTCTCTCCAACCCTGCTTGCGTGCTCTATCTCAAAAATAAACATTAAAAAAAATGTTTTTAATGGAAGCAAGAAATTCATGGAAGAAAAACCACAAATAGCTAAGGAATACATGATTATCATCTTTTTAATGCCATAAAAAATTAAAATTGGAGTAGCGGGTTGCTGGTCAAGGTTGCCTCCTCTAGCTTTCTGTGCTCATTTTCTCACCCTCAATTCTGGATTTTACAAGTCTTGACCTCTTTTATTCCTCTGGAAAGAGATTATCCATCATGGCTTTTGAAGCTTTGATTACAACCTACAGTATACAGGGCGTTCATATTGTGCCATGAACAATATGCCAAGTAAGACCTTGGTTCAAGAGCACAATTCGTTCCAGAAACACACTTGTATCCAAAGCATTCGTCAATCAAAGCGAATTTCAAGAATCATTGGCTCGGTTGTCATCATGTGACATCAGGTGTCATGTACCATTTGTATTGCACGACATCACTCATTTATCAAGTTAAAATTTATTAGAAATGTTTGCTTGTCTTACAGAACACCTACAGAACAAGTTACTCACAATCCAAGGTTTTACTGTAATTGAAACAAGTTTCAGATAATAGTATTTCCCTTATCAGGTGCAATGCCCCTCTTTCTGATTTTATTCCACCTCCGTTTTTAAAGTGTTGGTCATGACACCTTCAAGAGTGATTTCATGATCCAACAGTGATTTGAAAACCTGAGCTGGAAAAAACACAAAGTTGGAGGATTTACACCACCCATCTCCAACCCCTAGAGCAAATCAAGACTGTATTATTGGGGAAAGAACAGACAGATTGATGGGACACAACAGAGTGCTGAGAACTAGACCCCCACCCCAGCTGATCTTGGGGCACCTGGGTCAGTGAGTTAACCGTCTGACTTTGGCTCAGGTCATAATCTAGATGTTCATGAGTTCGAGCCTGGTGTCAGGCCCTGTGCTGACAGCTCAGAGCCTGGAGCCTGCTTTGGATTCTGTGTCTCCCTCTTTCTCTGTTTCTCCTCTGCTCACACATTCTCTCTCTCAAAAATAAATAAAAACTGGGGCTTCTGGGTGGCTCAGTTGGTTGAGCATCTGACTTCGGCTCAGGTCATGATCTCATGGTTTGTGGGATTGAGCCCCGTGTCAGGCTCTGTGCTGACAGCTAGCTCAGAGCATGGAGGCTGCTTCAGATTCTCTATCTCCCTCTCTCTCTGACCCTCCCCTGCTCGCACTGTCTCTCTCTGTCTCTCAAAAATAAAAAACATTAAAAAATAATAAATAAACCCTAAAAAATTAATGTATATATGTAAAATCAAAGGATTTGATCTTTGACAAAGGAGCAAAGGTAACGCAGTGGAGCCAAGATGGTCCCTTCCATTATTCCTGATGGAACAAGCAGATAGATGTCTGTGTGCAAAACAGTGAATCCAGACCCAGACCTCACACCCTTAGTAAACATTAACTCAACGGGGCCCACAAACCTGATTGTAAAATGCAAAACTATAAAACCCCTGGAAGGTAGCTTAGAGGAAAATCTAGATGAATACAAAATTTGGTAATGACGGCCAAGCTACAATAGCAAAGGGGAGATCCGTGAAAGTAAGAGCTGACAAGCCAGACTTCACTGTAAGTTAAAACACTTTAGGGGCACCTGGGTGGCTCAGCTGGTTGAGTCAGACGCTTGATTTCAGCTCGGGTCATGATCTCAGGGTTGTGAGATCAAGCCCTGTGTTGGGCTCCACATGTAGGCTGTTTGAGATTCTCTCTCCCTCTGCCCCTGCACCTCTCCCTCCCTCTCTCTCTCTCTCTCTCTCTCTCTCTCTCTCAAAAAAAATATATATACACACATTTAAAAAAAAACCTCTGCTCTGCATAAAGCACAGAACTGATGTCACCAGCTCTGAACCTAAGCGACTTTTCCAGGAAAATTCAACATTGGTCCTGACAGTGTAACTCCTCCTATCAGAGGGTCACCTGGGACCCAGGCAACCATAACCCTAACTCAAAAGGCCAAATACTGGGGGTGAGGAACTCCATCACTCAAAGAGATCGTCCACTGGGGAGACTGGTTTGGGTCTGCTGCCCTCTCTCTAATCAGGAGGGACAGTGGCCAACTGGTCTCTATGGGTAGCTCAGACACTTCTGGACTTAGAGCTCGATGGTCATGCCTCCCACCACTCAAGCTAGAGGGGCAGGAAGCTATGTCTCAGAAGCGTCACAGAGCTGCCCAAATGGCATCCGTGCCTGGTTCCTTCTGGAGCCAAGAGTTGAAACCTTGCAGGCATCGTGGCGGCCTTGAACAAGTATGCATGAACTCCACTGAGTAGTACAAGGTTCTTGCTGGGATGGGCTCAGTCCGTGGTCTTGGGGGGATGATCTGGGAAGCCAGTTTCCCCACCGCATACAGCTCTTGGTGACGATGGTGCCTCATCAGCCCCAGGACCAGGCCCTCCAGCTGGAGGGTCAGGACACCCATTCCCCACCCCACCCCCCACAGGTGTGTCCTCTGCCAACACACACTCTGGCTGGTTATTTTATGCTCCCTTGCCAGGCAAGCCTTCCTTTGACAGACACCTTTCTTTGGATGTGTGTTTAACAAGTAAGGAAACTCTGTGTTTTAAAGATGCCCCCCAATGTCCATGCACACCTATTCTGTTCACCTTTGAGGACACTGTGACTCTGTAGGGAATGTCACAGTGTAGATGGGACTTGCAGCCCACCGGGAGAGGGCTGCTTCCCTGAGTCTGCTTACGGGACACACACAGACCCCCGTTCTGCCAGTGAGGTCTGCGTGCCTACAGATAACATGACCCAAATGGGCTCTTCAACTCCAAGCTGCTGCGTGAAGTTGAGAATACATTCTATTGAAAAGTGTGAGTTTGTGTGGCAGAATGAAAATTACCTGAGGTTTATATTCTCCTAGTCACACGTCTCCAAATCAAACATACAAACAGACATTGTGGAGGGACCATGCTAGGTACTATCCGTTACTTAGTACTGAGCACACAGCTGCTGGCTACTGTGACTCTGCCCTGGGCTGTCCCTGGTCACCAACACTGACTCTGCTGATGTGAGGGGTGTTCAGGGAAACGAACACCCCCACCAGGGGAATGTCCTGTACCAGCTCCTGGAGTCCCAAAGGCACAGTTCAGCCCCAGGTATGAACACTGAGTGATGTCTGAAAACATGCCCTGTGCTGGCCTCCTTTTCCCAGTCCTGGGTTTTGCACGGTCACTAGCACAATAAACTACTTGTATTTGAGTCTTTGTCCCAGGGCTAGCACTGGAGGGAACCTAGATTCACATGCAACAGGACTGAAGTTAGGCAACAACAGTCTGGACGGGAAGAATTCCATTCCCAGAGGCCGTTTCTCTGTATTAGGTGTTATTATTCTTTCAACCCAGATCTCACCAGGATTTTTTTTGTATAATTTTTAAAAATTTATTTTCAGAGAGAGAGAGAGCAGGCAGGAGAGGGAGGGGGGTTGGAGAGAGAGAGAGAGAGAGAGAGAGAGAGAGTCCCAAGCAGGCTCTGCTTGTCAGCAGAGAGCCTGATGCGGAACCCACGAATCATGAGATCATGACCTGAGCAGAAGTCAAGAGTCAAATGCTTAACCAACGGAGCCACCCAGGCGCTCACTACGATTTTTTAACATATCAACAAATGATTTGAGAATTCCTCTCCGAAGAGAAATATACGAAAGCACAGATTTTGTTTTTTCCTTAGGAAAAACTGATAAGGGAACTTTTCCTCTTCGAATTATCCCAGTTCTTCATTAAGTGATAACATTTACATAGTGAGACACCACCATGTAAATGAATGGACAATTCAGAACAAGAAGCTCAAGAAACAGCAAGATGAGTGGAGAGCTTTTGTTTTCAAAAATAATGTCAGGAGAACTGGTTTACTAGTTGTGTGTATGTGGGGAGGGAATACATTAGAACCTTCTTCTCTGTCTCACCCCAATATAAATTCCAAGTGCAGATCTAAGAGTAAAAAAAGTCTAAATGTATACAAATACTATGGAGAAATAAGGGTATTGTGCATACCCTCCAAGTGGAGGCCACATGGAACCTGACACCAACAAGCCCCCCAGAAAAGCGGAGTTGGGATTTCCAGGTTAGAACACCCCCAGAGGGAAAACTCCAGACATCGAGAAACAGAAATCCCAGCCACGCCGTGGGAGAATTATTGGTCTGAATGAAGCATGGCTATGGCATCCCGTTAAGTGGTGGATAGCAGGTTACAAATAGTATATACAGTTTTACCGCCCCCTGGGTAACACATTTGCAGACACCGAAAACAAAGGTTAATGTCAACCCTCCCCCCAACCCATGTTGACAGCAGCCCTCTCTCCGCGGTAGCATTATGGATGGAAGTTTTTATTTTTGCTCTTGTTTTCTCCAAGAACTTATATCAAGTTTGGGGAGTGCTGTCAGACGGGTTCTGTAGAGCTGATGTGCCCTGTGCACAGAGATCAGTAGAAGGTTCTGCCAACCGGTTAAGACACACATCTGAAGAAAGTTATCAAGGGAAGGGACAGTGTTCCATGAAAGAAAATTATATGCAAATCGACTTCCTCCAGCTGAAGGAGACTTGAGATGGGAAAAAGCCAACCGGTTCAGTTTGACCAGAAATAGTCTAAGAGGGAGGCTTACAGACTGAAGCGTGTCTCCGGCGCCTGCACGATGAGCAGATCTCCTCAACCTACCTCCCGTAAGACTGGCTTCTGTAGCCCCAGAGGCTGGGGTTTGTGCTGGTGGACGCCCTGGAGGAGATGCTGGAGAATAGGACTGAGTCATGGCCATATCTCCAGAGCAGATCACAGACTTACGTCCCCAGGGAGTATTAAGTGTAATTACTTATGTGGCAAGCATGGGGCTGAGTCTGTGCCCAAGGAGGCTTCAGGTCACAGTGGTCATCATGGCAGATTTGTCCAGGTTGATATCAGGCTGGTTGATCAGGTGGACCAGCACGGAGGCACAAAATAAACCCCAGGAATATGTGTTGGCAGGTACCCCCGGCGGGGAAGGGGGTGCTCTGAGGTCTGATCATTGATGAACAAGAATTTTTCCACTGTCACTTAAATCCCTTTGTACATTTGTCTAGTGGCAGAGAAATTTGCTCAAAATGACATAGGCTTATCTCCGTAAACTGTAAACTTGGGCACTGTTCTCCCTCTAGTGTGTGCACACGTGTGTGTGCTCTCTTTCTGGGTGGTTTTTTCCAGTCTTATTGCTTCAAATACCATTTAAACACTGTCCATTCGCAACTGCATTTCCTGTCTGGACCTCTCTTGTGTGCATAAGACCCCTATATGGAAAGGTTCCCTGGACATTGCCACTGAATGGTCTGTGTATGTGTGTGTGGTGGGGGTCGGGGGGATCTCAAATTTAATTCCCAAGCCGAACTCAGTCTCCTTCATCCTCTAGCTGTGCTGGCCCCCAGTGCACACTTCTTACCAACCCACAAGAATCACCATCTGCCCAGTGGCCCATGTCCATGAACTCTTCCTGATTCTTAACACATCCTCTTCCCAGAAACCTCCTGACACCCACACAAGTGTGTGCATACATACACATGCATGAGCACATGCATGCACGACCACATGAACAAGCATACTCACATACACACACGTGCAGATGCACATGAACACGCACATGCACACAATACATGTACACATTCACAAACACATGCTTACACACATGTGCACATGTGTACACAACCATGCATGTACAAGCACACGTGAACACGCATTCACACGTGCATGCATAAGCACGCATGCACACACACTTGCACGAGCACACACGTGCACACGCACAAGCACACATGAACACGCGCGCACACCCCTCCCTTCCCTCCCCCAGCGCATCCCAAACTCCCCCCATGTTCCGTGGGCTTCTGCTCTTTCCTGCAAATCAGGAGCATAGAGACAGGTTTACTCTTGTCCTGCTGGTCCATTTTCCACACAGGGGCCAGAGGGATCTTAATTAAGATGTACACAAGCTAAGGTCAGACTTTCTAGAAACACTTCAGTGCTTTCCATCGCAGCTGGAGGAAGTACGGATTATGAGCCATGGCTCAAAAGACCCCCTGCTTTGTATGGTTTTTGCAGGGGGTGGACTTCGTTCAGGGCTCGAAATATGTTCTAGCCTCAGCGCCTTCACAGATGCTGTTCCCCAGAGGGTGTCCTTCCCTCACCCTACCCCTAGGAGGAAGATTACTGCTTCGGTGTCAGCTCCCGTCAGGCTGCACATGGAGCAGTATATGGCTCGTGTACAGGTTTGGAGTCTTCTCGGTGTCACTCTGCTGTGTCTCCTTGGGTCCCATACTAACGATGAATGCTGAGTGTCCACCCCACCCCACCCCTGGCCTGCCCCTGGCCCCAGGGACAGAACACAGAGAGCTCTTCCATCTTCCAGCCTGTGACAAACACCTAAGGCCACAGCCATCCTGTCCTCCTGTCTGTGCCCAGTCCTCTAAACAATGGCCTGAATGCGGCCTCACACCCCCTCGCCCTTTGTACCTGCTGATCCCCGAGCTCAGAACACCTGCAGGTTGGCCACGGAGGCCCGCCCCCATGCTCCTTGCAGACTTCTCTGCATGTTCTCAGTGCCTCTTCTCAGCCCTGCCCTATGTCCCAAGAAAACCCTTTCATCTGGGGTTTTTCTGTACGTCTGTAACAATCTTGTCCGTGGTATCGTTCTCTGTATCTTCACCATCATGTCAGTGGCTGGGGAAGAAAGAGCTAAGGCGTGCAGGCTCAGTGTGGGGGACTCCCCCGAGAAGGCTCCCCGTGGAGCAAGGCTGGACTTTGTGGGACAACCTAATGAGGCTGAAAAATTGACTCTGGGGCTGTTTGGGATAATGGAGGAATCTGGTGACTGGCTAAGCGGTGGTAAGAAGGATCCAAGCTGCTCAGGGTTATCAATGAAATGAGCCTTCCCGGCAGGCTTCTCAAGATTCCTTTGACCTTTATCACCAGCAGAAATTAATGTTTAACCAGCATAGGAGGCTGAAAAAGCAAGGACAGAGACCCATGTGGATTTCAAGCTGCACGGAGTGACCTGTCGAGCACGGCGTGTCCACATTTTGCTCAGCCACCAGAGCCAGCCAGTCTCATGAAGAATAGACTCAGAAGGAAGTAGGATTCTCAGCAAGTAAGTCCCTGGCTTCCTACTCCATAAGATTGTTATTGTTGGAAACAGCAGCGTTCGTACCTTGACTCCTAGTCCCAGGGTACTGAACGTTTGCTTAAGGTTTACCCACCTGAAGACTGGAAGTCACTATTGGTCAAATGCTGTTACGCTGGTGTCTCCCAAGGCAGTCGGTGACATGGGGGCTGACACATGCTTACATGTGCACAGTCACGTGTGCAGGGAAGTCTGGGTATGATTTCCTGCCTGTCACTCAGGTGCAAAGACAGGACAGATATGGGCAACGTCTTGTCTTTATCATTTGCTTTCTGTGTGCTTTCCCTCATCCCCCTGAGCCTCTGGTGAGTCTCTGTTTCTTTGTCGCTACAAGGATTTTAATAGTACCTACCTTGTCAGGCAACTGTGAAGATTAAATCCCATAGTGTATGGTAAAGATCTGCCACATGGGAGATGATAGACAAAGATGAACTCTTCCTTTACCTGTGACATCTGCGGCATCAAAGGTAAATTCAGAGTCTACCTGGTGCAGTGTGATTTGAGGAGAATTGAAGGGCCTTCCCTCCAGCTGGTCACACTGATTACAATCCCACCAGAAGATTCCATTCCTGGGGCGCCTGGGTGGCTCAGTCGGTTGAGCATCCAACTCTTGATTTCTGCTCAGGTCATGATCTCACGGTCATGGGATGGTGCCCTGAGTTGAACTATGAGCACAGAGCCTGCTTGGGATTCTCTCTCTCCTTTCTCCTTGCCCCTTCTCCCACTTATGTAAGCTCGCTCTCTCTCTCTCTCTCTCTCTCTCTCTCTCTCAAAAATATATAAAAGTATACATTAAAAAATCATTTTAAGAAGATTCCATTCTTGAGAAGATCAGTGCTTCTCCATCAGGCTTGAGTTAATGCTTCTGAGAGTTTATCGTGTGCGGTAGTTTACCTTCTTCATCTTTAATCATATCCTCATTGGATGCATGAGAAACCACATTGGGAGAGGTGAGGAAGAGGGTCAGGTGAGACCCCCTAGCTTGTGAGCATGAAATTAGCTCTTAGATGTGGTTATGGCACAGTGGGCACCTGGCACCCTGCCATTCTGGAAAAGCGTTGCATTTTCAAAGCACTTACCATGTCCCAGGCACTAGAGTAATCACAGGAGCCTTTGGAGAGCAGGGAGTGGGGTCCGGAGGGACAGGACCAGAGATGCAGGACTGCTGGCGGGAGGGGGATGGGAAGGGTGGAGGTGGGGGGTGTCAGGGCACTGCTGGAAAGTGGCAAGTGCAGGACTGGGCACAGAGTGGAAGGCTCTGGGCTTCCAAGGTGGTGTGAGGGCATTGTCTACCCAGGTTTCCCCATACATGGCCTTGGGGGACAGGGTGCTCCACTTCTGAGTGTCCCCTAGCAGAGCTGAATCACCGACTGGCAGTCTGCCCTGCTCTCAGTTAGCTTAGCGATCCAGTGTGTTGGGCCCAGGAGGTGACAGATGGTGGGTGCCTTTATTGCTGGAGGATGTCCTTCCAGGGGTCAGCCTTGCACTTGCTCTTAGGGCTCAAGTGCCTGGAAGTCAGGGAAAGAGAGGCAACCTAGCACTTTCACTCTGGATGTCCTCACAGACTGGATTTTGAACCCAGAAGTGTGTTAGTGCTGCTCAAAGTTTAAATCATAACTTCCAGGCTTTTAAAAAAATCACTAAATCGCTTGTGAAAAAACACAGCCATTGGCACGGGATGCTCGAGAACACCAATGGTAGGTGAGACTGACAAAGAACAAGCGCGTGTCCACACTGAACCAGGTCACCAACAAGGAAGCTACTTGTGTATTAGGCTTATTTTATTACTATATAAATGATCAAAGGTGGGGCACCAGGTGGCTCAGTTGGTTGAGCATCCGACCAGCTCAGGTCATGATCTCATAGCTTTTGAGCTCTAGCCCCGCATCAGGCTCCGTGCTGACAGCTCAGCGCCTGGAGCCTGCTTGGGATTCTGTGTCTCCCTCTCTCTCTGCCCCTCCCCTGCTCACACTCCGCCTGTCTCTTCTCAAAAATAAATAAACATTAAAAAAATTAAAAATAAATAAAAAATAAATGATCAAAGGTTCATTCTAACATGAAGATAGTACAATTCTAGACAGGTATAAACCTGATGGAAGAATAAAGTATACCTTAAGTATAATAGGCAAAGCTTGGTACAGGTGTGGGGACAGATCAACAAACTCACCATCATAATGGGAAATTCTAACACACCGTTAGTAATGATGGGTCAAGGCAACAAAAACAGTAGCTGAGGTGAGGAAAATTTCAACAAGTAACCATCTTGGTTTATTGTACATAACTAGGGCCCCACACCAGATAGTTAGAAAACATGCTTTCGGGGCGGCTGGGTGGCTCAGTCGGTTAAGCGTCCAGCTTTGGCTCAGGTCACAATCTCACGGTCCGTGAGTTCAAGCCCCGCGTCGAGCTCTGTGCTGACAGCTCAGAGCCTGGAGCTGCTTCAGATTCTGTGTCTCCCTTTCTGGCCCTCCCCCACTCACTCTCTGTCTCTCTGTCTCTCTCAAAATAAAATAAAGACATTAAAAAAATTAAAAAGGAAAAGGAAAAGAAAACATGCTCTCATCTCAAGGGCACCTTAAATGTTACAGAACTTGAGGATGTAAGAGGCCGTCAAGTACGTCTGAACACCTGTCACAGAGTCACTATCAAACCAGCATGTCATCTCCCCAGTTCAGTTCAAGTCCATTCAATTCCATTCCACTCAAGTCAATTCAAGTCAATTCAGTTCAGTTCAATTCAATTCAACTTATATATATATATTTTTAAAGTAAAAATTGCTATACATGTCTGGAGGTTTTTTTAAGTTAATGTATTTATTTTGAGAGAGAGAGAGAGTATGAGCAGGCTAGGGGAAAAGAGAGAGAGAAAGGGAGCAGGGGAGGGGCAGAGAGAGAAGGAGAGAGAGAATCCCAAGCAGGCTCTCGGCTCTCAGTTTAGGGCCCAGTGCAGGAATGGATCCCACAGACCCTGTAATTGTGATCTGAGCCGAAACCAAGAGTCAGAGACTTAACTGTCTAAGCCCACCAGGTGCCCTAAAAGCATATAGGTTTAAATGCCATTAGATATCAAAAATTGAGTCAGTTGCTCCATGAAAGGTGTTAGAAAAATAACAACAGAATGAAGATAATTGAATGCAGGCAATAATAAGGATTAAGAGGAAAAATTAACAAAAAAGAAAATAAAAGTATATTAAGACAGATCAACAAAGCCAAAAGCTTTTTTAAAAGACTACTAAAACAGAAACAGCTTCTGCCAATCCTAACTAACTATGAAAAGAGAAATAAATACATAATTTATAAGGGAAGGGGATACCAGCATAGACTCAACCAAGCAAGATGGTTATAAGTAAATTATTAAAACAGACAAATGCTTGTCATTAAGTTTTTAGAAAATGGATAAAATAGCATCAAGGAGAACTAGAAATCTTATTGAATGACCCTAAGTAATGAGTAGATTGATTTGTTAAAAACATTTCCTCAACCATGGGAGGAGGGGCAAATAATTTTTACATATGATTTGTCACTCTCAGTGATTGGATCATTCTGACTCAAAATTATAAAAACTGCTTCTGAGAATTAAAAAAAGACAGGATTATCCCCAGTCTATGAGACCACAGAATCTCACACTAAATTTAGAGAGAATCCATGTTAGCAGGAAAAATTACAACTTTATTCATGAGAAGTAAAAATTCATGCAAACAGCTAACACTCTATAGTTTTATCCCAAGAATAAACAGATACTTGAAAATTAGAAGACTTATTAATGACATTTATCATATTAACAATTTAGAGGAAGAAACCCATATGAATTTCTCTTTAGATGCAGAAACTATTTTGATACTTAATTTAAACA
Source organism: Suricata suricatta (assembly GCF_006229205.1). Lineage (NCBI taxonomy): Eukaryota > Metazoa > Chordata > Mammalia > Carnivora > Herpestidae > Suricata > Suricata suricatta. The sequence continues at coordinate 49,865,150 of NC_043701.1, read as the reverse complement.
TCAATTTATTATAAAAGTAGAAATAGAAGAAACCTCCTAATAATGAATTTCCAGTAGAACCCTGGACATGTTAGAAACCCTAGTGAACTGTTAGAAGCATTCTTTCGAAAGTCAGCAAGGTGAGGACATTCACCACAACAGCTTCTATTCAACAATGGCACAGAGGGACATCTAGGAAACAGGGCCAGGCATATTTCAAACCTGAAATTTTAATTTTTCCAGTAGCCACATATAAACATTATTTTAAAATCCACAGGTACTGCAATAGAATGAAAGATTTTATGTAACACAACCAAGCGAAATATAGTCCTACATTCAAATTGTGTAATGGGGAAAATTTTTGCACTGCTTCAGTTTTGAGATTTGAATATAAATTATTAAATAAAATTAAATGAATTTTTCATATCCTCAGTAGCACTGGGCTGTTTCAAGAGCCCCATAAGCAGATGTGGCTCATGACTACGATTCTGGAGAGCACAGTCCTAGATGGTGTAATAAGACAAGAAAAAGAAATTAGGAAGAGGACTACAAAGAATATTGTCAGAGTTCACAAGTGATATGGTCCTTTACATTGAAATCCACCTGAATTAACAGACAAATTGTTAGAACTTTTAAAAGAATGTCATTGGATGGCAGGAAAAAGGATCAAACACACAAATCCGGTTGCAACTCTATACTGTACCAATAAACAGTTATCTTCATTCCTCACTAACAAGAAAGATCATCTTTTTACATATTTAAGATACATGTTGTTTCCATTGCTGACAAGTGCTTGTATTTCTATTAACTTGTCTTTCCTTTTTTTTTTTAAATTTCTTATTATTTATTTTTGGGAGAGAGAGAGAAACAGAGACAAAACATGAGCAGGGGCGGGGCAGAGAGAGGGAGACACAGAATCTGAAGCAGGCTCCAGGCTCCGAGCTGTCAGCACAGAGCTCGATACGGGGCTCGAACCCACGGACTATGAGATTATGACCTGAGCCAAAGTCGGACGCTCAACCAACTGAGCCACTCAGGCACCCCGAGTGGTCTTTCTTTGATCAAAATATCTTCTTTATTTTATGAAGCCTAACCTGTAATCAGCAATATGCATCTTAAATGCCTCTCTCCTCTTTCTAATTTCTACAGTTTGCAGAACAGACATTCTCAACAGTAATGTGGTGACACTTGTTGATCTTTTATGGTTAGTTGATTAAATGAATCATTTATGAAATCATTCCCCTCCAAGGTCATAAAAATATATTTCTGTTGTCCTAAAAGGTTTGCCTTCCATAGCGAAGGCCTTAATCTATCAGAAATTTTTCTATACAGATTGAGGTACAGCTTTAATTTCATTTTTTCCAACCAGTTGCCCGGCACTGTTTCATAATGTGCTCTCTCTCTATTGATCTGCAGTTCCACATTTGTCAATTCTCCATGTTTTAGTGCATATTTTTCCTGGCTCTCTATTCTGTTGAACTGGTCAGGTGTCTACCTTTGCAATCAAAATCATGACATTTTCCCAGCTTCCTTAGTCACGATAATTGTAGAGCAAGACTGTAGTGTACTTTCTCAACACTATGCTGGCCATTCTTAGACTTTTGCTTTTGCATTTATATTTTATTTTTTAATTTTTTAATGCTTATTTATTTTTGAGAGAGAGAAAGAGAGTGCAAGCGGGGGAGGGGCAGAGAGCGGGGGAGACACAGACTCTGAAGACAGGCTCCAGGTTCTGGACACAGGCTTGAACCCATGAACCATGAATCATGACCTGAGCCAATGTTGGATGCTCAACCGACTGAGCCCCCCAGGCGCCCCTTGCGTTTATATTTTAGAGTCAGATATCTGTGTTGGGATTTAGATTCGGATGGTGTAGCATCTGCGCAGCAGTTTGAGGAAAATGGATGTTTCTATGCATGAACAGGCACTTGCTCCCATCTATTTAGATCTTCCATAACGGCTCCCGTAGATTTTTAAAATTTATTTATTTTTGAGACAGAGAGAGACAGAACATGAGCAGGGGAGGGGCAGAGAGAGGGAGACACAGAATCAGAATCAGGCTCCAGGCTCTGAGCTGTCAGCACAGAGCCTGATGTGGGGCTCGAACCCACAAACTGTAAGATCATGACCTGAGCCGAAGTCTGATGCTTAACCAACTGAGACACCCAGGTGCCCCTCCCACAGATTTTTTTAAGTTTCTTGATCCGGTCTCAAAAGTCTTTCATTAGGTTTTGTTTGATCCTCTCCTGCCATCTGTGGTTCCCACTGTAAGTCCTGTCTTGCCACAATCACTGTGAATGAGCAAAACAGCTGGCCGCTGTTAATACCCCGCAGGCGGTGGAGACAGGTGCAAGCCCAGTGCACTCTGCGGGTAACAGCGTTTTGAAGCACTTAGGCCAGTGCCGTGCCTCAAACCTTCCAGTGACTGCTTTCTCCCCAAACGTAGGCTAGGGCCCCAGCTTCGAGCCTCCTTTCTGGGCTGTGTCTGCCTCTCATGAAGTAGAATGTCATCCAGCAAGTAGATTTGCTGTGTTCAGCATGAAACCAACTGGCCTGCTGGTAAGGAAGATGCTAGCTGTGTGACCCTGCCTCATTTCCTAACCTCTCTGGGCCTCAGCTTCTCCATCCAGACAATGGGGATGAGAATGTCTACCTCGCAGAGTAGTTAAGAGGGACTGAATGATTTTCTGTAGAAATCCCTGCAATGAAGACTTTATAAATGCTAGGTGTTATTAGAGTGGCTCTTTATGGAACAGAAGATTTCACTGGATTCTCACTTCCCCTTGGCCAGAGGTCTGTGCTGGGGTCAGCCCCTCACCATACCTGTATCCTTCTCTGCATCACCTCCTGTCCTCACCCAGCCACTGAGGGAGGGTGGAAGCCTCACACTGGGCACTGAGCAGGGGGGGGGCTCTCTTCCCCCCGGCCAGCAGCCCACGCATGCTGCGTGTATGTGCATATGTATGCACATGCTGTATGTATGTGTGTGCATGCATGTGGTAGGAGCAGATGAACCTGTTAAGCCCCTCCTGACCTGAGTGAGCTCCTCCAGGCCCCTTTCTAAAGTTCTCAGGGCTCTGTGCACACCTTAAAAGAGACATGAATCCTGCCCCTCATATTTCACTGATTAGCCTGCCTGAGGGGGTGGAGGAGGAAGGAAGCCCAAGAACTCTTGCCTTTTGTGACAACACGGATGGATCCTGAGGCATTATGCTAAGTGAAATAAGCCTCACAGGCAAGGTAAATACCATATGATCTCACAAATATGAGGAATCTGAAAGTCAAGCCAAACGGAACGCAGACTCGAAGATACAGAGAACGGACTGGCATTTCCAGAGGGGAAGAGGGCACAGGAGGAGGGAGCATGGACGAAGTGGGTCCAGAAATACAAACTCTGATCTGTACATGGGAACGTAACTTACCCCATGGGAGACACAGTCAGTCACATTGTGTCAACTTGGTGTGGGGACACATGGTAACTAGACTCATCCCTGGTGTTCATTTCACAATGGCTACAAATGTCCCATCACTACATCATGCACCTGAAAGAAACATACTATTGGATGTCAAGTATACCTCAAAAACAAAAACAAAAACAAAACGAAGAAGATTGCATTACTATATGCCTTGACAAAGCACTAGAAAATATATCTTCAACAAAAGTGTTTTGAAAAATGTTCTGCTTTAAAGAAAAATGAAAGATATCTGTGTTTTGGATGCTGGTAGGCTCGGGGTTAAGAGAATAGGATTTGGGGGACCCGTGGGTGGCCCGTTTGGTTATGCGTACGACTCTTGGTTTTGGCTCAGGTCATGATTTCATGGTTCATGAGTTTGAACCCCTCATCGGGCTCTGTGCTGACAGCTCAGAGCCTGGAGCCTGCTTTGGATTCTGTCCTCTCTCTCTGCCCCTCCTCTGGCTGGCACTCCGTCTCTCTCTGTCTCTTAAAAGTAAATAAACATTTAAAAAATTTTTTTTGAAGAGAATGAAAGAGAATAGGATTCTGAATCCCAGGAACCTGGGTCAGATCCTCGCCTGCTTCTGCTTCTCTCCGGTCTGGACTAAACTGACAACCCAGGGCTGGCTCAGGTCATCCTCCTCACTCCCCTCACCTATGCTGGTCCTTCCTCACCCCTTGAAAGAGCCAAGGAGCTGCAGTTTCTCAGGGGATTGCCTTGAAGGTGTCCAGGAGTCTGGGTAGAACACAGAGCACTGGGAACATAGAGCCCTCTCCCTGTGGTTTCTGGCTGCTGGCCCCTGCAAGGCTCCACCGTCTCTATGGCCCTGCTCTGCCCCCGCCCGGCCCTCGAGTCCCGGTGGAGAGCAGGAGGGCGGGAGAGGTGGGAAGATGTTGCTGTCTGTAAATAGGCAGAGCAGGCCGCTCTGATTGGCTTCTGGGAGGCGGACACTGTCTATATAAATGGCAGTTGCATCCTCTGTGTGCCTTTTAACTGTCAGGGAGGAGAGGAGAGAGAAGGGAGAGAGAGCCAGCACCTCCCCGCTGCCTGTGAGTACTGCTCTTTGTCCTTGTAGCCTGGGGGCACTAGAGCCCTGGAGGCCGCCAGCTCCTGGATGGCTGTGACCCTGGGGTTTTGGGACTGAAGCTTTGCTTGTTCATTTCAGCCTGGTTGATTTCCTCTTGCTGGGACGGGCGTGGCCTCAAGTGGTGGGCTGGTGGGGCGCACTGTAGGAACTTTTTACTGAAATGGGTGCCTACCTAAGTCACTTGCCTTTTTGTGTGTCTCTAAGCAATAGGTCAGGGAAAGAGACAGAAACTTCTGATGGTTTTTAGCCGGTGTTCTCTGAACTGAGATAGGAGTATAACAAAGTGAGTGGAAGTGAGTTTCTAGGCTGATTCGTGGCATATGTGGAACCTACGGGGGCTGGGCGGTGGGGTGGGAAAGGAGGGGGCTGCAAACCAGGAGGACCCAGTCTTCATGGCTGGCAAACCACGTCCCCTGCCCAGGCTCCTGCCCTCTGCGCAAAGTACAGCGGACAGCCCTCCCAAGATGCCTATAAACCCTGGCTCTGCTGTTTATAAGCAGCCCCAGGCATACAGAAGGTGGTCAATAATGGGAGCTATAGAATTAATAAGCAAGTCAATTAACTGCAGGTGGAATGTGATTCCTCTGCCTGGGATATATTGTTTTCTCCAGTTTCTGAGGAATGTTCAAGCAAGTGACAGGAGTTTTCCCCCTAATCCTATTTCTCTCTTAAAGGCTCGGGGTACTGGGTGCTCATGCTTGGTTTCTTGTTCATTATCAGCAGGATCTCGCCTCCGAAACAGAACGGAAGGCAGAACTCCTGCTGCGGCATCAAAGCTGTGGTTTCTCTGTGGGTTTCCAGGGCACCAGCGAGAAACAGGCTCTTTCTGCCTGGGGGCAGCCCATGAGGTCCTCGGGCAAAGACAGGGGACATCCTGGGACGGTTGGAGGCAAGAAGAGGAGGGTCTAGGTGGTTCTGAAAGGGAAGCAATTTGTCCTTGACTGCGCTGCTTTCTCGCTTCCCAGCACGTGGTGGACGTGCCTCTGTGTACAGCCAATTTTATGAAAATAATTACAGGAAAAAAAAGAGCAAAAACAGAAACAAAAAAACCCAAACCCTGCCAACCCCCAACAAATTCAAACAAATGGGTGGAGTGTTTCTTTGTATCTGTTTCTTCCCTCTTCCAAATGTTGAATGTTTCACCCTGTAACGTTTGGAAACCGTTGGAGTCTGATGGCCAGTTTGGGGAAAGATTCCAGGGAAATTAAGAGTCTGTGGATATATATTTTTTTAATTTTTAATGTTTATTTATTTTTGAGAGAGACAGACAGACAGACAGAGAGTGACCAGGGGAGGAGAAAAGAGAGAGACACACAGAATCTGATGCAGGCTCCAGGCTCTGAGCTGTCAGCACAGAGCCCGATGCGGGGCTTGAACTCACAAACCGCGAGATCATGACCAGAGGTGAAGTTGGATGCTTAATCAACTGGGCCACCCAGGCGCCCCAAGAGTCTGTGGATGTTTTATTTATCTATTTTGAGAGAAAGAAAGCATAAGTGGAGGAGGGGAAGAGAGGAAAGGAGAGAGAGAGAAAACCAAGCAGGCTCTGAGCTGTCAGCACAGAACCTAGCACAGGGCTTGAACCCACGAACCATGAGATCATGACCTGAGCTGAAGTCAGACACTTAACTGACTCAGCCCCCAGGCACCCCATGATGCTGTGGATATTTTAGGGGAGAGGTCCTGATGTTTTTATGGTGCTTACCAGCATTGCTGGAGGAGGATGCTTAGGGCACAGGGGGACAGGCAGAGGGACCTCTTCCAAGTAGACACGCCCACAAGTAAAACTACCTGTAAGCTGTGTGGCCTTAGACCAGCCACCTGCTTCCCTGAGCCCTTTTCCTCCTTCCAGAGTGAGGGTAGTCTTGCTACTTTGCAAAGCCTTCATGAGGATGGAGAGAACAGAGGTTCAGTGCTCACGCCAGCGCCCCCTGTACAGTGACTACTTCAGCATTTGCTCAGGGGCACAGAGGATGGCAGACTCCAGACAGTCTGCCTGTTTCTGTCTCAGCTGGGATCAGCCCAGGTTGGGGCTCAGGTCAGATACCTCCTCCCACACATGGTGAATGGGGCGCACCTGGACCACACTCTGTTGGGGGGGGGCATGCGCTCCCTCCCCCAGCCCAGGCCAGAGCCCCCTCTGGGTGGGCACAGGATGTGGGCGGTGCAGGAGTGCATGGCTGCCCGGCCACAGCTGCCAGGGGAGGAGGCTGGCTTCAGGATCATAGACACCAGCACCTGCTGCTCCCGGTACTGGCTGTATGGCTGTGATCGGGGCACCAGCCTCCCTGAGCCTTGGCCACACGGCAGTAATAACATTTATGGGTGGGGCTGTTGGTGCTGCTAAAGGACAGAAGGCATACAATAAATTTAGCAGAATGTAGGCAATGGTGGTTCACCTGGTTTATTGGACACTAGGATGTGGCAACTGAGAGCTAACATCTTCTGGGCTTTGACTCGGGGAAAACCTCAAACACAGGTTTCTTAGCAACACCGGGGAGAGGCCAGTGGCCAGCACGCAGGAGTAACAGGGAGTTCGCAGTGAACTGAGGACTCAATATTTATCACTGAACTGATTTGTGGGAGAAAAAAAAAGGAGCCTTCCCAGTGTGCCAAAACATATTGAACCGACTTGGAATAGCAGGTGTCCTATATTTGAAATAGATGATAAATCAATATGTGATGTGACCACAAGATGTGACCACTGTAATGAAAAGAAGCAACCAGCCAGAATGTCACTTAATAGTCTCAAGTCTATGGAAGTGTAGGACCCTCCTCAGGTCAAGCTGACTCTAATGGAAAAATACCAACTATTGTTTTACTCTCCAACCCTGGGAAATAATTAAAGGTTGAGCAACTGGGCTCTGGAAAGCCCTAAGATATAACAATTGATTGTAACCTAATGGCTAAACTTACTTTTCAAGACTCTGTGTTAAGCAACTTCACCCATTAACCGCAAAGGTTCTCTTTTCTATATAATCTGTTCGCCCCCCTTGCCCCCACCTAACTATGATTGATCATTTCAAACCCCTCTTGAGACAAAGAACTCTTAAATTGATAGGTTCCCGCCACAAGTAACATTTGTGTGTTGAAGTATGATCGACCACTATAGAATGCTGTGAACTATGATTGGTTAACTAAACAATGACGTATTTTGTCTTGCCAAAGCCCTTAAAAACCCTGAGCTCCTGCTCAGCGGCACACTCCCCTGAGGACTTGCCAACACTCGGGAGGGGCTTTTGGGCCGAACTAAAATAAACCCCAATAACCAACTCCACTTTTGTGTTAGAGGATTCTATTCTCGGTGACTCGCATTGGGAAAAAGGTCTAACATTTTGGAGTCCCCAGCGAGATCCTGAGAGGAGAAATCCCATTTGGCCAGCCCTGGTGCTGGGCTGTGGCCTTGGAGATGGGTTCTGGGCTTGTTTTCCATCACCTCAGGAGGTAAGTTTTGTGCCGGTTGTGACCATTTGTAGGTTGGATCTGAGGAGGCTGAGAAGCCTGGGCCCTCGCCAGCCATCTCAGCCAAGACGTTGGTCTGGGATTTGGGGTCTTCGGACCATTTGGGGTCTTTGGATCATCTGAGTTGGGCCTGATCACCCCAACATTTATGTGAATGTTTTCTGTTATTGGAGCCTCTTGTGTCTGTCATATACGTTTGTTCTCATTTTGAGTGTCTTGTCACCTCTGTGTCCGTATGCTTTGTTCATTACTCTTGGCCAAATGGGCGACTCAGGGTCAAAAGCATATATGCCTTTAGAGTGTTTTCTCACTAACTTCAAAGCCGTCTATTCGCCTGAAAGGGCGGATAAGCATGGAATTAAATTTTCTAGGGACAGGTTGAGGACCCTCTGTGAATTGGAGTGGTCACCTTTTGGAACTGGATGGCCACCAGAAGGTACCTTTGAGCCCTCAGTCTGTCCAGCAGTCTGGCAAGTAATAACCAGGAAGCCAGGGCACCCAGACCAGTTTCTTTACATTGATATTTGGATGCAGGCCTGTGAACAGCCACCCACATGACTGCGTCATTGTTTTCTTAAAACTAATTGCAGAGTTTTAGTAATAGCAAAGTGCACTTCCATGGACATCTAGCTCTTGGGAGCCAGGGAGACACCCTTGTCTTTCCTGCCACCCTGAAAACAGTGCCAGTGATCTGTGAGAGTCACCTGTCTAAACCTCCGGAGGTAAGCCAGTTCATCATCTGAATATTGAATGCACATGTGCTTTTGTCTGGAGTATTAAGTGGAAGTCTGGACACACTACTTCCCACACCAGGGCCATCCCGAGATGTTAGTCAGACCCTTCACTAAACCTGAAAACACCTGTTTTGTGGCCACTTCTGTACCTGTTGTCATAGTCATTCTATGTGAGGGAATGTAATAACCTCTGGTGTGTATATGAGTGTGAATGTGTGACTTGGTCTGGCTTGCCTTCCGAGTTCGATTCTGTGGCTCCATGGGTGGGCACCCTTAAGGTCCCAAAAAGCCTACAGAGTCTGAGTGAGCCCAAATGCAATTCTGTGGTGAATGGCATACAGTCTATGGTAGCATTGGAATAGTTTCTGATTGTAAGTCACAATGCTGAGACCGCTATGGCTAAGTGTCACCTAAGTTCCTTCAGGACATGGCCAGATGAGCGTCTGACCCTTTGTCTGTCTTTGCGAAACTGCCTCACGGGGACATTATGGGGTTGTGACTGTACAGAGAAGAATACCTTTTTGGTCTAGCTGAGATAAAATTAAACTGAAGGGGATGGTAACACTCTGTTCCTCTTCTCTTCCTTCACTTCTTTTCTGCACCACCTGGGTGGGGAAGGAGCCTCAAGGCCTCAGGCAACATCAGTTCCTCCCCCTGGCCTAGGCGTTATAGCAAAAACCACACAAGTCAGATTTGCCTGCCAACTTCCCAGGTCATAATTAACTATGGGAAACAAAGTGTCTTACATGGGCTTAAGTAAAATTTATTCAGTGTTTAAATTAAAGTCTGTTAGCTTGGGAAAATGACTGAGAGTGATAGTTAATTATGTCTGTCGCAGTTTTCATGGGTAATTGTTAGGATAGTTTTGAAAGTTCTTGCTAACCTATAACGTTAAAGTTTTTGCTTGCATAATAAATTGAGATTAAATTCATTGGCTATCCAAGGAGATAAGAAGCTAAGCACTAACTACTACTGGCTGTAGGTTTCTGCTTTTGATTTGTTGTAAAAAAAAAAAAAACAACTAAAGATACTTAAAACTGTTAAAAACATGCTTTTTACTTAATTGGTTCATAAATTTACCATCTAAGAAAAATTCTAGTGTAAACACATTTCAGTTGGTTACTAAGTCCTCAATTGGAGACTGAGGTTTCCGAAGAGTTAAAATTCTGCTAAGTGTACTAAAGACTGTTGAAAATAAGAAAATCAACCCTATATGCAAGAAAATGGGGGATATATAAAAAGATATAAAAATATATAAAAAGTTTTATGTGTGCTTGGGATAGACTAAAGTTGAGATAAATGGAACTTTAAAAGTACATTGGTATAAGGCTAAAACTCTGCTTTTCTCTCTGTTCAAAGGACAAAGTTTTCTTGGATTATTGATCTACTCTTGATAAGACAATGAAAACAAAGGTTTTCTTTTTTGTCTGCTAAGAAAGCCAAAGCTTTGGGTTTCGTCTTTGTCAGGCCTTTGATTACTTAGTTAAAACTTTTCAATATTAAAGAAGTTAGGTTGTGCTAACAACTATATAATGCTATACATTCGCCTTTAAGATCTTTTCTTGCCACTTTGGTTTAATAAATGAAATTTTGAGATTTATGATAACCTGTAATTCTATCTAGGATGTGTTTTATAACTTCCAAAGGTTTTAACAAATGTCCCAGTATTTAAATGGCAAAAAAAGTCTTTTGGCCAATTAGACCCTTTTACTTAGGATGCCAGGTTATTTGGCTAATCACTGTCATACTATGATAAACCGTAGGCTGTACTGCATGGGTAAATGCTACAACTGCCCAAATATATATGCAATTCCTAAAGTTTTAATGTTTTGGTATAAGGTCAGAACTTAATATTCTGATTACTTAAAGTGTTTTGTGTCACAGAAATAACTGAATTTCTTTGTCAATTGCATCATAATAAGCCCTCGTCAGATCTTTAACAATGTCCATTTCTAAGATTTTGTCACAATACATGTTTCTTCTTCAAGGAGAGTTGTAAAGATAACTTTTGGGACAAATACAGGTGTTTGACACCTTTAAGATTAATACTAAAATGGGTAAAAATTTCCAGAGCTAAAAAGCTGCATTCAAACTAAACAGAAATCTAAAACATGGAATTAAATAAACTAAAAAAATTATAGTTTTGTGACTCTTGTTAAAAATATTGCTGGTTCTCTAATGTTTGCTTATCCAGATTAAGAAAGCTTCCTTTTAAGATATCTATAATATACAGAGATGTCATAAAGTATTTGGTTGTGAACTAAAGCATTTATCTTTCCTCTCTACCTAACCCGTCTGAAATTCAAAAACTCCCAGTGAGCGTTGTTTCTTTCATAGCAATTACAATTGCTTGCATAAGTTCAATAGGAATTTGTTCATTTTGTAGCAGGACACCACTAGAGATACTGGCTTTGACTAGAATGTCATATTTGAGAGTCATGCATAGACTCTCATATGACCAGACAGCTTTAAGGAACTAAGATTGATTTTATAAAACATGGAGGCATTAAGCCTCTTAAAAATGTTGGCCGGATACCTTGCTCACAGAGTTCCCAGCAGCCTCCCCAGGTGAGTAAAGAAGGTCACGTCCTGGCAGGTGCAGGAACCTCAGTATATCTTGGGAACCTCATGAAGAATTTGCCCAATTCAACAAGTATTACAGGCCTGTCTGATGGAAGGTACTTGACTTGGCTTCTGGCCTGGAGAAGCTACTAAAAGTTCATCCTGGAGATTCCTTATAAAAGGTCCCAGCAAAGCAAACTTTAAAAAATTCTCATAAACAATCCTTATTCTTATGAACTTATATAAATAATTAGGCCAGGGTTGTTAAGACCAGACTTGTTCCACAAATACAATGGTCTCGATTTGGCTATCCCTGGAAATGGAGGGGTTTTTTAAGAGAAAAAAAAAAAACTATGTTTCAACAATGCACCACTATAAATGTTAAATTCTAGTTCTGATTGTCTTTAAATGTTTGTTGTTTGCCTAAATTAAACAACTTGAGACAACTTTCAAAAAAGTTGCTGCAGTATTTCATGTAAGCACAATCTCCTGTGCTTGTTATCCTATGGGGATGATATTTAAAGACTGGGAGTCACCCCTTTTCAAAGATTTAGAGGTAGACTTCACAGATATACAACCAAAGAATTCAGCCCTTATTATAGTTTCAGGCATCACTCTGGAGTTAAGTAGGCCAACTCAGAAGAGCCCTCAACCTGGTGAGGTGATCCAGATCCAGCCAACTAGCTTAAACTGACCCTCAAAAAGACACTGGCCCTGAGATCTCCAGCCCTGCTCCAGCCACATCCCGGAAGCTGGCTGGTCTATGCCCAGCAGAAGCTAAGGAATCACCAGTCCGATGAGATAAACTGTCCTTACTCTTTGCCATCAAATTGGCAAATGCTGCCCCAGAAAGCTGGAAAACAGGAAAAAATTCCTGTCTGCAGTCACCTTCCTCATATGGATAGGATGTTCTGTTGGTATTAATTGCCTCTAATCTGGGCCCCATTTGTAAGAACAGAGCACCTTCCATGAAAGATTCTGTTAAACTAAACCTTCCCTGGCATAATGATTATGGATTACAGGTAGTGCAGGAGAGCAGGCATTATGTCTCTTGGAAAGGTTGAGCGGCTGGGCTCTGGAAAGCCCTAAGATGTAACAACTGATTGTAACCTAATGGCTAAATTCGTTTTTCAAGACTCTATTAAGCAACCTCACCCGTTAACTGCAAAAGTTCTCATTTCTATATAATCTGTTTGCCCCCCTTGCCCCCACCTAACTATGATTGGTCATTTCGAACCCCTCTTGAGACAAAGAACTCTTAAATTGATAGGTTCCCGCCACAAGTAACATTTGTGTGTTGAAGTATGATCGACCACTATAGAATGCTGTGAACTATGATTGGTTAACTAAACAATGACGTATTTTGTCTTGCCAAAGCCCTTAAAAACCCTGAGCTCCTGCTCAGCGGCACACTCCCCTGAGGACTTGCCAACACTCGGGAGGGGCTTTTGGGCCGAACTAAAATAAACCCCAATAACCAACTCCACTTTTGTGTTAGAGGATTCTATTCTCAGTGTCTCGCACTGTGAAAAAGTTCTAACAGAAAAGGCAGATGGTCATGGCCTTTAGTGAGCTATTAATGTGGCTGCAAGAGAGTGAGAGAGGGGGGAGAACTTGAAAGGGGGGAGGGGGAGGCACTCTCTGTTAAGTTTCTTCTGGAATTGCACGGAAATAAAATGGAAAACGAGGGAGGTCATTAAAATCAGAATTACTGGCTCTTTCTTGCATGAACTTTTTAGAATAGCAAACACAGAGGGTATTATGCTAAGTGAAATAAGTCAGAGAAAGATATCATATGATTTTTACTCAGATGTGGAATTTAAGAAGTGCAACAGATGATCATAGGGAAAGGGGCAGAAAAAGAAGATTAAAAAGAGAGAAGGAGGCAAATCATAAGAGGCTCCTAAAAAGAACAAACTGAGGTTTGCTGGAGGGGAGGTGGGGGATGGGCTAAGTGGGGGATGGGCATTAAGGAGGGCACTTGTCAGATGAGCGCTGGGTGTGTGTGGCATGTGAATGATGAATCACTGACCTCAACTCCTGAAATCGTTATTACACTACATGTTAACTAACTTGGATTTAAATTTTTAAAAAAGTTGGGCAAAGAAACAAAAATGTGAACAAATGAGAAAAGCTAGGGGAGACGGGCTGTTCGTGCCAAGCCTGATGGTGGGTGGGTGGCCTTTCTGTGTCATCCCAGGTCTTCTGGAAAGAAATTGATAACGTGCTAAAGAACTGAACACCTCACACCTCCTAATTCCATTCAGGAATTGACCTCTCTGGGGGACAAATTCAATAGGAAAAGAAAGTGACATGCCATTTCTCACAGCAGTGCCACCACCATGGCAGACAAGGGGCCGGCCACATGGGAGGTGGGACAGTGTCCAGGGACACTGCCAGCTCCGCCCAGCAGGTATTAATAAGGGTAAAGTGCGCACTTTTTTTTTTGGTATTATTACCAAATAATACACATACCTTGACGACAACTATACGAATTATCCAAGATTAGGAGGACATTGTAATAATATCAATGAGTTTGTAGCCAACGTATTTTTCTTCTGAAATCACTTTGGATATTAAATTCCTCCAAGAGCTTTTTATCACGTCACGATACATTTGCAGGGATGTAAGTGGAAATAGCAGTGTTTGCCCATGGGAATCTGAGTGAAATCGTGGCACCCGGCCGCTGTCCGTACAGAACTATCGGGCAGGAAGACGCTGAGACGAAGCGTTCTTCATCAATCACCGCAGGAACGGCAGGCCACTTCAAGTTCCCTCCTCCTCCCCATCCAAGGAGCGAGGCTGTCCCTGAAGCTGGATCTGCCCCGGGTGGGGAATTCTTCCTGGGTCTCCCACGCTATGCTGGGGTTCTGTCCCCGCCAGATGATCCGAACGGGTCAGGACTCATTTCTAGCGTGATGATTTCCTAACATCAGTAGCAACAGATGTCAGACACAGACGGCCTTGCTCCGCCTACAGCAACATGTTGCCTGGTTGGCGGTTGAGGAAGCGGGTGCCCAGAGCCAAGGAACTTGGTATCAGTGGCACAGCCTCTTTATGGCGGAACCAGGGCTCAGTCCCGTCTACTCTGATCCCAGATGCACGTTCCTTCCCCTTCCCACGGCTGCTGGGGCGGAAGAGCACAGCCCCGAGGAATTGTAAATCAAAGTATCCACTTCTGTACTGTGTAGCAGGGAAACTCTATAATGCGGTCCAGACAGGAGGGAAAGTCTTCCTGGGTGTCTGGCACTGACGCGGTAGAAAGCCCCCTGCCCATCAGCGCAGGCCCTGGCGAGATGAATGATGAGGCACCCTGATTAGAATTCTCGGCATAAGGCCATCCTACAGACTGAAGATGCAGGTGTGGGGGCGCAGGGGTCAGCCTCCAGCAGAGAGCTGGACAAGTGTGTTGTGTTCCCTTTTGTCATGACCACCAGCTGAGCAGGGGAGGCCCTGTGGATGCTGCCTTAATCCACATGGCCTCTGGGGGAACCTTTGGGAAATCTTCACCGGGAGTTCAGGAAGATATGTTAGTCCTACATTTGTCAGCGTATCTAAAGCCCTACTCTGGCCAGGGCTGTTGGGGACGTGCCATACCTGTGTCTGAGTCCACTCCACTCATCAGGGACCAGGTCAGGGTTCAGGGTCCAGCTATTTCCCTAACGTCTCGGTGCCAAGGTTTTGCCGTGTGCCGCAGGGGATGCTCATGGTCCAAACAAGAGTATTACAAAGATTAAGAAGAGAATAGACGCTAAGAGTTTACCACGGTGCTTGCTACCTGTGAGGTAATATAGATGCTGACCATTCTGTAAACCAGTGAGAGTCACGGGCTCCTGGGTGGTTCAGTGGGTTAAGCATCCGACTTTGGCTCAGGTCATGATCTCATGGTTTGTGGGTTCAAGCCCCGTGCCAGGCTCTGTGCTGACAGCTCAGAGCCTGGAGCCCTGCTTCGGATTCTGTGTCTCCCTCTTTCTGTGCCTCTCCCCTATTCGCACTCTTTCTCTCTCTCAAAAATAAATCAGCGTTAAAAACAGTTAAACCAGTGAGAGTCCCTCTTTCAACAAGGACACCCCAATTTACATGGAAGTAACTGCATGCATGGAAGACAGCAGAAGACAGTGGTGAGCATGTAATAGGCGGTACTAGACTTAATTACTGGAACCACGGGAAAGGGCACTTTGGCTGAAGGGTGGCCATCGCTCAGGCGTAACAGAGCTTCAGATGGGTGAGAAAGCCCATCTTGGATGTGTATTTCTGCCCTCCGCTCACAGGACCCCTGGATCCTCGTGGGTTTTGCCAGGCACAAGCCTGATGGAGCTGTCACTTGGCACAGAAGGCATGGATTCAGGCTCAGGGAGCGTCGCCTGCTCCCCTTGTCCCTCCAGTCTGAGTGGGAGTGGGGCATGGAGGCTCCAAGAAGTCACTCTGCTTTCCTCCATAACCAGAAGCCACCCAGTTAAGCTACCTGCCGATCAGGTGCAAACCCAGGACACTGCGTTCACAGCATGCGTCCCGCCTCCCCGGAGCACCTTCCACTGAGGTTGTTTCTCCCCCCACCACGAGGGAGTCTATAAAGTTTCTCTCCTGGTAGCTTTTTGAAGAGACATAACATCTATTTGCAAGACTGACTTGTGATGATGGCCTTCTGGTAGAGTGTGGGGCTAAAGGGGTAGGGCAATGGCTCCGAATCGTGAGCTCCGAGGGGAGCGGTGATGGGAAAGTAGGTCTGAGCAACAACGCTCTGCCCAGTCCTGTGACCACATCTTGCTATGGAATCCAGTGCCTTCATGAGCGTGATCAGAGTCCCAGGGATGGAAAAGAAGCCACAGCTGTAAAACAGTGGGCTTCCATTTTGTGAACAGGCGGGCTTGAGAGCCAGGGATGGAAGGAAAAGGTGAGAGAATATTTCACCAAAGGAGAGAAAGGAGTGTTGCCACTGGTTCTCCTACCCCACAAAATGAGGTACTTTCGCTTCATCAATTAGTTTATTTTCACTTAAAAATATAGACTTATTTTTAGAGCAGTTTCAGTTTGTAGAAAAATTGAGCAGCAAGTACAGAGAATTCCCAAATATCCCCACTCCCCCACACACACCATTTCCCCTATTTTTTTTTAGAGTTTCTTTATTTCCTCTTGAGTGGGAGAGTGAGGAGGGGCAGAGAGAGAGGAAAAGGGAGAGAACCACAAGCAGGCTCTGAGCTGTCAGTGGGGGCTCAAACTCACGAACCGTGGGATCATGACCTGAGCTGAAATCAAGAGTTGGATACTAAACTGACTGAGCCACACAGGCAAGCCCCCCACAAGCCCCTATTTTTTAATAAAAAGTTTTACCTGAATGCCAACACTGTATGGGGCATGTAAGTCATCATCCATGCTCCTTCTCACTGGGCTGAGAGAGAGAATTGGGGAGGGAACAGAGAGAAGACAAAGACACAAAATCCAAAGCAGACTCCAGGCTCTTAGCTGTCAGTGCAGAGCCCAACTCGGGGCTCGAACCCATGGACTACAAGATCAGGACCTGAGCTGAAGTCACTGAGCCACCCAGGTGCCCCTGGAGAGGACATTAATTTAAATGACATAAAGCTCCCACATGACTTGTTAACTAGAGTCCTAAGAATTATAGGAGCACAGAGGGTCTCTCTTTTAAGAGAGTGGGTCACCCTTATTGTTGGAAAACTCTTATTGCTAGAAACCTCATCATGCTCTGGCTAGAAGCGTTTCTCGTGTTGTGTTTATTTATGCACTTGTACCCACAGAGAAAATGTTCCTCAAGGAACCAGGTGACTTGGGAGAATCTCCCCATTACTTTTGTGCCCAGATTGATACTGATGTGCTTGAGGGAAAGAAACAAGACCTCACAGGAGGGAGAAGGGAGAAGGGTTTGTTTGTTTGTTTGTTTTTAATCCTAATTATGGTTTATTTTTTCTAGAATAGTGTGGGGGGAAAATGTAAACACTTTTCATTTTATCAAGTTAGAAGAGGAAGGCCAGGAAAGATTGTTCAAACCCCGGGGTTTGAACAGGACCATAGCTTGAAAGCACCAGCAGGCAGGACCACAGACAGACACAGAGCATTTTGTCGTGGCCAGTCCCCAGCCCTCCCAGAGGGACAGACCCCCACCTCACACACACACACACACACACACACACACACACACACACACACACACACAATAACTGTGGAATTGGTTGATCCTGTCAGTTCAAGTGCATCCTCACTGTGGTCCCACATGTCCTCAAGTTTAAGTGCATCATCACTGTGGTCCCACAGGCGCTCAGCCACCCTACCCCATACCTATGAGACACCACATAGGGCCTGGCTTGGATTCTGGCTAAACTACCATGGCCAAGGTTGATCCAGGGTCTGTGGGGGCCGCTGGGGCCAGAGGAAAGGGAAGCTCCAGTCCAAGGTGGAAATTCAGGGCCTAGAGTGGGAAAACAGAGTTGTTACTGAGGCCAGGGGGCCAGAGGCTAGGCATGACCTGGACATCAGGGATGCAGGTGGGGGCGGGTCAGTGTTCTGCGGGGGAGGGGCCATTGTTCCTGGGCAACTGTCTCTTGTGGAAGATATGTGGTTATAGGCTCAGGGTTATGCTGTCTGAAAGGTAGAGAGCAGGGCACCACATAGCATATTTCAGCAACAAAATGTTTAGAGGACCAGAAGATTTGCCATTCATCCATTCATTTATTCGCTTGTTCATCCCTCCCTCAGCAAGCACTTGAAGCCAGGACACTGGCCCTGGGGCAGTGATTGGTCCTGAGAAAGCAGAAAATCAACAGTTGAGAACTGTGGGTGGAGAAGTCCCAGCTAGCAGTGGATGTCAGGGGACTGAGACATCACAAAACCAGGTAACCCCGGACTTAGGCAAGAGGTATGAGGGGGTGAAGCGGCACTCATACCTTCCTGAGCAGGTGGGGCCAGAGCTGGGCACTGACCGAGGGGCCAGGGAGCCAGAAATTCAGGGACAAGCCAGGCTAGTCTGCCCACAGCTTGGATGGAGGCAGCTGGCCAGCCCCGTGATCGGATTATGTCTGCGGAAGAGCTTCTGAGGGCCTGGAAAGGCATCAGACACAACCTCGGTCATTGTCTTCCAGCCAATATGTGCCCAGTTTGGGGGCATAAAATATCAAACGACTTCAAAGTGAGCACAAGATTCTCTGTGACTTTGCACTAAGAGCCTTCTGGAGAGATCTTAGTGGGAAGTCATTGGCAGATAAATGGCAGAAGAACTGGAAAATAATGACTAGGTCTGATCCTACGATTTGATGGGGACAATTTCTTTTTGGGGTGAGTCGGTGTGTGTCTGTTTGTTTTCCCTGAAGCATCTCATGCTGGCCGTCTGTCTGTGCTATTTCATTCCTGCTAGAAAGGAGCAGCCGAGTCTCCAAGAACCAAAGCATCTTTCTTCATCCTGCCCAGGTCCTTGTGCTGGGTCTTCAGCTAATGCACCTGCCTTCTCCCAGCAGGGCAAATACAAGCGGCCCGAACATTTATTCCACAAGGCGGTTTTGAATAGTCATTTGCACAGAACGAGTCATGAAAGCAAAGATATTGGGATTTGATTACATAAATTATCAGCAAAATGAAATTAGACAAAAAATGAAGAGTATGTCCACGAAATGTATCACAGACATAAGAGCAAACCAATTATAGTAGAGCTTCTACAATGAAATTAAGGCAGGGGTGCCTGGATGGCTCAGTCGGTTATGTGTCTGACTTCGGCTCCTGGTCCATGAGTTTGAGCCCCGCTTCAGGCTCTGTGCTGACAGCTATCAAAAATAAATAAATAAACATTAAAAATAAATGTAAAAAACAATGAAATTAAGGCAGTAGATGAGCAATTCATAAATGGAAGCCTCATGGCAAAGAAGCAAGAGAAACCTGTTGAACCCCATTAATCTGGGTAAAATGGACCCATCGATACCTGGGAGGCTAGTAAAGCTTAAAAGGATTGCTGGCAAGGTGAGCACTCTCGTAGACTTCTGGAGAGCACTTTGGGGAGACAGCATTCTGGGGAGAGATCTGGCCATGTGATTTTTAATATTTGTTTTCTTTAAATGTTTACTTATTTATTTTGAGAGAGTCAGCAAGCGAGCAGGCAAGGCACAGAGATAGAGGGAGAGAGAGAGAATCCCAAGCAGGCTCCAAACAGCACAGAGCCCGATACAGGGCTCGAACCCACAAACCGTGAGATCATGACCTGAGTGGAAGAGTTGGACGCTGAACTGACTGAGCCACCCAAGTGCCCCTGGCCATGTAATTTTAAAATGCCAAAAATATGTATCTCTATAAGACTTTGTTCTAAAGAACTTACGAGGTAAATGCTCTTTGTTTTAGTAAATGTTAATGCAAACCAAGTTTAGCAAAGCATGCTGCTGGCCAGCTCATCAAGGAAGGCTCTGCCCTTCATATCTTCTTCCTCCACCCTGGACACCTAGCCAATGTGCCCTGAGTAACATTCCTTCTACTTCCTACCTCCCTATTGGCTGTGAATCCCCACATGCCCTGGTCTTTTAGGAGCTGAGCTCTGTCTCCCTCCCCTGTTGCAATAGTCTTGAATAAAATCTTCTTGTGTTTAGCAAGTGTCCAGAGAATCCTTTGTCTTTAGCACGTTTTACCTCATACAAACTGTCAAAAAAAAAAAAACCCCACAAAACCCCAGCACGGACAACAGGCAACAATGGAAGAAGCACTGGAATGGTGACCCCAAGTTCACCACCTGTGCTGTGTACAGAGGGTCTAGAATCACCCCCCACCCAGCACTTATTCCCCTGGGAAAGCCACTCATAAATTACAAAGCTTTCAACTATGGGCGGGATTCAAAAATGTACCTCTTGTTCAGCACACCGTGGTCTCTTGCAAATACAGGGAACATTCTGGAAGGACATGCATCAGAATTCTGAGCGGTGGGATTCTGGGCAAACGGTTATCATTGTGTTGTCCGAGTTTCCTGTTTTGAGACTACAGCTAGTTATTGTTCACAGATCTCATGTGTGCAAAAAGACCTCCTTGCTAAAACCCATTTCTCGTCCCCAAATCAATGCACCTGGCACTTTCCTGATCACTCACAACATGCACACGTGAAGCATGATGACACATTTGAGGTGCTCAGTGTGGTGGTTTCCTGTGGTGGTGAAGATAGCCCTCCACCTTCCTATGTCAACCAGTGGTCAGTGTTGTGTGACACCTTTTGCGTTATTAACACTTTTGTGTTATTCTTGGTAGTTTTGCCATTGATGGCTCAGAGACACAGTGCTGGAGCTCAGCGTAGAGGTCCTGCCTGTGCAACACACCATGTGCCTTAGGGAGAAAACACCTGTGTTAGAGAAGCGTCACTCAGGTATGAGTTACAGTGCAGTTGGCCATGAGTCCAAACTTAATGAATCAATCAATATCAAATAAAGTGTCTTTAAGAAATACATGAAAGGGCACCTGCGTGGCTTGGTTTGTTGAGTGTCCGACTCTTGGTTTCTGCTCAGGTCATGATCCCAGGGTTGTGGGAAAGTGCCAAGAGGAGCCTGCTTAAGATTCTCTCTTTCTTTGCCCCTCTCCCCTGCTCCCTCTTGCTCGCTCTCCCTCTCTCTCTCTCTCTCTCTCTCTCTCTCTCTCTCTCTCTCTCATTATATATATATATAAACACTTATAAAACATGACGTATTGAATAATTGACATAAATGTGACCAGAGACCCAAGATCCTTACCCTGCGTTTCCCCTGGAGATAGGTCCAGTGATCCCTAATTCAGTGTCCCTGGAGACTTTGTGGAATTTTACTACCACAAGTCACCAGAATTGCCTGTGTCTTACTGATGTCACGAGGAAGAACAGCACTGTGTTTGAGAAGCAGGTTGGATACAGGAGTGCGATCCCAGCTAGTGGCATTGTAAGGAAGCAGACACCAGCTGATGGGAAATCACGCACCCCGGGCTCTGGGCTGAGGGCCGGGTTTGTGCCGCGAGCATATGTCCGCACCATCCTGAGCAGTTGGCATTGCTGTGTTTGTCTCTCTCGGGCAGGGAGACTCAGAAGGTTATACTCGCTTGCCTCTGTCCAGTGGCTAGCAAGCATCAGGCCGAGACTCGGTTGCTGTTTGGCATTAAGTTTGGGATGGACCAGGACAGAAGTGTGTCCTTCCAGTCCCTTTCACTGACGCAAGATGATGAAAAGTTGAGGGTAGCTGGCGAACAGTAGAATACTGTAGAATCAGAGTTTTGGTGCAGTGCCAAATCCAGTGGTTTGTCCACCATGCCGACACGAAGGGAGGTGCTCCTGACCTGGGATCTGGGTATTTCTGTCGCTGCCCAGGCAGTTAGCGTGCTGATTTATTTGTCCTGTTTGTTAACTGATGTATTTTCTCTCGCTGTGAAGGTCTGCCCCTGGCGGAGCCCACCCACCATGAACTCACGGGAATTCCGGAGGAGAGGGAAGGAGATGGTGGACTTTGTGGCCGACTACTTGGAAGGCATCGAGGGACGCCAGGTCTACCCTGACGTACAGCCGGGCTATCTTCGGCCACTGGTCCCCACTTCTGCCCCTGAGGAGCCAGACACGTTCGAGGACATCATCAATGACGTTGAGAAGATAATCATGCCAGGGGTGAGTCTGCCCCCAGGGCTGGAAAACAGAAGGGCTAGTGTCGAGGTAGCAGCCACCGGGCATTGGGCAGGTCACACATCCTCTCCTAGCAGGTCCTCACAGCCACCTTGCCGAAGAGAGACATCATTTCTATTTTGTAGCTGAGGCAACTGATGCCCAGAGAAGTTAGGCGATCAGCCTGAGGTTACACAGCTAGTAAGCAGCAGAACCAGAATCGCCACCAAGACTGTGTGGGCTCAAAGGGCAGTGAGTATTCTTTCCCCCATAATCCCCAGGTCAGGTCCCACCCCGAGCCTCTGGTACAGGTGTGTGAGTCCTCCTACGACCTCTGAAGGACACAGTCCCTGGGTGGCTGGTTTCAAGGAAGCTCACTGCTCAAATTAAAGCACATTCCTCAAATTCTTGTGTCTAACAGAAGGCACATAGTATTTCACTTGAGATCGGGGACACATCTGTTGCTGTGCAAATGCCAACCAGGGAAGCAGACCTGTGTTCTAGTGAGTCCCAGGGTCACCGACCTGGGGCAGGGCTGTTCTTCAGGACCAGAGAACCTCTCAGACCCCGCTGCTCACTTGTCATTCTCCCAAGGGTTGCCTTGACATTTGTGTTTGGAGGGAAGCGCAGGATCCCAGTTCTCGCCCTGAGGCTGTGCAAACACCGCTGAGCCAGGGCAGGCATGGCTAAATGTCAGGCCAAGAGGGTGACCTCCTCCGCTCCTGCAAAACATGCAGACACCCCAGGGCTGAGCAGCTCAGACAACAGACCTTTGCTTCGGAGGAGGCCAGGGCCACCAGATTTGATTCTTGGAGAAGATTGTTCGCCTGGCTTGCAGACGGCCGCCTTCCGGGCATGCCCTCACGTGGCTTTCCCTCCTCTCCAAGGCCCCACCTCATGATCCAACAGAACCCTAATTTTCCACCAGAGGCCCCCTCCCAAGACTGTCACAGTTCGCATTAGGGCTTCAACACAGTGATCTGGGGAGCATAGACATGTCATCCATAACGGGGAACACAGGAGGCCATGGAATGTGATATTTTCAGTGTGAAGGAGGCATTCAGTGTGCAGAGCTGCATTGGGAAGGTCAAGATCCTGGGTCCGTGGGTGAGTCTCCAGCCCTCCCAGTGGCTCTGCGTGGTTGCAGGAAAGGCAGGTGAGCTCCAGTCAGTGGGTCTGCAGAGCGAGGGCAGGAACACCCATCCGGGAGTTGAGAGTAAAAACACATTGCTGTCCTTTGCCAGGTGTCTGGGACAGGAAGGAAGGAGACACAGGGAGGGTTCTCCAGGGACATTGGTCATTTGTGAAGGCATTGACATAAAAGTGAATGTTAGCATTAGATTAATTTCTTTCCTGGACCTGAGCATTTCCTTCTTTCTTCCAACTCTTCAAAGAAATGAAAATGTTTTCCAGGCCCCTAAAATTATCATAGGGCTTGAATGCTGGGCCCGTCTTAGCTCCACCACCGGCCTTCATTGCCTGAGCCCGCCAGGCTGGGACTATGCTCAGCTCCTCACTTGCTCCAGACCATCCCCCCCACCTTTCACAGTTCCCTGAGGTGGCCACTCTGTGGCTCTGCTAAGAGCCTGTGAGGGGTGAGCCCCACCCCCACCTCGGGCTGAATCGCCTGGTCCTCCTTGGGCTCCTGCCACATGCATCCATCCCTCGACCCCTTGGTACTCCAGGAGCACTCATGCAGACTCCTTATCCTTCTACGATGTTTCCGGGCACTCAGCTTGCATATGTGGGGGTGGCCCCAGGACTCTGTGCAATTCCTGTCGACTGCTCCCAGCTCTCTGAGAGCTCCTGATCAGCTACAATCAGGGGGGTGGCTTGTGACACAGTGGGCCCTATGGACAGTTAACAACTTATTTATTAAGGAAACATGGGTTTGCATTTTGCCTCAGACCATGAAAGTTACCCGTGGGAGTTCGGAGGCAGGCCAGAGAAGGGTAGAGGTGGGAATACCTCGGTACTGCTTTTGTAGTACTACTGAGAGGTGCAGTCAGTGGCCTGGCAAACCTAGAAACTCCCGACTGGCTGCCAGATTTGCAGTCTTTCGGTGTGCTTTCAACATCCCTACAGTTGCCAGGGGCTAGATGGGGCAGTGCTGAGGTTGGGGCAACAAGGGGAGAGGGTGCTGGGTCATGTGTCCAGGACACTGAAAATCCCCAGTAGGGACTCCGTGACAATCCCTAGAGGTACAGGGCATCTTGAGGGCTTTATTCTGTTCTCACATGACAGGCATATTGGCAGCTAGAACAAATTAAAGAAGCAACAACAGCCCATCCCCCATTTTCTCCCCTCCCCCATCTTCTTCCCAAACTCTGGGACATTCCCAGCCAGTCCTGCATGCCCGCCCCTAGACCCTCCCCACTCCCAGTGGGTTTGCTGAGCCCTGGCTCCCTGGATCAGATGTGCCCTTGACACTCCGCCCGCCCCCCAGGGCCCCCTTCCCAGCAGAGCTGGACCAGAAGAGATGAGGAACACAGAGGATGATGGAGCATGGTTGCTGGAGGGGGCAGCTTGCTTAGGAGATGGAGGTGGTGGCAAGGAGACCAGCTGAAGAGTCCTTGACGTGAGGGGCCCTGGGTCCTACTCACACGGGGCTGGGCTCTGTCTTCATGCAGGTGACACATTGGCACAGCCCCAATTTCTTCGCCTACTTCCCCTCGGCCAACTCGTACCCAGCCTTGCTCGCGGACATGCTGTGTGGGGCCATTGGCTGCATTGGCTTCTCCTGGGTGAGCTCGGGGGGCTCTTGAGGGCTCCTGGCAGTGGTGGGGGGCCCGGCCGTGGGAACCGGCCACCTGTGGGGAGGGGAGAAGGATCCGGCCCTGGAAAGTGTGACTCGTAAGGGAATTTGGAACACAGGGAGACAGAGCCACCTGTCTGGCAAAGGGGTCAACCACCAAAAGCCAGCTGTGCCCAGTCACACTTTCTTTCAGAGGGACTTGATGGGAATTAAAATCGCAGCCCAGGCCCTGTAGTTTCTGCAGCCCAAGCCTGGGGATCTGCATTCCTATCAGGCATTCCAGAGCATTTCTACGAGCTCTGCACCTGCCAGGGTCCCATTTCATCCCCCCTCAGCCCATCACAAGTGGGCAGTGACACAGGGCAGGCGGCTCTGGAAACGGGGCCAACCTCGGCCTCCATGAGGGTCACCGTATCTGGGGACAGAAAGCCAGAGCGGCTGGCAGGGTTGACTTGCCTGTGGCTCCCTGTTCCTCACCCCAGCGCTGCCAGAAGGACTCAGGTGGAGCTGCGTGCTAACTGCATCAGGGACCCCAGGGCTGCCCACATCCGTAATGACATCTTCCAAGGCCAAGGTCTGCCCTTGACCTTCTGGGTCCAGAGGGCCACCCAGCTCATGCCTTGCAGCTGAGTGGACCCATAGGCTCTGACTCATGACGAACTTGGCCTTGAGAATGGGAAGGGGGTGTTAGTTTATGAATGAGCAGGGTCAAGCAGCAGGACCCAAGACCTTCCTGCTCCCCACTTTGCCACAGGGGCATCCGTCTGTCCGGAGTTGCTGGGGGAGGAAGTCAACCACCCAGGAAGGATGGTGGGGGAGTCTTCTATGGACCGTCCCTTTACAGGTGCCCTGAGGCCTTTTTCTGCCCCAGGATTGCCGCATGGGCACTGACAGGGTGGCCTCGGCACCCTCCCTGTATCTCCACTGAACGCACTCCCTTCTGAAGGAAGCTTTCTTCCATTAGATGCTACGCAGATTTCATTTCACTCTGCCTGTCCAGAGCCATCGTGTCCCTTCAGGGTGACTCAGCACCTAGTCCGCTGCATGTGCTCTTTCTGAGGACATTGTGATTTCTCTGGAAGCTTGGAGGACTGCCTCCCTGTCCCTCGCCTGTACTAGCCGAGACACGGGTTCCTAACAGTGAGTGCAAGTTCCCAAGGCTGGAGCTGGTCTGAGCTGGGATGTGGTAGGACCCTCCCACAGGGCCGACCAGCTAGCTCTCACCAGCCATGCATCATGGTGTGCACGGGGCCCTGAGCACCCAGTGGGACCCACATGGAGAGGGGTGCTCCATGCATCCTCAGGTAGAGACCAAGGCCCACCTGCCCTGTCCTTTGTGCAATGACAGGGAACTGTCCAAGATCTCAAGCCCCTAAGAAGCGAGCTAAGCAACCTGCCAGAGGGCTCCCAGAGGCCTCAGGCCACCTACAACCCACGTCCCCGACTTTGTCCATCTCTCCACACTTTCCTGTGACTGTGGAGGATGGCCCACCATGGTGTCTTTCCAGATCCTTCTGTAAATACACAGATACCTCACTGGGGATGAATGAGGGGCAGGTGGAATGCAGCACAGGGCAGTAAGGGCATTATGGGCTGTGCCTTCCTTCCTGGCTATTCTACCTGAGTCCTAGGCAGAGAGCACATGTCTGAAGCTCATCCCAGACTTTTGAATAGCATCTGGGGCTGCACCTCTTTTTTTAATGTTTATTTATTTTTGAAAGAGAGAGAAAGAGAGAGTGCATAAGCAGGGGAGGGGCAGAGAGAGAGGGAGACACAGAATCCGAAGCCGGCTCTAGACTCCAAGCTGTCAGCACAGAGCCTGATGCGAGGCTCCAATCCATGAACCCTGAGATCATGGCCTGAGCTGACGTCAGTCACTCAACCGATGGAGCCCCCCAGGCATCCCCGGGACAGAGAGACAACCCTTCTGCTGCTCCAGAAATTCTGCAAGACTGGGCCCCTTGCTCAGACACCAACCTCTAGAGATTTGTGGCAAAGAAGGGTGGGTGAGAGGGGGTGATATCCCCAGGGACCCAAGTCTGTGGGTGGAGAATGGTTAGATGACCGAGAGGGCCATGGAAACCCTTGTCTCTCCGAGAGCACCTTTGGGATCTGGGGAGCGTGGCCGCCTCTGTCCTTCCAGGGTGAGAGAGAACAGGATGTCCTGTGTGCTGAGCTCCCAGCACCGCACATGCCCAGGGTGGCAGTCAGTTATACTTCAGAGCCACCAGCCTGAGGGGTCCTACTGCAGTGTGCACTCCGGGGGGGCTGGGGGGCGGCTGTCTCTGCTGCTGCTTCTTCCTGGAAGTGCCAGCAGGGAAAGCATGCTGGTACATTGACCCCACCCAGGACGGGCCTTTTGGAAATGCTTAAGCCTCTTGTGAAACCAATAAGAGTCTAAGACTGGCAGGTGGCTGATTCCTTTCCTCCTGCTCCTCTAGGCTGCGAGTCCAGCGTGCACAGAGCTGGAGACAGTGATGATGGACTGGCTGGGGAAGATGCTGAAACTACCAGAAGCATTTCTGGCCGGGGAGGCAGGAGAAGGGGGCGGAGTGATCCAGGTAAGGTGGCAGGGGAGGGGTGCCCAGCATGCCGGGGTGCTTGGGCTCCATACACTGGAGCCGAAGCTGCAGGGGCACGGGAAAGGCACTTGAACTTGCTGTGCGTCCTCGGAAGTCTGCTGGAGAACCAGCAGAGCTGGGCACTTAGGAGGCCCTCTGGGCCTGGACTTGGGTCCTGGCATCATCTGCCCCTCCCTCCCTGGGCTGGACAGATGGATAAGTGGAGGCCACGGAGCATGAGCAGAGGCTCATGTGGCACTCCTGATGCCTGCCACTCTGCAGGCATCCGCTCGTCTGATCCTACAAAAGATGGAATCAGGGGCTGTTTTAACGCCATTTTACAGGCAAGGGGACTGAGGCATAGACCCGCAGGTGTCTTGCCCTCCAGCCCCTGTCAGAAAGTCCTGGAGCTGGGGTCTGAGCCCACATCCATCTGCTTTAGAGCACAGACCTCCACGGCCCCTGAGTGCTGTCCTCTGGGCGTTGAGTGCAGCCTCTTTCCAAGGCTTCTAGAAAGCGCTACATCAAAAGCCAAGGTTGCCTGATGCTGCTGCCTTTGCTCCGCACCCTGTAATTCATTCTCCTCATCTGACAAGTACTATTGACGTGACAGTGTGCCGGGGCGTGCATCAGGGACATGACAGGCACAAGTGAGTCATAGGTCTGTGCCCCCAGGAGCCTCAGGACAGATGCTGCCAACGAGACATGGGCTTTGGGCTTTTTCTTTTATCTCCTATCCTGGACGACAGACTCTCTGGAAGCTATCAACCTCCCTGACATCATTTTTCTCTGGTCAAGTGCCCGATCATAAAATTGGGAAAGCGCTATTGAATTGAGAGTCAGTTAAGGGGTCTGCTATTCTGCCCATCAGTCCATGGAAACACTGAGGCGTGGATGCGTGTGTGGACAATCACTGGGCTGGAATGGCAAAGTCAAGAAGGAAGCAAGGGGTCCTGGGACCGCCCACCCAGACAGGGGCTTCCGACCTCCTGTATGTCAATGTTTAGTTGCTGCTATACATTTTGGTGGCTCCAAATAGCACAGACCTATTATCTTACAATTCCCTTTTTTATGTTGATTTATTTTTTGAGAGAGACAGAGACAGAGCACGAGTGGGGGAGGGCACAGGGAGAGAGAGACACAGAATCCAAAGAAGGTTCAGGCTCTGAGCTCTCAGCATAGAGCCGGACTCAGGGCCCGAACTCACAAACCACGAGATCATGAGCTGAGCCGAAGTCGGACGCTTAACCAACACAGCCACCCAGACGCTCCATTAATCTCAGATTCTTCTCCTTCTCCAGGGGATGCCTGGCTTCTGCCACGCCTCAGTTACTGCTTGTGGCTCACACTTTGGAAAGCCCTTTGTGGGTTTTTCAAAACCTTCTGTTGGGCACCTCTCCATAATTTCCAGTTTTCTTTTGTTATTTTACTTTTTTTTTTTTTTTTGTCATTTTCTCCTCTGTACTTGGAGGAACTTTCTCGGGCTTTTCTCCAGGTCACTGTTTTAATTTTCCACATTGCCAACTTACTACCTTTGATGTCTACTTTGGCTCTGCTATTCCACTTTATAAAAGTATTGTCCCCTTTCCACTCATGAAAGCCAGACATTGGTTGTAAAAATGGAAAGTATACAGGACCGTTTGGGGGCATATTTCCAGTGTTATTTCAATACCTATGTGTGTGCATATAAGCAAATTCGCGACAACACAATATTTTCTGTATGGTATTGTGCTTACTAGTTTGTTGTGAGCATTTCCCAGGGATGCCTGGGTGGCTCAGTCGGTTATGCATCCAACTCCTGGTTTTGGCTCAGGTCATGATCTAAGGGTTTGTGAGTTCGAGCCCTACATTGGACTTTGTGCTGACAGCTCAGAGCCTGCTTGGGATTCTTTTTCCCTCGTTCTTTGCCCCTCCTCCACTAACGCTGTCTCTCTTTCAAAACAAGTAAACTTAAAAAAATAAAAATAATGTACATGATTTACATTGTATCACATTGTTCCCTTTATAAATAACATGTCAGAGGATACTCTTTTAGGTCAAGGGGCAACAATATTCTAAGAAGATTATCAGCTTCCTCCTGGGGATCTCTGGGTTGAGTCCAAATTCAGCATTCACACTCCTCCAAAAAATCAAAATAACACAAAAATAAAGAATATTTCCAGGGCATTGGTGCTTACTACCAAAGCAATTTCTCATCCACCTCTTTTCAGCCGTCCAAGATGATTTTTCTAATTTGATACTTCTCAAAAATCTTATAAATACCCCATAATCTCAGATAATCTCAGGCATGCCTTTTATACCAATAGTGACTTTTTACTGAATGTCCACTCTGGCCTCTACTTATTCCTTGTGCTTTATGTGAGCTTTTCCCAACCTCCAAATGGTTGTGAGGGTTGATTGCTTTTTTAATGCAGAAATTTTGTTTTTAATGTTTATTTCTTTTGAGAGAAAGAGAGAAAGTGCAAGCAGGGGAGGGGCAGAGAGAGAGAATCTCAAGCAGGCTCTGCACTGTCAGCAAGGAGCCGAGTGCAGGGCTTGAACTCACAAACCATGAGCCAAAATCAAGAGTCGAACACTTAACGGACTGAGCTACTCAGGAGCCCCAGAGCGCCGATTGCCTTAGTGACAGCTTTTCCATAGCCAAGGACACTGGGGCCAAGAATGGGAGTGTATGGTGCCCCAGAGAACAAGCTAACTATAGCCTAGGATAATGGGGGGCTGGACCGAGGAGTGTCTTGGACACATCCCTGATGGTCTGCTTGGGTTAGAGTGTCCAGAGCTGTGCGTGCTGCCCTGGGCTCAGTCTTTCAGTTATCTTTCCTTTAAAGACAATCCCATTTTTCAGAGACATAGGCAGCCCCAGCATTGGTTGGGAGTTATCCCGGCACCTCTCTGCCCTTGGAGTCAAGTTCTCCTTGGAGCCCAATAGCTCGGTTTTGCTGGATGAAAGCAGGCAGCCACAGTGTGTGTTTGCAGCAGGAGCCCCGCCCCCGCTTCCCAGCTGACAAGGCTGATTGTCTGTAATTAGAGTGCCCCAGCTTGGTGACAGCCATGGACTGGGCCGTGGGGGGACGCCGCACCCCTCCAAGCCACAATCACAGCTACTAGATGTCCACCCAGTGACAGGCAACAGTGTCCAAAGGCAAGTCATCGTGTGAGCTGCAAAAACCGGGCTGGAAAATGGTCTCATAATTGGGTTTGAAAGCTCTTGTGGAAGAAAAGCCAATTTCCTGTCGTGGGGTGGAGGTGGGGGTGTGACACTTGAAAAGACATTTCTGGTCCCAGCGTCGGCTGTCACCGGTGTCTCCTTGTGCCTCATAGCCAGTTTGCCATGGCAACCTTTGTCAGCTGAAGTGAAGAGAAGGTGTCATTATGCAGTCTGAGCCCCCGAATGGACCCCCGCTCCTTCCTCCTGCTCCTGCCTCTGTAAAGGGCCAGAAATCTGCTTGGAGTCCTGCTCTATGGCCCAGGCTGAGTGCATGGGCTGCCCTTGAGCCTGAGCTCTGGACACCTCACTGCCGATTTCTTTCCTTGGACAATTTGTGCATTCAACCACTTTTGGCTGTGTCGTGTGAAGGAGGGGACTTTTGTCTCAGCACATGGGGAGGACAGAGGTTTGGGGTGTAAGGTGAGGTTCGAAGCCTTGGGCAGAGGGTGGGATATAGGGAGGGGACTGTGATCCGGTGTGAGTGTTGGGGACAGAACAAGGTAGATGGATTCCAGCACCCAGAAGCTGTGCCTTTCAAGAAGCTTTGTGGGGTCCATTTCAGATGAGGAGTGAGTCAGTGCATCTGGGACACACATGCCGTGGGGCACATGAAGAAACCCCCCCACCCTGGAGCATGAGCCCCGGCGCCTGCATTCAGGGAGCTTGTAGTCCCCGCGTCTGCCCGCTTAGCACTGCCAGCCCTGTTTATTCTACCACCTCTTAGATGACTCCTAATGAAGGGCACCTGTGTGGCTCAGTCAGCTAAGCATCCTATTGTTGATTTAGGCTCAGGTCATGATCTCAAGGTTTGTGAGTTCGAGCCCCACATCCTGCCCTGCACTGATAGCTCAGAGCCTGCTTGAAATTCTCTGTCTCCCTCTCTCTCTGCCCCTCCTCCACCCTCTCAAAATAAATAAACAAACTTAAAACAATAATACAATAAAATGACTGCTAGCGACAATATGGCCTGAAGAAATGTAAAACCCACCTGAGAGGCTGGACTAAGAAGATTATATGCGTATATTTGAGTCCACGCATTTGAGCTGAGAGTAGATATATTAATGGTCAAACTTCACCTGTCTCCCCGGAGGATATGAGTTGGCTTAAAAGATTACGTAAAGACATCGAGATGATAAAATATAAGAGGAAATCAGGATCAACGAAGGGAAATGAAGATAAAACGTTAGCGGGGGAGGTTGGCCTAATTATTTTATTGTGTATTTCTCTGCAAAACTCTGAAATCTTACAAATCTCTCATAATCAACCAAGATCTACCTTCTTTTACTTTTTCCTTTTTAATATCAACACCACTCAGTTTGTGGGTTTCCTCTAGGATTTACTAAAGAGGTGGTGATCGTGAGCAGTACGAAGGAGGGGCATTACTTACAAATGTGGGGAGGCCCCCGCCCATCTGTGGCTCACTGTCTCCCTGACTCACGCTCTCTGTCTCTCAAACATTAAAAAAGTTTTTAAAAATAAATAAAAACAAACAGGGTCATTTTGTGAGTTAAGTGGAACGGCATAGTGGGTGATGGGTCTACATTATTTTTAACCCACTTTCAGACCCCAAGGAGAAGAGACTGTGCCTTTTTGTAGTTATTTGCCAGAGTGAGTTGTTGAATTCGTCCGCTGGGCGGCCATGACACAGCACCGTGGACTGGGAGCTTCAACAATACACATCTATTGTGTCACAGCCCTGGCAGGCTGGAAGTTGCCATCAGCATGTCAAAAGTGATGGTCCCTTCTAATGCCTCTCTGTGTGGCTGGCAGAGGGCTGTCTCCTCCCCATGTCCTCACATGGCCTTTCCTCTGTGTGCCTGACTATCTGGTGCTGAAGTGTCATCTTTGTGTAAGGACACCAGTCAGACCTTTCAACTTAATGATCTCTTCAGAGACCTTATCTCCAATTATGGTTACATTCTGGCATACTCGGCGTTAAGGGCTTCAGCATGCTGGATTGGGAAGGACGTCATGAAGCCTGTAACATTAGTAACCAAGGGAGGTCCTTCAGGGGGATTTCTGAATCTGGAAATGCATCCCATTTCATAAACAAATACAAATTTCTGTCCGAGTAGTTGTGAACACAGCTGGGCTGAGATGCCGGTACCCTGGGTCTTGGTCTCCTCTGGTGGACATAGGAGTAGTAATCATTGGCCAGTCTGGGAGAACTCCATGGAAAGTGCATGCAAAGTGGGTCTCACCACACCTGCTGCAAGCTAAGTGCTCAGAAGGGCCGGCTAACAGGTTCCATAAAGTAGACAAAGCAATGAATGAAAAGCTGAATGAATTGAACTAGAGTGGGGGGGGGCGGGGCACCTGGGCAGTTCAGTTGGTTAAGTGTCCGACTTTGGCTTAGGTCATGATCTCTCAGTTCATGGGTTCAAGCCCCATGTCAGGCTCTGTGCTGACAGCTCAGAGCCTGGAGCCTGCTTTGGATTCTGTGCCTCCCCCTCTCTCTCTCTGTCCCTCCCCTGATCATACTTTGTCTCTCCCTCTCTCTCAAACATAAATAAAAAAATAAAAGAAGAACTGAAATGGCCATCACAGTTTGTTCCAATTTTTCCTGTGGGAAGGAAAATAAGTTTTGCAACTTTGGATTCATTTCTTAAGAACAATATGGACAATAATGTCTCCCAGCAGTTTAGAGATTGATTTCTTTGCCGAATGTTGAAGCTCATTTCGACCCTTTCTTTGATCTAGGGAAGTGCCAGTGAGGCCACTCTGATGGCCCTACTGGCCGCTCGGACCAAAGTGACACGCCGTCTGCAGGCCGCCTCCCCTGGGCTGACACAGGGTGCCATCATGGAAAAGCTAGTGGCTTACTCATCAGATCAGGTGAGCGTGTTGACTGAGTGTGTCAGGCTAAAGCCCCCCTGAGTCTCCAAGATCTGATTGTCTTGTTTGATGTCAAGTCAAATCAAAATAATACCATGCAACCTATCAGTCATTTTTACAAGAATGCTTTGAAGCAGACATTCGTTATTTCCTCAGTGTGCACATGAGGTCTTGGAGGTCCACCGAGGTCATGGGGGAAGGGCCTGGAGTTCCCCCAGGCTCCCAGGGCTTGCAATCCTGCACCTGCTGTCACCTGCTGGGGGCTGGGCCATCACATGGTGAGATCCAGACCCCAGGATGGAGTCAAGTAGGAGTCGGTGATGGTGGGGACTGCAGAGCAGAGAGGGGGAGCTGTCCATAAGAGCCAGCCTTCCTGAGGGTTCCTGAGACACAGTGGATCCTCCATCCCATAATGGTGCCATGTTGTTGGCCTCTTTTTTCCAGGCAACATCCACCAAGGTTGGCCCCCAAGCTGCCCAAAGCCCAATAGTAAGAGGAACACCCAAATAAGAAGCCGGGTGTGCTAACTCTATTTCAGAGCATGTTTTGCAAGATCTCACTACTTGCTCCCTAAACCAAAAAGCGAGGTTCCAGGATCAGGTGCAGTGGGAGGGGAGGGGGCTCGCAGTGCTGGGAGCTCTCTACAGAGCCAGGTGCTCATGGCCACCGTACAGGACATGCACATGAGAATCTAACACTTCCACTCTCTTTCCAGGCACACTCCTCAGTGGAAAGAGCTGGATTAATTGGAGGAGTGAAATTGAAAGCCATCCCTTCTGATGGGAAGTTTGCCATGCGTGGTTCTGCCCTACAGGAAGCTCTGGAGAGAGACAAGGCAGAGGGCCTGATTCCTTTCTTTGTAAGTCAACTGCGCCTGCTGGGTATGGCCCCCTAGGGGTCTCAGAGCCCTGCTTGGATCTGGGGGAAGGTGCTGGTCACAGGGTAGGCGGTACATGCATCATCAGCTGGCTGCTCCTTGAGGAAGGCTGGAGTATGACTCCATTTAATTTTTTTTAATGTTTATTTATTTTTGAGAGAGAGAGAGACAGAGAGAGAGAGGGCAAGCAGGGGAGGGACAGAGAGAGGGACAGAGGATCCAAAGCAGGCTCCATGCTGACAGCAAACCAGTCCAATGTGGGACTCAAACTCATGAACTGTGAGTTCGTGACCCGAGCTGAAGTCAGACACTCAACCGACTGAGCCACTGAGGCGCCCAAGGAGCGTGACTCCATTTATTTTTCCCTCCACTTGCCTAATCTCAGAAATAAGTGAGCAGAGCCCCCAGCCCAGAGGATCCTGGTAAGTCAGCAAGTCTTGTTTCTGCTCCTATTAAATGAGACACCATATGATTGTCCCTTGACAGCTCTCTGTGCCTTGGTAGGTGCTCTGTCATGAGGAGGGTATGATGGACCAGGGAACTTAGTTAAAAATAAACCCAGAAAGCCTTGGCCACCTAGATCTGTATTCTTAGCAGATATCAAGACACATCACAAGAGATGTGTTGCAAGCCAGCAGGGACTAATTCTAGGTAAAATCCCTTACTGGCCAAATAGCACCAGGTTTTCTTATGCACAGATGGGCACTTTCCAGTGGGGAAGAAATGTATGGTGTTAGAGCTAGAGCCTGGAGTTGTCATATCTGATGCGGCCATGGCAGCATGCAGAGCTAAGGACAGATGTGTCATGTGTGATGACAATTAAGATGTGATCTTGGCATGGTCTCGTGGTGTTCAACCTGGCTGCATATCGGAGTTACCGGAGGAGCTTTGAAAATACAGTGAAACCTTGGTTTGCAAGCAAAATCCATTCGGGAAACATGTTTGTCATCCAAAGCACTCATATACCAAAGTGAATTTCAAGAACCATTGTCTCAGTCATGATCATGTGATGTTCAGCGTCACGTACAACTTGGGAGCTTTTCAAAACAACTTCAAGATCTTTAGGTCCCTCCTGAACGTATCTGGGCATTTCTTAGTTGTTAGAACAATCTAGGTGTGACAGACTTTATGGGCTCCATGTGAATCATGCCCACTCTTTTATATTTAAGAATTAATCTTTGAAATAAGCTTTTTTCCTCCAAAAACAAATTGTTTTCATCAATTTGAATCCACTACCACTCATTGAATACCTAACATGTGACTTGGGGAAGGCATGGCGGGTATTATTTGATACAAACTTGGTTTCTGATTTGTGCAGTTTCCAGGGGAATCACTGTAGAAGGAGTGAGTAGATTCAGACATAGCTCGTGGGAGGGGCTGACGGCCAAGGCAGGTGTCAGCCTAAGATCAAGGCTGAGCCAAAGGTCACCTTAGTCACCCTGCCCTGCTTCATTTTCCCATCTTGTGTGAAGCAAACATTTATTTGTATCGTTGTTTACTGCCTCCCTCTTCCCACCAGACTGTGAGCTATGCAGAGGGCAGGTCTGTTTAATAGTCGCTTTATTCCATCTCCTTGAACCTGCCCCTGTCCCGTAGTAGAAGCACAATAAGTATTTGTCAAATAAATAAAGATTTGGAAGGAACATCCTCTAGTTAGGAAGAAAGACTATATTTAAAATTCCAACAGACTGGGGTGCCTGAGTGGCTCAGTCAGTTGAGCGTCCAACTTCAGCTCAGGTCATGATCTCACAGTTGGTGGGTTCAAGCCCCATGTCAGGCTCTGTGCTGAATGCTTGCTCAGAGCCTGGAGCCTGCTTCTGATTCTGTGTCTCCTTCTCTCTCTGACCCTCCCTGCTCATGCTCTGTCTCACTCTGTCTCTCAAAAAATAAATAAATGTAAAAAAATTTTTTTAAATTCCAACAGACCATCCCATGGTGGTTTGAAAGGATTCTTTTTACACAAGGTAAACCTTTTTGAACCTATACGGTCACTAGCTAACACTCACCAGAATATCCTGTGTAGGGAAAAATACATATATTAAAATCCACTTTTGCAGATTTGAAGAACGAAAGTAACAGAATTCACCACATAAACTAATGAGACTATTTCATTTCATAAAATCTACAAGACTCGTAAACAAAACTAAAAGACAGATGCTGGCAGGAAATACACTATCTATTATAAAGAAAATCTTAAAAGAAGGCTCACATTATCGAGAATTAAAAGCAGGGAAAAGAGACAAAATAGAAAAACAGTTGGTTCCCAAGAAAGTGAGGACACAAAATCAATTTCACTCTTGTAATAACCAGAGCAATGCCAACTGGCCCCTAAGGGACGAATAGGAACGTCTGACCTCTCGTTGTTAACCTGCCGTGGGCTCAGCTGTGGTTATAGACCTGCCTGTGGCTTCTTTTACGTCTGCCCAGGTGTAGTCACAAGACGTCTCAGTACCCAGCTGCAGGTGCATCTACAATCATCA
This sequence comes from Suricata suricatta, assembly GCF_006229205.1. NCBI lineage: Eukaryota > Metazoa > Chordata > Mammalia > Carnivora > Herpestidae > Suricata > Suricata suricatta. The sequence goes on along the minus strand of NC_043701.1, from coordinate 49,828,566 downwards.
GATCTTCCCGTCGAACGACCCATTCATCACTGCAAAATGCTCTCGGTATCTCTATGAAATCTTCTGCATACGATGAAATCACTGTGATTACATTCAGTTTCTATGGATTAGTGGTCAAGGGATACATTTTTCCATTGTTTTCCTTTCCTTTTCTGTTCGCTGACACTTAAGATGTGTCTCCTGTATGCAGTTTACAGTTGTTGTTGGTTTTTTTTTCATTTGTTTCTAAATCCAACATGAAAATTTTGTCCATTTACATAAGGTAATTATTGACACATTGATATGCCTATTTACCATCTTACTATTTGTTTTCTATCTGATCAGCCTCTTGTATGACAGTTTTTCTCTGCTCTGTCTTTTGTAAAAATAGTGTTTATTCATTTTTTTGAGAGAGACAGAGAGAGACAGACTGGGAGAGGGACAGAGAGAGAGACACACACACAGAGAATCCGAAGCAGGCTCCAGGCTCTGAGCTGTCAGCACAGAGCCTGACGCGGGGCTCAAAATCACAAACTGAGATCATGACCTGAGCCAAAGTTGAATGTTCAAAGGACTAAGCCACCCAGGCGCCCCTCTGTTTTTTTGTCTGAATAAAATGTTTTATGTTATTCCATTTTCCTATTTTTAGCTTATTAGCTTTACATTTTATTATTATTGTGCCTAACTCCCCACGTTTTATATTATTAGTGTCATACATTTTAATTCTACATATGTTTCAAACCCCACGAGACATGGTTATCTTATATAGCCATTACTTACTTATATAAATCCATATATTTCTCCTTCCAATGATCTTTCCCCATTTTTTAAATGTTTGTTTATTTTTGAGAGAGAGAGATTGTAGTGTGAGCAGAGGCAAGAGGGAGGCAGAGAACGAGGGACAGAGGATCCAAAGTGGGCTCTGCTCTCACAGCACAGAGCGCAATGCAGGGCTTGAACTTACAAACCATGAGATAATAACCTGAGCCAAAGTCAGACACTCAACCTACAGAGTCACCCAGGTGCTTCTCCATTGATCTTTCTTCCCTATATTTTCTTATTTTCATCTGGGATCATTTTTTTTCTCCCTGAAAAACTGTCTTTATAATTTCTTTCCCATTTTGATACAATTCTTGTTCCTCTGAAAATGTTCTTTATTTTGCCTTTCCTTTCGATATTTTTGCTGAGTCTAGAGTTTCAGGGTGGATGCTCTTTTCCTTTGGCAGATTAAATACATAAACCCATTGACTTCCTTCTCCCATGACTTCTGGTTGGATGTCACTTGTCAGTCTCACTGTGGCTTTTGGGAAGGTGTTGTGGCAATGTGACTTCTTTCCCCCTCTGACTGCTTGTAACGTTTGCCTTTTGTCTTTGTGTTTAGGCAGTTCTACTAGGATGCTAGTCAATTGCTTCTGTCTGCTTGTTCTCCTTGGGTTTCACAGAACTTCCGGAATCTATAATTTGTCACCTCTCCTCCATTTAGGGAAATTCTTACCCATTATCTTTCCAAAGTTCGCTTCCACCCATTCTTCCCTCCCATTCTGGGACCCTGCGCATATATTAGGTCCTCCCACTGAGCACCCAAGACCTCTTATGCATCCATTCTTAAAATCCCTATGCTCAGTCTGACCTATTTACAATTTACCAAGTCTTTCTTCAGTTGTGTCCAGCTGACAAATGACAATGTCATGTTCTTAGTTTAAAATATTGGAAGGTTTTATGTTCTTATTTTGAACACTTGTAGATTAAAGAGAAAATACAAGGGATCATACACAGAGACCCCTCACCCTCTTCGCGCAGTTTCCCCCCATTGCTACAGCTTACGCAGGATAGTGCAACGACAGAACCCGGAAACTGACATTGCTATGTGTGAGTATAGTCTTACGTCATTGTCACGTGTGTGAGTTTACTTCCCCCACCCCCGCAATCAAGATGCAGAACTTCTCCGTCACCACCTCTTCACGCACACTAACGCCCTCCTCCTCTCCCACCACCAGACCCCTGAAACCACGATGCTGTTTCCTCTCTCTACACTGTCCTCACTTTGAGCGTGTTATACACATGCAATCACACCATTGGTCACCTGTGCCACTGACTTTTCTCACTCAGCCTAATGCCCTTGAGATCTATCCAAAGTGCGGCTTGGATCAATACATGGTTATTTTTATCGTCTCACCACGCAATTTGGCACTGCCTTCTTTGTATCCCAGCTGGTTTAACCATTTACTTACTGAGGACGTTAGAGTAGTTTCCAGGTTTGGGCGATTACAAATAGAGTCTAAAAATCTGAAACTGAAAATAAAGCCTCTATGACCATTCACGTACAGGCATTTGGGTGAACGTATGTGTTCATTTTTTTCTGGGAGAAATTCTCAAGAACGCAATTGAGTGTGATATGCTAGTGATAGGTTTATTTACTTTTTCAAGAAGCTGTCAAACTGGTTTCCAGAGAGGCTGTACCGTTTTCTACTTCTACCAACGATGCATGAGAAATTAAGGATCTTCATGCTCACCAGCATTTGATATTGCCACTATTTTTTAAATTTTCTTCTCCTTAATTTTTTTAATTTTAATTTAATTTTAATTTTTAATTTAATGTAAGGATATCGTCATTTGCATTTCCCTGATGACTAGTGGTGTCAGACGTCTTTCTGTGTGTTTATTTGCCATCCATATGTCCTTGATGGTAAAATGTGTCTTCATGTCCTTTGCCCATTTTTAATTGGACGGATTACTTAAAAAAATTTTTTTAACATTTATTCAATTTTGAAACACAGAGAGAGACAGAGCCTGAGCAGGGCAGGGGCAGAGAGAAAGGGAGACACAGAGTCCAAAACAGGCTCCAGGCTCTGAGCTGTCATCACAGAACCTGACACAGGGCTCAAATCCACAAACCGTGAAGTCATGACCTGAACTGAAGTTAGACACTTAACCAACTGAGCCACCCAGGTGCCTTAATTTTTTTTAATTAATAAAAAATTTTTAGAGCAGCTTTAGGTGTAAAGAAAAATGAACAAAACTACAGAGCATTCCCATGTACCAGACATTCCTTTTTTTCTCATATTATTTGCTTCTATTATTGCCATCTTGCATTATTGTGGTACATTTGTTATAGTTAACACACAAATATTGATACATTGTTATTCCTAAACTTTATCATTTTATTAGGATTCATTCTTTGTACCGTTCTTTCTATGGATTTTGACAGATGTCTAATGGCACCTATATACCATTTCAATATTATACTGAATAATTTCCCTGATACAAAATCCCTAGTATTTTACCTATTCATCCTTCCTCCCTTCCCTCCCACCCAACCGCTGCCAATAACTGATCGTTTTACTGTCTCCATTGTTTTGCTTTTCCCCAAACGTCCTATAGTTATAGTCATACAGTATGTTGTCTTTTTAGACTGACTTCTTTCACTTGGCATCTACCTGGAGATAGCATCAGATTCCGCAGGTGAAGGGCTCCCTCCTAGAACACTGCCCCTCTTCAGTTGCCAATTATAACTCCAGATTGTCACCTGTCACCTGAAATGCCAGCGACCCCCCTCCCTTGGGTTTGGTTCATTTGTTAGAACAGCTCACAGAACTCAGATAAACATTTTAGTTGCTAAATCACTGGCTTGTTAGAGAAGGATATAACTCAGGAACAACCAGGTGGAGGAGACATGTGGGGCAAGGTGTGGGGAAGGGGCGTGGAACTTTCGTGTCCTCTCCTGGTCTCACTCTGCCCAAATCTTCGCTTGTTCACCAGCCCTGAAGCTCTGTAACCTCTCTTTTGGGTTGTTATGGAGGATTCATCACATTGGCATGATGGATTGAATCACCAATCATTGGTGATTGAACTCAATCTTCAGTGCCCTCCCTTCCCTGGAGGTCAGGAGTAGGACTTAACAGTTCCAATCCTCCAATAACAGGACTGGTTCCAGCCAGCATCCTTACGTGACCCAGGTGCTTTTTCACAAGTCACCTCATTAACATAAGAAAAGACACCTTTCTCAACTATTATTAAATTTCAAGTATTTTAGGAGCTCTGTGCCAGACATGGAGACAAAGACTAAATATATATATTTCTTATTATAAATGATAATATCACAGACATCTTGGTTGCTTCCAAATTTGGGCAATTATTTGAAAAGTGCTATGAGCAGCAGCTCTTTGTATGGACATGTTTTCAACTCATGTGGGTAAATGAACAGGACATTAATTGTTAGATCTATGATAAGAGAGTGTTAGGTTTTATGAGAAACTGCCAGAGTCTTCCAAAGCAGCTGTACCATTCTGCATTTCTACAAGCTATGAAATCAGAGTTCCCATTTTCCCACATCCTCACTAGCATTGGATGTTGTCAGTGTTTTTGATTTTTAGCCATTCCAATGGGTGTACAGTGGTATCTGAACATTGTTTTCATTTAGACTCTCTACTGAAGTATGCTGAAGATCTTGTCACATGCTCATCTGACATTTGGCAAGGTGTCTGTTCAGATCTTTCGCCCCTGTTTTAGTTGGGTTGTTTATTTTATTGTTGGGGTTGAGGACTTCTTTTTATAATTTAGATACCAGTCCTTTATCAAGAGATTCATTTGGCATATATATTCTCTCAGTGGATAGCTTTTCATTCTCTGAAATGTCTTTAATGGAGCAGGAGTTTTTCATTTTACTCAAGTCTGTCTCATCTTTCTTGGATTCTGCCTTTGGTGTTGTGGCCACAAACTCATCACCATCCCCAAGAGGATGTAGATTTTCTCCTGTATCATCTTATAGGAGTTTTGTAGTTTTACATTTTACATTTAGGTCTGTGATCTACTTCTTGAGTTCATTTTTGTGAGAGGTGTAACATCAATGGCCAGATTCAGTTTTGTTTTTGCATGTGAATGTCCAGTCACTTCAATACAATCCACTACTGGTGGTGATACTAATGAGAAGCAGAATGATGTATTATTTACTTAAAATGTCCCCTGCTCCCTTTTGCCCATTTATGTGCTCCTTCATTAGGATGTAGACCTCATTTACACTAGAATATACATTTTAATTAAGGTTATATATGTACCTCACTTCATGATTAATTAATTCCATGTGTCTTATTATAATAGCAATACCAAAAACCAGTGGTCAACTGAACAATACGATCTTCCTCACCTGTGTTATTTCCTCACCAAAGTCCAAAGCTCTAATTTCTCTTAGTGTTTTTTGTCTTCATCTTTGATGGAAATCCAAATAGATCTATTAAGTAATACAGTGATCTAGAAAGTTTTAGGAATGAGAGATAGGGAAAGACTGAGTTTCATCTCTTCCTTCCATATTATGTCATAAAGTTTAGACTTTTGTGGTCTTCCCACAGGAATTGTGAGAAAATAATTTTTATTGCCCTTACTTGACTATGTTCTATAGACTGTGGTACTGAAAACACACAGGTATTCATCACATAGTCCTGATCCTCTGCCAAGGAAAGAAGATCAAAATGTGTGTTCGCGATTCAGTGGCAGGATTTCGGAAGGCAGCATAGCATTTCATTTTGGCCACTGCTTTGTGCCTGTGACTTTGTGAGGACTCTGAAACAAAGCAGCATTTGCAAGCATTTCAGAGCGGCCAGAGTGTTTGGGACATTTTAGGAGCCATCTACCCTGAGCACATTTTATAATCCTTGTTAGTGGGCTCTCAGGCAAACGGTGGACAAAGTCGTGGTCTTGGCAGCAGGCGCAGTGCCAGAGAGTCTACTCATTGTATTTCAAATCTTACCATGATGGGATGTGCAATAGTTACCGATTCATTCACTTAGTCATTCACTTGGCAGACACTTGTTGGGGAACTGCTGTGTGCCAGGACTGTGGGCTGCGGATGAGGGGGCCCTCAAGGATTTTGTGGATTAGAGACACTTAGTGAACAGTCATTCGCAGAAGGTGCAGCGTGATCAGTGAAACCAGCAAGCCAGTAGTCATCACCATGGGAACACGGGGATCAGGGAAGAGTTGCTATAGGAGCCACAGTCTTGAAAAAGTGAAGGATGTCGGCTGAGGGAGGGAGGCATGGGCTGCTTGGGTAACGCATTCCAAGGAAAGGAAACAGCGATGAGAATGTATTGCATCCCAGCCGACTGAAGTGCAAAAGAGGCTCGGAACTTGCTGGAGCCACGAAGCTTGCCCTGTGATGTGATCCCAGAGCTCCTGCTTTGTGCACTGTGCTGCGCTGCTGTCCACAGAAGGGCAGGGAGAGCACGAATGTGAGGTCCTAGAAGCTGTGAGGGTCTTCACCGCCTGGTGCAGGAGTGAATGGAGGGGTGTGAATGGAGGGGTGTCAGAGGCGGGCTGCAGAGGCAAGATGAGGAGGTAATGCCAGTGTGAGGAAGACGGGTTTCTCCCTAAGGGCAATGCATAGTCACTAAGGGAGTTTTTAACTGAAGACAGACACAATCTAATTAGTATTTTCTTTTTTTTTTTTTTGTTATGTAGCACTTTTGAATTATATTTTATTTTTTTATAATAGTTTATTGTCAAATGGGTTTTCATATAACACCCAGTGCTTCTCCCCACAAGTGTCCCCCCAACCATGACCATCACCCCCTCCCTCTCTCCCCCTCCCCCTTCAGTCCATGGTTCATTTTCAGTATTCAGTAGTCTCCCTTGATCTGTGTCCCTCACTCTCCCCCACTCTCTTTCCCCCTTCCTCTCCCCATGGTCCCCTGCCAGGTCTCTCCTGTTAGACCTATGAATGCAAACATATGGTATCTGTCCTTCTCCACCTGACTTATTTTGCTTAGCATGATACCCTCAAGGTCCATCCACTTTGCTACAAATGGCCATATTTCATTCATCCTCATAGTACTCCATTGTATATATATACTACATCTTCTTGATCCATTCATCAGTTGATGGACATTTAGGCTCTTTCCATGATTTGGCTATTGTAGAAAGTGCCACTATGAACATTGGGG